>NW_016107478.1:929537-1288037 GCF_001604975.1 Cebus imitator | reverse complement strand
GGTTGATTTGTCCTGGCTTCTCTAATTCTTTCAGTTGTGATGTTAAGTTGTTAAATATTAGATCTTTCCAGCTTTTTGATGTGGGCATTTAGTGCTATGAATCTTCCTCTTAATATTGCCTTAGCTGTGTTGCAGATTCTGGTATGTTGTATATTTGTTCTCATTAGTCTAAAATAACTTCTTGATTTCTGCCTTAATTTTATTAATTTCCCAGAAGTCATTCAGGAGAATGTTATTTAATTTCCATATAATTGCATGGTTTTGAGTAATTTTCTTTTTTTTTCTGTTTTCAGACTGAGTCTCACTCTGTTGCTAGGCTGGAGTGCAGTGGTGTGATCTTGGCTCACTGCAACCTCCAAATCCCTGATTCAAGCAATTCTTCTGCCTCAGCCTCCTGAGTAGCTGGGATTACAGGCATGTGCTATCACACCCAGCTAATTTTTGTATTTTTAGTAGAGATGGGGTTTCACCATGTTGGCCAGGATGGTCTTGATCTCCTGACCTCATGATCCACCCATCTCGGCCTCCCAAAGTGCTGGGATTACAGGCATGAGCCACCGCACCCAGACGGTTTTGTGATTTTCTTAGCCTTGTTACTGTGTTGTGGTCCAGCCATGTTTTTGGTATGATTTTGGTTCTTTTTCATTTGCTGAGGATTGTTTTATGTCCAGCTATATGTTCTATTTTAGAGTATGTGCCATGTGGCAATAAGAAGAATGTATATTCTGTTGTTTTGAGGGAGAGAGTTATGTGGAGGTCCATAAGATCCATTTGGTCCAGTGTTGAGCTTAGGTCCTGAATATCTTTGCTAAATTTCTGCCTCAATTATCTAACACTGTCAGTAAAGTGTTGAAGTCTCCAACTGTTATTTTGTGAGAGTCTGTGTCTCTTTGTATTTCCCTAAGAGCTTGTTTTATGAATCTTGGTGCTCCTGTGTTGGGTGCATATATATTTAGCATATTTCTTGTTGCATTGAGCCCTTTACCATTATGTTCTTCTTTGTCTTTTTGATCTTTGTTAGTTTAAAGTCTGTTTTGTTTGAAATTAGGATTACAACCCCTGATTTTTTTCTGTTTTTCATTTGCTTGGTAGATTTTCCTCCATCCCTTTATTTTGAGTCTATGGGTGTTATTTCATGTGAGATAGGCCTGTTGAAGGCAGTATACCTTTGGGTCCTTGCTTTTATCCAGCTTGCCACTCTGTGCCTTTTAAGTGAAGCATTTAGCTTGTTATATTCAAGGTTGGTATTGATGTGTGTGGAATGGATCCTGTCATTGCGTTGTTAGCTGCTTATTATGGGGGCTTATTTGTGTGATTGAATTATAGTGTCACTGGTCTGTGTATTTAAGTGAATTTTTGAATTAGCTGGTAATGGTCTTTCCTTTCTATATTTAGTACTCCTTTTTTCTTTTCTTTTTTTTTTGACAGAATCTCACTCTGTTGCCCAGGCTGGAGTGCAATGTTGTGATCTCAGCTCACTACAAACTCTGCCTCCCAGGTTCAAGCAATTCTCCTGCTTCAGCCTCCAAAGTAGCTGGGATTATAGGCATGTGCCACAACACCCGGCTAATTTTTGCATTTTTAGTAGAGATGGGCTTCACCATGTTGGCCAGGCTAGTCTCAAACTCCTGAGACTGATCAAGTGATCTGCCCATCTTGGCCTCCCAAAGTGCTGAGATTACAGGCATGACCCACTGTACCCAGCCTTTAGTATTCCTTTCAAGGTCTCTTGTAAGGCAGGTGAACAAACTCCTCCCTCAACATTTGCTTATCTGAAAAAAAATCTTATTTTTTCTTTGGTAGAAAGCTTAGTTTGGCTGGATATGTAATGCTTGTCAGAAGGTTTTTTTCAGTAAGAACATTAGATACAGGCACCCAATCCCTTCTGGCCAGTAGAGTTTCAGCTAAGAAGGCTGCTGTTAGCTGCATGGGGTTCCCTTTGCAGGTGACCTGTCCTCTCTTTTTAGTTGCCTTTCACATTCTTTCCTTTATTTTGACCTTGGAAAATCTGATGATTAGATGTCTTATGGATAATCTTCTTGTGTAGAATCTTGCAGGGGTTCTTGCATTTCCTTAATTTGACTATTGGTCTCTCTGGCAAGGTTGGGGAAATTGAACAATATCCTGAAATATGTTTTCCTAGTTGTTTGCTTTCTCACCCTCCCTTTCAGGGATGCCAGTGATTCATATATTTGACCTTTTTACATAATTCCATGCTTTTCAGAGGTTTTGTTCATTCCTCTTCATTCTTTTCTCTTTATTTTTGTCTGATTATCTAGTTCAGAGAGTCAATCTTTAAGTTCTGAGAATCTTTCCTCTGCTTGGTGTATTCTGCTGTTAATACCTGTGATTGCATGGTGAAATTCTTGTATTTTTCAGCTCTTTGACAGATCCGTTATGTTCTTTTTTTATACCAACTGTTTCATCCTTCAGCTACTGTATCATTTTATTGTGATTCTTAGTTTCCTTGGACTGGGTTTTGTCATCCTGATGAATCTTGATGATCTTCTTTCCTATACATAATCTGGATTCTATTTCTATCATTTCAGCCAACTCAGCCTGGTTAAGAGCTCTTGTTGGAGAATTGGTATGATCATGTGGAGGACACTCTGGTCATTTGGGTTATCAGAGTTCTTGCATTGGTTATTTCTCCACTCTGTGTGTAGGTGTTCCCTTAAATGCAGTGTAGATTGAGTATAGTTAATAGACTTCTTTTCTGGTTGTTTTCACAGGGCCAAGGCTTTGTGCAGTGTCTTTATTTGAAGCTGACTTCTTGTCTTTGGTTTCACAGTGGGGTAAGAAGGCATGTTAGTGAGGTATTTTTAATGTGGAAGCTTTGGGATGTGATCCAGTAGGTGGCATTTAGACTTATTGGTCAGTTGGTAGACTCTTGCTTCATTGTATGGCTCTGTGTTTCCTCACAGTTGCAGCTGTGTTTCCTCTCAATGCTCGGAAAGTGTAGGCTCCTCTCCACATTGAGTGCTGGCTGTAGATTGCAGCTTGGCACTCCTAGGCTGCCCACTGCAGCTCTGGGGCAATCTCAGGGTTTATGTTCCTCCCCTAACTTAGAGGCAGCAGAAAAAGGGACCTCAGTAGTGGTCGTGGCCAAGGGTCTTTTGATTGTCTCCTGTGGGCTCCACCCCAGAGAGATGCAGGTCAGCAATTGCTCAGTACATTCAGCCCAGGATTGGGGGTCTGTGCTGTGGGCCTACGCTGAGGGTTCCCTATCTGGTGATGTGCAGTTGGGGGTGGGTTGCAAAGATCTATGGGAGAAGTGTGGGTTCCCAGGGTTATACATTCCCTCATCTGGTCTCTGGATGGGGCAGGTTTCTCTGGTTCCATGTCGCTCCTGGGTGAACCATTGTCCTACCATGCTTTTCTCCATTCTCCGTGGGTCAGGTTGTTTCCTTGATCAGTTCCAACGCATGTAACTGGATATTTCAGTTGAAGGTGCTGTATTTACTCGTCCTTTCCATTACTCTCTACGAGACCAGTGCATACCAGCTGCTTCCAGTCAGCCATTTCGACCACCCCCTACAAATATTCTTAATGTTAATATTATCAATAATTTTAGAAAATATTGCAAATTGACCTACTCAACATCTATGTCAAACCCTCTCTAGGGTTCCTTCCTACAATGCCTGTAAATCTAAAAACTGCATTTGCCAGGCAGTCTTGACCTAAGGGGCAGAGTATCACCTGGGTTATGCCAGACAAACATTCTTAAATAAATTCTAGAAAAAAAAGAGGCAATGGGAGGAGGCAGCCAAATAGGGTGATTGAATCTTCTGGAAAGGGAAAATGGAGAACTATGCAATTCTTCTGGAGAAACTGAGGCAGAAGATCTGGAGTCCAGTTTTAGCCCACAGGTACCCTTGGCAGGTGGCTGTGATGGCAGTAGGGATATCTGCTAGTCTGACTACCCAACCTGTAGTTGATAAACCAGTAGCATTAGCATCACTTGAGAGCTTATTAGAAATGAACAAGCTCAGGCCACATGCCAGACCTACAGAATTGGAATCTGGATTAACTATATCCCAGCAGATGTGTGTGCATATTAAAGTTTGAGAAGCATTGCACTAGAACAGTCTTATGGGCCAGATCTATGGTGTGGCTAGACATCTCCACTGGCTACATTTTAGCATTTCACATTGTTATCTAACAACATTTCTTTAAAACTTTTTTCTTCAAATTAGCTAGTATGGATTCTAGTATTTGCAACTAAAAGTTGTGATTATATAACCACAAAAGTCTTTTTAAAGTGGAGGGGACTTTAGCATGTGACACTTTTGCAAGCACTTTTATAAAACAACAGAGGAGAAAAGGCCACTTATGTAATATGGGCCAGATTTTGGAGAGAAGTCCACCATTATTCTCTTGAGTCTGATGCTCATAAAGGCAAAGGAGCCTTGCATTAGCAAGTGTAAAAGTCCTCAACTGACAGAGCTGGATTGTGTTTAAAACAATCTGGCAATTTTCAGTGGGGGGCACTAATTTGCTTCCATGCACTTTGTATAAACATTTATTTCTCCTTACAGAAAATTTGCTTCATATGTGCAAATTGTCTTGGTTAGTTATAGCAAGATGGTGAGGTCATGTTTTAGAAACTAACTTAAGCCAGTTGGGTCAAACTCAGATCTTGGAATCTTCCTGATAGAAAATAATAGGTCTAAAAAGTTTGGGGTGGCAGAGCACTAGCTGCTGTCCCCTAACCTGGCTACCAGTTTATCCTGAAAGCTAATCTCAGACCTAATTTTTCTACACCTATAAACCTTAAAAAAATAAAAAGCAAATATATCATTGGCAAGCCAACTCCAAAGAGGTCACACATGTGTTTTCTATAGTTGATCAAGTTTCAGATCTTTGTCTTTTCAGGTGTTGTAAACACCATTTTGAATAAAAGATTCCCTGGAGGTAAACATAACAACTTTCTAGAGGCAGGGGATTTTGACCCTTAAAAGTCAACACCAGCCATCCAGAGTCATCTCACTTAGCCAATGCTTAGGAAGATTTAGAACTAAACATTTGGCACCATTCTTAGACTATAGGCCTTCCTGAAATGTTACATCCTGTTAGGACAGAGTGGAGACAGTATAAATGTAAAAATGTGTGGAAATCTCTCAAATAGTTTAGCCAATTTTAATGCCGTTCACCAATGAAAGGCCATTTCTAACAGACATCATGCTAGTTAGCCAACCATCAATTTCACCAATTAGAAACACTTACGGCATTTACTTTGCTAAAAATAATGAAGCCTTGGAATCAATTTAAAATATTGCTCTAGTGGCTGCCTCAGGAGTATAATCTCTTTGGCATGATGCTGGCTGATCACCTTTGCAGTACATATTCTTCACTAGAATGCTTGTGGAGACCCTGGGTTGTGATTTTTAACCTAAGGAATAGACACATAATTTCACATTATTTGTTTTGGCTAAATTACAAATTAAAAGTATGGATGTGGGTTTGTTTGATGTAAAGCAGTGCTCTGGACTAATAGGGAAAACAGGTTCAAGTACTAATAAAGAATATATTAATTTATTCCATCACTCATTGATAGGTGAGCCATACATTGAGGTACAGTGAGAGAGAGAAAGGAAAGAAGAAAGGAAGGAAGGAGAAAAGGGAGGAAGGAAGGGAGGAAGGAAGGGAGGGAGGGAGGGAGGGAAGGCAGGAGGGACAGGGGGGTGTTCCTTTCCTCAAGGAGGGAAGAGTCTGTAGAAGATACATAATGAAAATAACATGCCAGATACTATGGAAAGTGAGCCCTAGGTGTTGTTGTTACATTGACAATGTGTAGGTATAGGAGGCGTGGAATGAAATGGGTGATTTGTCCCTGAGGATGTGACTTCCCCAAGAAAGTGATATGTAAGGTATGTTTTAAGAATGGAGCAGAAGATGACCAGTCCATACAGAGAGAGACAAAGTTGGGCAATGGTGTTGATGTTTAAACAATGGCAGTGTGCTTTAAAATCCACTTGAGTCATGGTGAGACCAATAAAGTTGTATTTCTTGTCTCCTGCTTGGCTTCATTTATGGATATAAAAGAATGAAAGAAAGTTGGATTTTTAGATGCTGTAAACTAGAGCCTAAGTGCTTTAGATACAGAAAATCAAAAAGAATCTTAGAAATGTTGCTGCCATGCTGAAAACTCTTAGCTAGGTATAATTCTCATTATTTAACATCACTAAATGGAGTTTTCCTCTTTGAGGAGGAAGTAAGGTAAAAGTTTTCTTGGGTTTTTTTGGTTGTGTTATTTGTTTTCAGTTATTCAAGATACCTAGTTCCTTATATCCACAGTTTCATATAATGTACTCCTCAGGACTTCCTCCTCTTCCTTATTCTGCTACTTACCAAGTATCTGGATTAAGTGCTTCAGCTTCCTAAACTGAAGGGATAATGATATTGATTTTATTTATTATGAGAGTTAAATAATTTATGTAAAGTGTCTAGACCCCTGCCCATCACCTAGTAGAGAAACTCAATATATGGTAGTCACAACAGTATTATAAATGATATTAATAATAAAATTTAAAAAATTTTAACCTTTCATTGACTGTGACACTGTACAAGTGAGCAGGGGAGATTCATTTAGGATGTTGGGATTTCCCTAAGCCAGGAGTCACTGAGCCATTGATTTATCCTGGCCATTGAGGTTCATTTTAGTTTTAGAACTGAGCTTACAAAGACACCTTTATGTGGTAGTGGCCCAACTTGGCAGCCTTAAATAAAGATGCTATTTTGCATAAATCTTGAAATTGCCCTATATTCAGGGTCACCCTTCAGTTTCCCAATTGCTGGCAAACCTCCCCACTGCTGATTCTTCATTTTCTCCTGGCTTCCAATGCTCAAGCCCTGGGTGTCTCCAGCAAGAACTTCCTACCTCCATCACTGCCTTTCTAATCCAATAAAGTTATATTCTGGCCCATCCATAGATAGCCAGTAAGGACTGCTCCTCCCTCCATCAGTGGAAAGAGTATACACTTCAAAGTCTGAAAAGCCTGATATCCAGTTCTGGCCATGAATGAACAGTGTGACCTTGGGAAAGTTGCTTCACCTCTCTGAGATTCTATTTCCTCAACTGTAAGATGAAGTTAAAACATACAGTTTAAGAATTATTGAGAGGATTGAGGAAGCTGATCCATGTAAAACATTTTATACAGTGTTGGTACAGCATAGATGCTCAAGAAATGGGTGGGTGATACTATTTTTTATTGTCTTGATTATTATCATCATTATTTCTATTATAACTTCAATTGTAATAACTTCTCTCTTGGCTAAGTTGAAAAATGCATAGGGGTTTGTATATATGTACGTGCAGATATATATATATACATATATATATATAGTATCTTCTACTTATAGCTCATTTGTTCTTTTCATTTGATCCTTAGCACTTCCATAGAAGTCACAGATCCAAAGTCTCTACACACCAACTCCCTAAGAAATGGTGTCAGAAGTGTGACACCTAGCACTTAGGCAAACATGATTTATTAAATACATCTTAAAGACAAGAAAAGCAAGTCATAGAGTATATGTGAACATTTAGGACATAGAACTCTGACAAGATCAGCCTTTGAAAGGCAATTTTGGTCTAAGGTTTAGAATATTTTAAAGAACAAGTTTTGAACTTCAACCCACTTTACCTGTCAGAACTAGTAGCAGAGGTTTCTCTTTCCTTCCTCCTATTCTCGAGGGAGCAGGGGTGAGGAGAAGGTGCAGGGATTAAGTATTAATATAAAAAGGACGGATTTTTAGGCCCAAGGCCTGAGAGGAGAGAAGGAGGAGGTGTAGCATTAATTAATTCCTTTTCTAACCAACCCCAAAGGCCTTTGAGAGAAGTGATAATAGAAGGTAATCTTGGAAACAGCTACAAAGATATGTCTGTAGAAACTAAATGGAGATAGGGAGCAAGCCTAAAGGTAAGGTGGCCAAGAACAGCTTAAAAAAACCAAGCATGGAACTTGCCCTAACCACAAACTGAGGAGAAAATGAAAATTTTCCTCTTTCCTTGTTTTCCGCGTCAGCAGAGGTAACATATTTGTATATATATTGTTTGGCAGTCGCAGTAGTTCTGAAGCACACATACAATCATTTTTACAGGTTGTTGACTTTGCACAGTACTTAGAAATGAAAAGGGGAAGGAAGCTAACAGAGTACATTCACAGATGCTACACTGAGATGGCTCCACCAGAAGTCCATCCTCCTTTCCTTTGGTAGGTAGATTAGGTGCCAAATGATATATTATAGAAGCAACACTAGATTACTAGGTCCTACTATGTTCCAAGTACATTATTTCAACCTTTATATACGTTGTTAATAAGACTCATTATAGCCATATGTTATAAGTATTATTATTCTCATTTGCAGAAATGGAGCTCCTGGGATAACTGAATTGCATAGAGTAACACACCAGCAAATGGTCCAAATTGTGGTCTGATTCCAACACCATTGTTTTTTCCCCTCATCATGCTGCATTTGGAGTCTAATCTTTGGGGATACAAGAGTAGCTTTAGCTATCAGAGTGATGGTGAATTTGGTACCACAACCCTTATTTGGAAGTTGTTCCAGAAAACGATGCCAGGTCTTTTAGTTCAATAGAGTCCCTCTCTTCCCTTATATAGTTTCTCTCTGCTTTCTCCACCTCACCTTTTTTTTCCCTTTCCTTACTTTTAGCCATGTGACTTTCAAGGAAAATAAAATCCAGATGTTTTTTCTTCATTTGCCCTTAACTCATCAAAATATGATTCTGAGAGTAGATTTGCAGAGAAGTGCATTTTAAATCCCTTTCTCCCTGGAAAACAGGATGTCTACTCTGGCCAAAATCATAAAAACTTCAAACTTGAAGTGTTAGAGTTCAGCTTAATACGTAGAAATAATGTGATTTGAGGGAGCTGTAATTTTAGACTAACACTTTGCTGCAAGCCAAGCAGTTGAGGATATGAGCCTACATTAGTGCTATCAAATGAAGGCCTTTTAGGTGCCCAGTTAACTGAATTTCTTCTATTAGCATCATCATCATAAAAGATATTGACATTGTTGACAAAATAGCAATCATATTTTTTTAGGATAGGAATGCATGTCAGAAGTCACATCACTCAATAATGTATTTATGGATGAGAAAACTGAGGCCCAGAAAGGTCTCAGGGTATGTACAGGTCACAAGGCTAACCTCCTGGTTCCTGAACTCCAAGTTCATTACTCCTTCTAAACTATTTCCATGGCTTACTATAAAAAAATACACATGATATTATATTACTTTTAGTCAAAATCTCTCTAAAATATATACCATCTTTGAATCAGATGCTGTACTACAATGAAAAAAAAATTGTTTCTAGGTAAAATAAAATCCCAGTTTGTCTATCAGCATGAAAAACAACCCTATATACTATTTACTCAAGAAAATTACTCTTTGTGAAGTACATTATGGGTGGTGGTAAATGTTTCTTTACATATTAAAAACTAGAAAACTAATATATAAAAATAACTAATCTGTACCAGGCACCTGATACATAATTCAATAGTGATAACAATCACTATATTAATAACTAATAATTCATAGGTAATATGCATATTATTTTCGAGTAAGGGTTTTATAGTCAGAATCAGTTCTGGCTGTGTAATAACTATGTAATCCTAAGCAAGGATGACCTAAGTTATCCTTGGCAAGTTGAGTTTCACTATAAATATCTTTTAACTAGGGTGAATAGCTATTCTCACTTCAGGGGGTGTTGTGAGGATTAAAGAATGCTCATAAGCGTGTATCATAAGCACGAAACAGGGCAAATTGATTTTGATGGTGTCAAGAGCTTACAAGTTACCTGTTGCCTTGCTGAGCAATTCAAAACAATTTATCTTAGTTTTTACATCAACACTATTGAATGGTTATCCTCATTTTTTGGGTGAAGAAACTATTGTTTACAGAGATGAATAAGGGGCAGAACAGAGGCTCCAACTGAAAACTGGCTTCATAGCATGCCCCTTTAACCATATGGCTCTATTTTTAATCAGTATGTTAGATCATTTCATTTAGAGGTCACAATTCCCTTGTGATGTAGGCACTTTTATCTCTATATTATAGATTTTTTTAAATGCAGCTTACATTTAGAGTTAAATATTTAGCTTATAAGGTCATTAAGTAGCAAAGTAGCATTCTGTTCTCAGATTTCAAGGTCTGTCTTTACACCAATGCATAATCCTGCTGCCTCTTGAGGAAAGTCTGATCAAAACATGGAGCCCTGGAAAGGCTGCATATTTCTATATAGATACATATATTCCAGGGATTGGTTGGAGGTTAGGAACTGGATACTACACTGGAGAGAATGAACCCATATCTGCTGGTCCTAGATCTTCCCGACCTCCTGCCGAGCCTCATGCAGCTGTTAATTGCTGTCACATCTTCTGACTTGAACCTCAAGGCTTTTATTGTTCCAGCAATTTATCTTAATTTGATCTTGCTTAGAAAATTAGAGTGACTCCTGTATCCTAGCCACCTTGTCTAGACCAAGTCTATGGGAAGGTTGTTTCTCGTGGCCCCAGCTTACGTGGTAGCCCCTGACATGTGAGCCTGCCTGACGGTGATACTTCCACTTTAGGGATCATAAAAACACTTTCATATCACTTTCTTATCTTTGTTATCAGTTTCATCCTTGCTATGTGGATTCATTTTGTTACTAGGAGTTGAAAAGAAAAGGAAAACTTAATTTTGTTACAAAATTTAATTAAATGAGTAGTTACTGAGTGTTTGCTCTGTGTCAGGCCAATGCCAAGTACTAGGGATGCTGAGAATTTTTTAAATGTAGATAAATATATTGTCTTCTTTCATTCCTGCTTCAATCTGAGTCCATTCAGAAACACAGAACTTACCTAGGAAATTTAATGGAGATAACTTAGCATTGAAATTGTGACAAATTTGATGGAAGAGCTGAAAGGGGAAACAGGGACTGGGGGAGACCTAGTGATTAGGAACGTAGGGAAAACTGCTTCTATGCCTAGGCCTGTGGGGACCAAGGCAAATGATAATATTAGCAGAACCCAGGAAAGAAGAGCACTGTGGCAATAGAGCGACATAAACTGTTTAACACACCTTATGGGCCAAAGAAGGGAAGAAACACCCTAGCATCTTCCCTCCTTCCACCTTCCAACCTCCTGCCAATGCCCATTGCCAAACTGAACTAGAAGTCAGTGGGCAAAGGGACCGAGGAAACGGAGTTCACAGGGCTCAGTTCCTGCACTGCAAAGCCCAGCAGGGTGGGAAACGGAAGACGTGGCCCTCAAACTTAAGTTTGAGAGGTCACATTGCCTGTCCATCATGGATATCCTTCTTCCTATTTTGAAAATTCCTCTCCCCTTTCCTTTTCTCTGTCCCTGCCACTTTCTAGCCCTCACCTTTACATCACGACATATTGAAACAGTATGATAAATTTAAGAGGTTTGTCCCATCCCTTACTGCAAATAATTCACTTGCCTTCAAAATCAAAGCCAGATATCTTACCATGCGTACATAGCCCTCTTTGATCTGGCTCCTCCCTACCACTCCTCTTTCACCTTCTACCAGTTTCCTAATACCACCTCCCTCTTAGGAAACCAGCGTATATACATTCCTTCCTCCTTATCCCCTTTCTTTTGGTCAGTTTGTTTTCTATGAATGACTGGATTTTCCTCTCTTCATAGAGGGTTGATTTATTGAACAGATTTTTTCAAGGGTTCTATTATGTTTCAGGAACTGTGAGAAAAGCAGCAGTAAGACACGATTCTTGCTTTCAGAGAGATTCTGGTCTCTTCTTGCCTCGTGGAGTTAGATCCAGGTGAAGCAGAACATTGACACAAAGCAGACAGAGCAAGAAGAGACAGGGAACACAACTCAGATCTTGAAGGTATTTCAAAGATTAAACTAGGGAATTAGATTTAACTATCAGTTTCAAGAGGTAAGCACAGATCAGAAATTTAAGATAAAGCTAGAGGTATTTTCATCAATCACCACTAGACAGGACCAAAGCAAGGGAATGGAAGGCACTTATAATAAGTAGGCTAGAAATAGTTTGGGCTTATTTTAACTGACCCATCTTAACATGATGGGCTGGTCTGGTTTAAAGGTATAGAGTTGGCTTTACCATTCACAGGGTGGTAGGGATTATCTGGGAATGCATATTCCTTTAAGCCAGGGATGATCCAACTTTTTCTAAAAGGGACAAATAGTGAGTATTTTAGGCTTTGCTGAAAACATGATTTCTGCTGCAATGACTAAACACTGCCATTGTGGTGCAAGAGTAGCCACAGACAATATGTAAACAAATGAGTGTAACTGGGTTCCTTGAAAATTATATTTAGAAAAATAGGCATTGGCCTAGGGGCCAATTTCTGCTAAGCCATCAGACCTGTCTCCATGCCTTATAACTGGTACTGTACAGGTGAGCCCCTGGAGCTCTTGTATCACCCTCAGGTTCAATTCTGAGGCCTTGCCTTAATTCATTTTGTGCTGTTTATTGTGTACTTCCTAGCCTGTTCCTGATCCTCACTTCTCACCTCATCGTCATTTATTTATTGTTAATAGTTTTGCCTCATTTTTTGGAGCTGATGTTCAACATTGCCTCTCCATCATGGATATCCTTCTTCCTATTTTGAAAATTACTCTCCCATTAACTCCATGTAGATTTACTGAACTTGTACTAAGCATTAGGAATTAAACCAGGTGCTTTATGTATATTTAATATATATTGAATGACTTGATGTTTACCTTAATGCTGTAATATAGCTATTACTACTTAATTCAACAAATGACTAAGTTGATGTTGAGTAGTTAAATACTTTATTCAATAACACAGCTAGTAGATGGCATAGCTAGAATTTTAAGCCATGTATATTTAAATACAAAGAACATTTTTTTCCTATTCCTATACCATTCATTTTTGTTATGGGAGCACAAAAATTTGGCAATGGAATTCACATGGTTTCTCTGTAAAAATCATATGGAGAGAGACAACTTTGTATAAATAACACAGCAATGAACTAGGAGTCATGTCCCCTGGGCTTAGTCCTGGACCATTCATGAACTGGCTGCATGACTTTCGCTTCCTCAGGACTCCTCTTTGAGCCCCTAGGTCCTTTAAAATTTCTCCTTTCTTGCCTACTATTGGAATAACAAGTTGGCCTTGATCCTCATATTTTTGATACTATATTTTGAAATTCTACAAACCTATTCTTTTAATAGTTATCCTTAAGAGTTTAACTTTAACATATTAAAATTAATTAGTGTCTACATCCTGTTCTCAAAAGAGGCGTGGATCTTAGCATGTTTTAACATCTCTCTGCTAACATTCTACCCCAAGCATCATGCTATTATTGTCTAATTTTATAGTTCTAGCTTATTTAAAACACATAAATATCGTTGTTTTTGTCTTTATATTATTTATATTCAATACATGTTTAGATTTACCAATTAGTTTGACAATTTTTACTTTTCTCACACTTACTTCTTACATCTACTGCTAATAGATTCACCTTTTTTTCCCCAGCAAAGTCCCATAGATAGTAAAGTGGGTATAAGGTGGTATCTTGGTGGTTACTTGGTTTTTAAAAAACATGTGCTTAAAAACAAACTCTTTTTTTTTTATTGTTGGCATTCTTTAATCGTTTGAATATTTTAAACATGTCTCTATCATATTCCTTTTCTGGTCATTATATTAATTCTAATTCTTCATATATAAATTATCCTATTTGGAGGATTTGTGATCCTTTTGATATGCATTGACTTGTATTTATGTTTTGGAATTTTGCTCTATGAGCTCATCTTCTGCATAAATTATCTTCTATAGAATTTTTCTTCCATGTTCACACTAGGTCATGGAAGTTTTATCTGGATTGTCACCTCAGTATCATCCCTGCCCTTTCTACATTCTCTACTGCATCTAAGAGTGAAGTGTAAAAGTTACATTTCCCAGAATCCTTTAGGTTGATTTTGACAATGAAAAGAACTCACATAAGATTTGCAAAGTAGGAAAAAGAAAGAAGTCATACCTCTTCAGCCATAGTGCTGCAGGAAGATGCAAAAGCATCAACAGAAAAGGGATGGTTGTCCTGGTGCCTTCTAAAGATCCTCCTGGCAAGAGTCAAGCAAATATTTTCTATAAAGAACTAGATAAATAGTCTAGCCTTTGCAGGCTATCTAATGTCTCTGTTACACATTATCCTTTTTCTTTTCTATTTCACTTTATAAAGAGCTTGTTTGTTATCGTTGTTGTTGTTGTTGTTTTAATTCATGAGTAGCCAGCAGCACAATAACAAACTGTGGGCCCACTGGCCATAGCTTGATGCCTCCTGCTTTAGAGCGTCACTCACTCCAGCCCTTCAGGCAATGGAACTCACGGCTGGCAATGTGCATGCTATTTCTGCACTTGTAGATCTCCTGAAAGCCAGTAATGGTCTTCCTGATGTTGTTTTCCCAGTTCTTCCGAAGACTATGTAGAATTCTACATTTCCTACAGTAGCATCTGGTTTCCTGTCTCAATCCTATGAGGTGCTTTAATGGTTATCTTTAGGCAGTATGGAGTTCATTCTCTCTAAATTGATTTCTATGCTAGTTTCTAAATTTTTGATTTTCCACACTTATAAGACAAGTCAGTTGTATCTGCTAAGGAATAATTTTAGAATTTCCATTTCATGCTATATTTCCATTCTTAGCCAAGATGTATAGGCTTACTTTATAGGCCATGGCGTGGTGCTAATCATTAGAGATTATCAGATCCTCTTTTGAAGATGGAAAGACTATTTCAACTCCTAGGTTTAAGCAGGAGTCCTAACTTCAGCTCCCTATAGTGATCTGAATCTTGGGATCCAATTCTTCCCCACCATCAGTAGTATTGAAACTTTAGTTCCCAAAGCTTTCACTGGGCCTAATCCCCTCAGGAACAATTAATCTCAACTTCCATTTACCACAGTGGTTCTCTCTAAATTTCTGGCATAGACTTTCCTTGCTTTGTAGTTGGGTTATGTATTTTTAAAAAAATGTTTCATCCAGAATTTCTATGAGTTTGAACTGTGGAGGGAGTGATTCTAGCATGTTCTTAGTTTACCCTCTTGACCTGGAAGTCAATCTAGTGTTCACATCTGTGAAATAAGAGGGTTGTGTTTAATGATTCCCAGAGTCCCTTCAAGCACTCTGCTGTTCTAAGTTGCTACATCTAGGCATATTGTGTTTATATATAAATATTGCTGCCAACACTCAGACACATGTGCTGGCCTGATGGTTATTTATCATTGAAGGAGGACCATTTGGGGGAAGTTAAGCCAGCACACATTTTAATATTTGGCAACAAAAAGGAATAAAAATGTGGCCAATAAGTTATATGAAATGATAAAATTCATCTACCAATCTTAATGAATCCAAAAACACACTCTCCATCATCTTTTGTTTACAAAGGTACCATTCATTTTGGGAAGACAAAGAAGTATTAAATAACACAAAACAAACCACACTTAATACCCAGATTCTGTGTTTCCCAAGTGTAGCAGTCTGTAAGGAGGTAGATTAGAGACTGTTTGTAGCAGAAGTGTTCAGCTTCCACATAATTCTCATCTTCTCAGTTGGAGAGCTCATCCTTTCATTCATTCATTCATTCACCATGTATTAATTGCATGCCCAACACATGCTAGGGATTGGACTTGGTGCTGGGGATACCAGAGTACATGAGACAGTCAAACCCCACTCCTGATGGAACATGTAGTCTACCAGGGAAGATAGCTATGGAAGATATGTTACAAGGTTGTTGAGTGAGACAAAAATTAAGTAAAGTGTGTCAGGGAACTGTATAAAAGGGAGAGCTCAACTGATTTAGGAGGTCCGTGAAGGAAAATTTTCACAAGTGAAGTTCAGGCTGGGACCTCAAGTCTGAGTGTTAGTCAGACAAAGATGTCTCTAAGCACATGGAAAAGCTGGGGGAAAGCCTAGAAAATGAAGGAGAAAGTGGAGCCTGAACAGAAAGGACAGATACCTGCTCTCACAGGGTCTTATTGCTATGGTTTAAATGTGTCCCCCAAATTTTGTGTGTTGGAAACCTGATCCTCAAATCTGTATGTTGATGACATTTTGAGGTAGGGTCTTTGGGAAGTAATAAGGATTAGACATCATCATCAGGTTGGGGACCTTGGAATGAGACTGGCGGCCTTATAGAAGAGAAAAAGGGACCTGAGCTGACACACTTTTGTCCTCTCACCATGCGAACGCTTTCCACCATGTTATACCATAGCAAAAGGACCTCACCAGATGCCAGTGCCATGCTCTTGGACTTCCCAGCTTCCAGAAACATGGACTAAATCAACCTCTATTCTTTATAAATTACCCTGTCTGTGGTATTTAGTTATAGTAAAAGAAAACAGAATAAGATACTCATGAATACTGATCTTGGGCTTTGTCCCAAAGGCGATGGGAAGCCATCCATGAGTTCTAGGTAAATAAGTGATACTATTAGAGAAAATGGTCACTCTAGTACCAATGAGAAGAATGAAGGCAAGAAAGTAAATTAGAAAGCTTCTAAGGTGATCCAGGTGGCAAATTATGTCATGATTGAAGGTAGTCCAACTGGGGGAGGAAAAGAACTAGGTGTTTTTATTATTATTATTATTTTGAGATAGAGTCTTGCTCTGTCCCCAGGCTGGAGTGCAGTGGTGCAATCTTGCCTCACTGCAACCTCCGCCTCCCAAGTTCTAGCAATTCTTCTGCCTCAGCCTCCCTAGTAGCTGAGACTATAGGTGCACACTGCCACATCCGGCTAATTTTTTGTATTTTTAATAGAGGTGGGTTTTCACTGTGTTGCCCAGGCTGGTCTCAAACTCCTGAGCTCAGGCAATGCATCCACCTCGGCCTCCCTAAGTGCTAGGATTACAGGTGTGAGCCACCGTACCTGGCCCAGAACTAGGTAAATTTTTAAGAGATAGAATGTACAGAACTTGAACTTAATTAAATGTGAGTTTTGAAAGAAAGAAAAGGCTTCCAGTTTCAGGTTTAGGTCATTGTGTAGATGGTGGTTCTATTTACTTGGAAAGGGCCACATGGGAAAGAGAGAGAGAGAGGAAGAGAAGGGGAGAAAGAAGTGGGGTGGGGAAGGTTAGGCAGAAGGAATGCGAGAGATCTGCTTTTAAATGTATGTTCTGCCACTTCCCTGCCATGTACATAGGGAAAAATTATGTGAAATTCCTGAGCCTTAATTTCCTCATCTGTAAAAGAAAGATAATATCAGCTTTTAAAGTAGTGTCGATGCTCAATGAAAATTAAATATTAAATATACAATGAGTATCTTAAAGTAAGTGTCCAATAAATCAGACTTCTCACCTATCCTCTACCTTGTCAGTCTTATCTGTCAGATTGCTACTTTAGGAAGTATAAAATAATAAGAATTCAAGCCTGGGCATGAGAAGAGGTATGCTTATCAATAAGTTGCTATATGACATTGGGTGGGTGACCATCCCCCTCTGTGTCTCTGTGTCTTCTGCATGGTGAGGAAGTCAGTCTGGATGATTTAGTGAGTCTGTGATACTGCAGCCAGAATGTCTACACATTTCAGAGTGTCTCCTACTATCATAGCACTTCCCTGGAGAATTATCTTGTGGGCACAGGATTGTGGGGAATGGAAAAGGCACAGAAAAATCTCCCATTTCAGCTTCATTCAGGATGATGTGAGTTATCTTCACAGCAAACAGCTTTCCTTTATTGACAGCAGTGACATGCCAATTGCCCTGATGTACTCACACTTCACTCTCCTTATCAGACTGTAACAGTGAGACATATGTATATTGGTTTCTTAAAACCAACAGCTTCATGAAATGGGAGTGCCTGGGAGAGAAACACATGAAAATGGAAAATGCCACAAAGCTATATTTTCAGGACAGTACAGAGAAGGAATAATCTGTTTTTCATTACAGACAAGAATGTTTTCCTAGATGGTGTAGGCAGACTTCAGTGTAGTATTCTACAATGAAGGGGTTGGCCAATGTACACTGTCTTGGTCAGACCACAAACGAAGGATCATGTCTGAGAGCTGTCGTGTGTGAAACCTCAGGCTCTGGAGTCAGACAGTCATGAGTTCAAAATATGACACTATTGTTTTCTAGCTGGAAAAGTTGTTTAACGAATCTAAGCCTCAGTCTTGTCATCTTAAAATAGAGATAATAGTCACAATGCCTTCCCCATAGGTTCTTTGTGAGGATTAAGTAAGAGAAAGTGTAAGCAAAGGAATTAGCACACAAGTGTGAAAGAGTCTGTCAAGGCCTGCTGGTGATTTTGGACCACAAAAGATTCAAGACCTTGTCCCTGTGGAATCATTATATTAATTTACTGAAGGTACTTGGCTGAGAGAAGAGCATGCACAGAATTTATGATTACAGGATTTAAAAGGCCAAAGGGCTACACTGGGAAGAAAAATAGGCTTGTAAATACAGTTCAACTATCAGGTGGAGAATTGGATTCGATGGTTTTTAATGTCCGTTTTGATTCTGAGGTTCTGGGAGTCAACTGAAAATCTGTAAATAAGCTGCTTTCTTTTCTCTTTCATTTAGTTATTTTATGAAGAATATATACCATTTTGTCAGGTGTATAAAGATAAATAAATAAATAACATACGGTCTTGGCCATCAAGGAGCCCACAATCTAGTCAGATGTCTGAAAAAGCAGGAGGCAGAGAGAGTCCAGAGACCTAGTTTCTATTTTCAAATCCACATTGTTTCATTAACATTTTGTGAAAGTCACTTAACTTCTTTAGACCTTAGTTTCTCCCTCTATAAAATGGGGCTCAAATCCATCCTAAAATATTACAGTTATTTTGACACTCAAATGAAATCATACATGTTGGGAGCACATCAAAATTTGATGTAACAATAGAATGTTAGGTACTGAGTGAGACTTTTCTTAATTCTCCCAAAATTATTACCAAGACATAAAGATGAGAACAAAGCACTTTTAAGTATTTAATATCAATATTTTAAGGCAGAAAAGTGCCAAATTTGGGACCAAACACCCTCCCAGGTGGGCTTACTAAGTACACTCTCACCTTCTTTCCAATTTCATAGTAGAAGAGGACTGGGAGAAAGAAGGGCTGTCACTTTTTAGGGAGGTGCTAAATTTTCCCTTCACGTCACGAAAGTGTGGCTTTTTCCTACAGTACGGGGAAAAGGAAAGTGCTCAAAAACTTTAGAGATGCTCAGTTTGTGTGCCTGCCACTAAGCTAGGGACTGCTTCTCTTGGGGTTACTTAGACAGTGAGTCAGCAGGGTGTCAGCATTTGGAGAAAGGTACGAGAGAGATGGGGAGCTGAATGGCAAAAGGCCATCAGCAAGGACACGTGGATTTCCCTTCATCAGAGAGGGGCTGAACTTGAGCTATTTAACTGGCACCCTGAAGCCAGATACTTAGTAGGCAGAGATACCCTAGAAGCAAGAGACTATGGCTGGTGATATAGTTTGGATGTTGTCCCCCCCAAATTTCATATTGAAATGTAATCCCCATTGTTGAAGGTGGGCCTAATGGGAGTAATTGGATCATGGGGGTAGATTTCTCATGAATGGTTTAGTACTAACCCCTTGGAAATGTCCTCATCATAATGAGCTATTGTGAGACCTGGTCACTTAAAAGTATGTAGCCCTTCCCTACTTGTTCTCTTGCTCTCGCGTTGGCCACGTGACATACCTGTTCTCCCTTTGCCTTCTGCCATGATTGCAAGTTTCCTGAAACCTCCCTGGAAGTTGAACAGATGCCAGTATCAACCCAGCTGTTGATAGTCCCATGCTGCAGAGGCATGTCAATATTTCAACTGCTTTTGCCCCTCACATAGTGAGGTTTGTAATTAGTATTTCTGCTGTTTGAGTTCACAGTGGGCTGTGATTTACTGACGATTCCAGGCATCTTTTTTTATTAAACTCTCTAAAATCCTTTTTGGAAAATCATACCTTTTCTGACCCCCTGTATGGTACCTCGGTTTAGCCTAGGGATTGGGGGATAAGAGCCTTTCTCATTTTCCAAAAAGAGACAAGGCTTGTGTTTGCTCCTTTTTTATCCCTAAATGTCCTACCTCTGGCAGAATTCCTGGATTTTTCTGAGGCCATACAGCACCTAATATAGTGATTTGGATACACTAGCTACTGAATAAACATTTGTTGCATTGCAGAATAGGAAATAACAAAGCCAAATCTGTCTGGGTCCAAAGCTCCTCTCCTTTTTCCTTACAGGATATTGCATTTGAGGCAATTTCCTGTGAGATCTGTCAGAGGCTATCAGAGAAGCTCCCTGCATGAGAGCAGAGTGGTCTGGACTGGACCCCAAGTCAGACCAGCCTGATCCAGCAAGGTGTGGATAAGGTGGTTTGTATAAGCAAGGATGTATAAGAAGACCCAAACAGGGTGCAGCTTAGCACCTGGGAGAGTTGCAAGAGGCTCTGAAGTCATTTGTGTTTTTTGATTTGTATTTGTGGCATTCTATAAATAGGCACTTCACAGATGCAGACTCTCAAAATTCTACCAAGAACCCTTCAATATAGCTGACCACACTGATCCTCACTTGACAAGTGAGGAAATAGAGGCTCAGAGAGCCAGAATCACTTATATAATTATTACCAGACTCATCCGATTTGAAAGCCCATTCTCTTTACAGCACAGTTCACTATGCTGTGGGTTACCAAGTCAGTCCTGCCTCTGGGGAGAAATTCCCTAAGCCTTTAACAGAACTCTTGATAGTCCTAATGTATTAGCTTCTCTAATACATGATTATAATTGTTGTTTGCTGCTGATTGCTGTTGGTGTGTCTTAAGGGAAGGGCTAGGAGGGCTTACTGAGAACACTATCACATTCTTTCCAACTTCACAGTAGAAGAGGACTGGGTGTAGAAGAGGACTGTCTCAGAAGGGAGTCTGGGGCACTTCTGGGTGCTGTGGGTTTGACCATTGGATCTGATGATTCAGATGCAAGAGAAGACCCTCCCTTCCACTGTGGGCACTAAACTGCAGTTCTCTAAACCTCTGGACAGGGATTTCAGCAGATGCGGGAGTGCCCCTCACACATAACCTGTATCTTTTACTTCAGCAAACTCCTGGCTGCCAGTTCTGTATCTCTTTCTTTTTCTGGAACCACAGAAGATCACATTGTCCAGTGTGCCAGACTAGAAGTACCAAGGGACTAAGCTGCAGCTCCATGTTGAGGTCGCTGACTCAATAATACGCCATTTAGTGACTGTCTTCCTTCCTCTGTTTTTCTTCTATTGTTTTTCTACTGTTGTCTGCATGACCAAAATAATCCATTTGTGCTCAAATCTTTATCTCAGGCCCTGCTTCTGGGAGAGCCAAAACTAAGACTAAGAGCTGTGATTTCGTGTTTAACCACGAGGTAAAACCGTGTTCCACGAGGACATATCTAAACTTCACGCAGAACAACTGCTTTCATTCTAGGGTCTCATTCACATAGTATGAAAAAGCATAATGATGTAGCTGTTCTGTAATGTTTCTGTGCAGAGAATATGCACAACAGTGTGGGTGAGGTTCTTTACCAAAACAAAACAGTGCAGACTATGTGATCTCTGGCTCTTTTACTGCATAAACTGGCTTTGGAGACATTTCTGCACATTCATCCTGAATGCTCTTGCTCTCTCTCCTGTTTTCATGCCACTAATGCCTTCATGCATATCCCCACTTGGTTTTGAAAAATCTGGCTTGCTAAACCTTAAAGCCATTTCACTGTTGCTGACCCCAGTCCATTGCTCACACTCTAATACCTCACTTTCTCTTGTTAAGTAGGGAATTTTCTCATGATCCTGGAAGATGTCCTGGAAGATAAAATCTCAGAAGTATCTGTTTTCTATTAAAATCAAGTCTTTAGGATTAGAAGTTTCTTAATGCACAATTATAAAGTACACAACACCAGATGTAGTTGTCCATATCTTCTTTCATATTCCTCCTTTCCTATTATTGCTCAACTCCATGTTTCCATGGGGAAGAAAAACATTTGAATCTTAAAAGGGAACTGTCAGGTGATGTCCCTGAATTACATTCATGATATTGTTCCCTGTGTCCACGTATCTCTGGAGTCTGTATCACAACCTAAAATCCAATTCTATGCAACCTCATTAACTGCAAAGGGACAAGATAAAAGGGATCCTGCCTGGCAGGTGAAGCATGGTATCTGTAAAACACAGTGATGGCCGCTGTGTCCAACAAGCTAGTGGGATGTTTCAGATGTATCCTCTAAAGAAGATAAACTAACAATCCAGGTACTGGGAATGTACCCAGGGGTTATTCAGAAGTCTAGGCTAGCAGGTTATATCATAGAATTGCAGATGGTAGGGGGATAGGGTTAGAGGTTGGGCTTGAATCCTGGCAGCTGTTTGATAAAAAGCAGTGATTCCTCACCTGCATCTGCAGAAGGGAAATGAGGCCCATGAATGTTCTACAATATTATAGATATTACAGAAAGAGAATTACCACAAAACCACCCAGGCTACTATACAACCTCCTTATCTTTATTTTGGAAATATGGCAGCTTATCATGCTCATATACTCAGCAGAAACATCAAATAACATTTACATAACTTTTACTAGGAAAAAGCCACGATAAGGTAATGATAAACATAAATGTGGTCTCAATAATATTTGTTCCTCCTGTATCTCTCACTGGACATATGTTTCTCAAGGTCAAGTTTCTATCTTAACTTTGCATTCTCAGCACCCAGCACAGGAAATGTGACGCGTTAGATGTGGATGAAATACAGTATTTGTTGAATGAAAGTTAAACAAGAAACCATTTGTGACCTCAGCACTTAACACAATGTTCTAGTAGGCAAACATTTGTTGAAGGACTGAATGAAGTATACAAAATATTGTACAGCAGGACCTGGTTAGTAAATATATTAAAATCGATTGTTATGTATGTTCTTATGTTGCATAAGCAGGATTGGGGCTAACTGCAGGGAAGGAGGGGAAGTGGAGTTTCAACCTGAGGAAGAATCTGCACAGTTACAGCTACTAAATAGCAAAACAGAGAAGGGGCAGACACTTCTATTTTCCCTAGTTCCCAAACGCCTCTCACCACTATCATCCACTCACCATTACATTTATTTCAAATATTTCACAGAGCAACCACTAAATGGAAACAGATAATCACAGATAATCTTTATTTTACAAACAGGGAAACAGAAATTAAGCGAGCTGGCTCCTCTCGCTCTGTGAGGCTGAGAAGTTGGAATAAGTGTCATCATTTATAATTCCTCTTCTAGACCACCTAGTTTCTCATTCATGATTATATTTCCCTAAAGGGTACACACTTGAGAATACTTTTCAAAGACTTAGCTCCAGCTCCAAGAACATTGCTAACATTAATGTAAACTTTATCATATAACCTGGGAATAAAAAGCACAATGGAAGAAAATTAATTTCTGAGGGCTGGAGGTGATAAGGAACAGTTCAAAGAGGCAGGAGACTGGATTTTATCCCTAGCTCTGGCATTAACTAACTGTGGGGCTTTTTACATAAATCCTAGGACCTCTCCAGACCTCAGTGTTCCCATATCAAAATGAGGAAATTGTGGAAGTTATTGTCTGTCCTATGATATTGTGTGTCTCTTTAATATTCTCCAAGTTTAGGGCACATAAAAATATGAAGTCTTGGGAATACTATCCAAGAACCATCAAGAAAGAAGGTAAGCCAAGTTCATAAGATGATTTAATCCTCAGAAGCAAGACTCAGCCAATAGCCAGACAGGCTGCAAATCCCTTTGCTGTGTTTTCCTACTTTTACGCCAACCCCGAAATGCTAAGTCATTGCTTTTGCTAGAAGGATATTTTCTTATTGCATTCTGAGGATTTGAACAAATATTTTCATCTTGAGGAAAGCTTTCAGAACATTTTCAAATTGAAGGTTAGGCTTTCAGGACAAAACGGGCCTCCGCTCTGCAAAATGGAACTCCGAGGTTTGGATAGATGCCGCACTTGGAGGAGAGAGATCAGCATCTGCTGGGCTATACTTTGACATAGCCCTTCCTTTCCATCAAAACTGAAATGCCTTTCAGCAAAGCCTGTGGGCACTGTGGTTTCCATAGCAGTCCTCTCATGAGGGGCAGACACTGACAAAGCATTTAGCTTCAGCCTTGTGACTGGTGACATGCTGAGGCCAACCAGTTGGCCACCTACATGGAAAACTATGAGACTCACCTCCCCCCCCTACCCTCCTTTTGCAGAGATGCCTGCCTGAAATTCCACTTCTGGGTCCTTATCCCTTTCCTACAATGATGCAGCTTCTTTCAATTGCAGAGAAAGGACAGTCTACAAAAACTTATTAAGTCCATAAATTAAAATGTTGCTTGCTAATAACTTTATGGGTCAATCCAGAAGAAGTGGGCTCCTATAACTCCTCTATTTATTATGCTTTCAAAGCACTTTTGAATTTTTCATTTTTCTTGATTCCATTTAGTACATAGAAAAAAATGGAAGCTCTAAGGTGGTAAATGATTAGAGGTTTTTCACACTGCTGAGTGAAAGGTTTCACATTTAATACAGCTCTGCATAAAACCAGGCTTCAAAAGTGGCTGTTCATGTAGTTGCCAATTCATCATTTAGGTAGCAGAGAAAAAAGCCTCATATTGATGTGTAGTTACCCTTTATAAATCATAGCAAAAATCATCTATTCTAAAAACTCTTCTCTAAATTCCCAGATTGAAGAGTTTTTCTCTGACCTGTGTTCCCAGGGCAGCCTGAACTTTGCATAGTCACTTGCCAAAATATACTAAAATTGTGCCTCTGTCTCTCCAGTTGAGAAAAAACATCTGTGTCTCCTCCAGATTTGTACCTTTCGATTCCTTAGAGACTTTGCTCAAATTCCACCTCCCCAATGAGACCACCTTATTTAAAATTTCACTCTATCCTCTGCCTCTTTTGTTTTTTATTTTCCCCACAGCACGTTTACTGTCTGACTTATTTATTTGTTAACATGGTTTATTTTTATTGTCTGTTTTCTTCCTCCAGCTAGAGTGTGGACTCTATAAAAAGTATTCTTTGTTCATTGTTATATCTCAAAAACCTTAAATAGTATTTGGCATATAGTAGGCCCTCGATGAATACTTGTTGGACAAATGAATAGGAAAAAAGAAAATATGTTAGGGTCCTTCCAGTAATATGCTAGAAATTTCTTGTCCCATTGTGGTAAAGGTTGGAAAATTAGGTTAAATAAAGTTTAAGAAGCACATTTATGAAGAAAGGATATTGTGTTTTTTAAAATAATATTTTTTTTTCCTGTTTAACAGACCTCAAATGTGGGACAGGTATTTGATTCAAATCGTGTGAAGGAAAAACTATGAGATCAGTGACTTTCGTTAAGATTTAATTAGTTTCAAAGATCACTCAATCAGTTCAGAGAACAAAAGGTCAAAGGAGATATTACAAGATTTCTTTCAGAAGAAACTAATGGATTTTTTTCAAGACTTCCCCAATAGACAAAGATAGACATACAGAGCAGCCTTTCCACTAATTCCTTTAGATTTTCCAAGAAAAAAAAAGTTTTTCATAGCCAAATCATGTTAGGAAGCCTTGTGTATTTCACAATTCATTATAGTATGATAAAGGATTTGAAATGTCCTGCAAGAATTTATTTTGTTTAGCTTAGTGTTTTATTTTACCTCAGAAGCCTTTTTATTTTTTTTACATCTTGTGTAAATACACCTCTCCTGCTTTTGAAATTTTTCTTAAAACCCTCTTTCAGCTGAGCATGGTGGCCCACCCATGTAATCCCAGCAATTTGGGAGGCTGAGGTGGGTGGATCACCTATAGTCAGGAATTCGAGACCAGCCAGATAAACATGGCAAAACCCTGTCTCTACTAAAAGTCTGAAAGTTAGCCAGGTGTGGTGGCATGTGCCTGTAATCCCAGCTACTCAGGAGGCTGAGCCAGGAGAATTGCTTGAACCCCAGAGGCAGAGACTGCAGTGAGCCGAGATCATGCTACTGCACTCCAGCCTGGGCGACAGAGCGAGAGTCCATCTCAAATAAACAAAAAAATAAAAAACCCACTTTTCTTCCCTTCTACCCACATGTGGCCTAAATCCTCTCCTTAATCAATCCTAACTTCAGAGCTAATCTATTGATGACTTCTGGGGAAATGACATTTCTGGAGAAGGTTCAATCCAAAAATGTCAAAATCTAATAATTATTTATTTAAAAACTGCTTTAAATGACTGTCCAGTAATAAGCTCATATAACTTTCTATTTAATATTTGAATGAAATACAGATAGAAATGCCATATTACCTGGTAGAAAATGGTGAAGATCATAAGACATGCCATTAAGATAAACTCAGCTTAAAGATGTACTAGGATCTTAACAACATGGGGTCAGTAGGGAGAGAAAAGAAGATAGAACTAGCTAGAGAAGGGATTGAGTGCATTTTGGAAAACTGATTTGGCTCTAGGGCTTATCTTTTAGAAAGTGGTCAGTAATTCCATGGTCAACATTTAGAGAAGCATGAGTGCATGATTAATCCCAACAGGCATCAAGACCCCTTGGACTTTCATCAAAAAGAATACAAATGATATTTATTTATTCAGAAAATACCAGTGGGCAGCAGGCACATAGGGATATAGAAAAGAATAGATACAGACTTTATTCTGAAGACCACAGTCTAGTAGGGAGGAAACACTTGACAATCAACTTAATCCTCTCTACTCCTCCATATTAAATTATGTTTTTTCATTTGAGCGATTTCTCAGGAATCCATGTGGGATTTCAGGAAGCAGGTGCTACTAAAAGTCAGAAGGAACTTGACTATGTCAGGACCCTGACTTCTGGAATTTGAAGAAGGAACCTTTTTTTAGGGAGTGTTACCAATGATAATCAGCAACCAGGTAGGCACTGTGGTAGATATCACAAATATAAAGTCTTATTTAATCCTCATAACAATTTTTTGAGCTATGTATTTTGAAGATGGGAAAATCATAGTTCACGATGTGAAGTAATTTTTCCAGTGTTCTATGATGTGTAAGTTCCAGAGTCTGATATCTTCACTGAATTTGGTGTTCCTGTCATGAGAAACTATCCCAATATCAGTAAGTCAGAAAGTTCCTCAGGTATAAAATAAGTTCCAGACATTTATGCAATCAGGTAAAACAGATTTTCACAGTTATGTTGGTTTATGTGGAAATGTAAGATGCTTACAGAGATGCTAGCTTATTAGAACCTGTGGAAAATTGGAACCTAAATTAGAGGGGATAGGTAGAAGATACAGAAGATTAAGGTCAACCAAGGTGTAAATCATAAGAGAAATAAAAGAAAATTAATGTTTTTCCCCTAAGTACATAGTTGTTATATGGAACATATGATGCTAAATCTCAGTAACATCATAATAAAATATGTAGCACAACGAGCCAGAAATTATATTAAGACAGCATATTAAAAAGGATCCAATATTTAAATATTTAGAATATAGACTCAATGTACCAAATTTTATTTAACTAATACCTTTTAATTGGCATTTAAGTTGTTTCCTATTGAATTTTTTAACTTGAGACTTAATAAGGATGTTGAAAGTTTTTCTTAAAAGTAACTGAACAAATTTGAATGAAATCTTTTAAAATATGCTATCAATTATATCTAAATGTATCTCTTTAACTCCTTTTCTCCAGATTTATCTCTTTTCAATAAAATTCCAAATCAGTTTCTGGTCTTTCCTTAATATGTGTGTGTGTGTATATATATATATATATATATACACACACACACATACATACATGTGTATATACACATACATACATGTGTATATACACACACATACATACATATATGTATTTCCTAGTTTTGTTACCCTTGTCCTTTTCTGTGTATCCCATAAGGTCTTATTGGACTTCAGTTTGTTGTAGAATAATTATATTCATTAATTATATATTCTATTAATTATATTAATTAATATGATGAATTAAACATATTAATTATATTCATATTCATTAATTGTATATTCAGTAATTATATTCATATTTATGTCTACATATGCAGAATAATTATATTCATATTTATGTCTACTATACATACATACATACATACATATGGCAGTTTTTACTTCCTGTATCAGTACTTGCTTGAATTTAAGGATAATCTTTTCTTCTTCCTTTCTCTTCCTCTTCTTCCTCTTTCTCTTCCTCTTCCTCCTTTGCTTCCTCCTCTCCTCCCTCTTCTTCCTCCCCCCTCCTCCTCCTGCTCTTCTCCTTCATCCCTCCTCCTCCTCCTCCTCCTCCTTCCTCCTTCTCCTCCTCTTCCTTCTTCCCCCTTCCTCCTCCTGGACAAAATCTGGCTGCATCCCACAGGCTACAGTGCAGCGGCACAATCTTAGCTCACTGCAACCTCTGCCTCCCAAGTTCAAGTGATTCTCATGCCTCAGCCTACTGAGTAGCTAGAACTGCAGGTGTGCGCTACCATATCTGGCTATTTTTGTATGTTTTGTAGAGACGGGATTTCAGCATATTTCCCAGGCTGGTCTTGCACTCATGATCTCAAGCAATCCGCCTTCCTTGGTCTCTCAAACTGCTGTGATTACACACATGAGCCACCAGGCCCAGCCAAGCATAGCCTCTAATTATACTTCAACATGCTTTGCAAAATGCTCACTGCATGATTTACATATTAATACCAGGAATTCATTTTTTGTCTGTCTTTCTGAATGTATATGTGTCTGACTTACTCTTCCTTCCTACTACTGAACTATTTGCTATTAAAGATACTGGTTTTGCAAAAGGGATGAAAATAAAAATCCATTTCCCATTGGACCGTGTCATGGTTTTTCTCATGTAACACTTTTAATTATCTCCTAGGACTAATATTACTTTTTAAGTATTTTGTACTATTTTCCTATGGGGTGCAGTAGGGGAATAGTACACAGATAGGCACATCAAGCTTCTTTCCCCAATTTGTTATAATCCCAAGATGGATATTTCTTAAACTTACGTGGGGATTTCCTTTCCCTGGACTGGAATGATATGTGGATGACTTGAAGGCTGAAAAGTTTGGTGCCCATTTTAAACTTACATAAATACATATTTTAAAGACATCTTTTTAAAGCCTCAAGGAGAGGGATGGGGAAAAGGATCACCACTATTCATTCATATAGCTCCTTTAGCGAAACAATAGCCCTCAGCAAAACACTATCCTTACAAGGAAGTTTAATTATCATGTTTTGTTACTCAACAGTGACCCAAGTGATTTATCAAAGTATTCTGTTCAGGCTTATGTAGTACTTTCTTTGAGATAAACTCTTGTAGATAATGTTTTCAGATGGAATAGAGGGAATCATGCTTGGAACAATAGAATAAACAGAAAATAAGTTGGAACCGATTATCTTACTTTTTTGTTGTTGTTCGTTTGTTTGAGACAGAGTCTTACCCCATCACCCATGCTGGAGTGCAATGGTGCAATCTCAGCTCACTGCAACCTCCACCTCCTGAGTACAAGCAATTCACCTGCCTCAGCCTGCTGAGTAGCTGGATTACAGGCACACGCCACCGCACCCGGCTAATTTTTTGTATCTTTAGTAGAGATGAGATTTTACCATGCTGACCAGGCTGGTCTCAAACTGCTGACCTGGTGATCTGCCCACCTCGGCCTCCCAAAGTGCAGGGATTACAGTCGTGAGCCACTGCGCCTGGCCCTAGATAATGTTTACTCAATCTTCTTTCTTACTGATGTTTCAGTGTTCCTCACCAACTGGCGGTACATGTAACAGTCTGGCTTGTTCCTTCACCTGGTCTGCCCATACCAATGATCACATCTATAGGACCTGCACCTTACTATACAGTGAGGAAGTCAGTATCATGGACTAAGGACACATTATTTCTTTCTTGGCTCTATATTAGAGCTAAAGATGAAAAGAGATCTATTAGAGATAGAATGTGGCATTTGTTATCCTGTTTAAATATTGGCTTTAACAATGAAGTAACAATGTTACTAGTTAATGATTCAAAAAATGCTGTTCTGTCTTCCTTGCAAAAATATTAGAAAGATAAACTTGGGAAAATAATCAGGAATTAACTATATTTCTCTTTCATTAAAACTTAATCATTGCTGCCTAAATTGTTTTCCATGTCCAAATACATTAGCAGATAGTAGCAATTACCATGGAATGAGAGGAGATCCATGCCAATCCTTGAAGGTGTAAACTCTGGTTTAAGCCCCCCTCTAAGTTGCACCATAAACAGCTATGAGCTGGGGTAAGAAGGTAACTTGAGCAAAGATCTGTTTCTCCTTCTGTGAAAACTGCCATTTAAATGGTCAAAGGAATTTAAAATAGGTAAAAAATGCATAAAAGCCAAAATAAAGGAAGATGCCATTCATATTTTAGATACCTCGAGGAATTTCTAGAGTTGGTTGAAAGAAGGTATGGCTCAAATCCATCCTTCCTGATAAAGATGCCCAGCATTATAGCAGTAAATGAAAGAGATTCTGGCAAAATCCCACTAACAGCCCTAACAGGCGAGCACTAAAGGTGAGAAGAGACATTAGAGATAAAATGTGTCATTTGTTATCTCTTTTTAAGCTATAAATCTATAGCAGGGATCAGCAAACTTTTTCTGTAAAGGGCCAGATAGTAAATACTTTGGGCTTTGCTGACCATGTGGTCTCTGTTGCAACAATTCATCTTTGCCATTTTAGCATAAAAGCAGCCTTAGATGATACAATGAGCGTGGCTATGTTGCAATACAACTTTATTTATGGAGACTGAGATTTGAATTTCATACAATTTTTGTGTGTCATAAAATGTTCTTCTTCTTTTGATTTTTTTCCAACCATTTAAAATATTTTCTTAGCTTGCAAGCCATACAAAAATAGGTGGCAAGCAAGATTTGACCCACCTGTTGTAGTCTGCCAATCCCTAACCTACAGCATTAAAAAGAAGCTTGGTGTAGTGGCCCCAAGGCATATGGAATATCTCAGGAAGCACTGTAAAAGGCATGGTACACAGCAGCACAAGAATAAGACCAGTGATAGTTACATGGTTTGCCTGGCATGGAAACACAGTCAAATGCAAAGCTGGGAAAAGAATCTATTGCACAATAACTTCAGCAAACATACACACACATTTCAAAATTATTTCTGAAAAACACTCTACCCAGGAGAAAGGCAAGATAAATATACAAATAGGCAGAAAAATGCACATGCTATCTATTAAAAAAGAAATAGAAATACATATATGAAAAGTTTCAACCTCATTAGAAATAAAAGGAGAGTACATTGAAACAGACTGATGCCATTTTTTACCTATTAAATTGACACAAATTAAATAGAACATTATTATCTGGAAAGACCCCTAGGGACATGGTCACTCTCATATTGCTATGGTGGTCTATAGTGTCATATCCTTCAAACAGCCATTCTATTGACAGCAATTTATCCTATTGAAATGAACAGTGATATAACATAGAGATTTAAGTGTAAGAATATGCATTATTGCAGTGCTACTTATTATGAAAAAATAGTTGAATCAATTAAATGTTTAATAGTAGAGAATTGGTTAAATATGGTCCATCCTATATGATAGAACATGATGTGGCCAATAAAATCATTTACAGTTTTTATTTAACATGAGAAACTGTTTATGATTTATTGTAGGTGAAACAAGCAGGTCACAAACAATATATAGAGTATGATCCCAGGCATGTAAAAATTTTGTGGTGTGTGGGTATGTAGCATGTGGTATGTAGTAGGTGAGTGTATATGTTTATAAAGCAATGAACAAAGATTGGGTGGATATACACTAATAATTTAATAGTAGTATTCTCTGTGTGTGGGACCATCTTACAGAGAGATCCCTATAAAGATTATTGTTCTGCATTTTATAAAACAGATTCATATGGTATGTATTCTTTTGACATGTGAGTGGTGCCTCCTCCTGCCAACCACACACAGCAATGCTGCCAGCCCAAATACCCATTCCCAATTGCTGTGTACTACCTGCATGTGTAGTCCTAGCTGGGTGTGGTCCAGCTTTTTTCTGCCTCAACACAGAAAGCTAAAAGAAGCAGGTTCAAGGTCAGTATGGGATCAGAAGCCAGAGGGTCTAGATGATATATCCCAACATGTAGGACTGAAGCTGTGAAAAAGAGGAGTGTGAAGCCAAATTCCAAGCAGATACTACTGCAATGAATTATTCACTTACTCTTTTAACAAATATTTCTTGAATTCTTTCCTTTGGCAAGATGCCAGGGGAGGATATAATGCCCCAAGGTAATTTAAACAATTCCCTGACTGCTGAATTCCAAGCCTCAATAAATTGTTCACACAGACAAATAGCAGCAGGGCTTTCTCTGATGAATAAAAACAAAGTAATGTCTTTGCTGTTTAAAAAAAGAAACAAAGAAAAAACACCTAAGTGACATCCAACTTATCAGATGTAGCCTCAAGTTTGCATGGCAAACGATTATTTAACATAATGAGAGAACTCCAATGGTCTCATCCATCCTGTATGGGCTGATTTTAGAAGACAATAAACAGTGATAATTGTAAAACTTAATGGAATGGAATGGAATGAACGAGACGCCAAGAAACATTCTCAGTCTTCATTTATTGCTCTTGCAACAGACTTTGAGTTAGGGCCAATTCATTTGTACCAGATATGATGGCTGTTGACAAACTTTAACAGGAGTTTCTTATTTCTGCTTGAGTCATTTGTCTACAATTCATCTCCCTACTTCTACTCCGACTCCATTCTCTAGATTTTTCTCAAAACATGGTTCTGTTCACACCAGCCCTTAGTCCAACTCATCAATAGATGATCATGGTCTACAGCATCCAACTTCGTTATTATTTCTGCCTACCTTTATCTTGCAGTTCACCCTTTTACATGTCCTGTAGCCTGAGAGGACATGTAACATACAAGATATCATCTTTCTTCACTACTTTGTCCACATACACTCCCATTTCTCATTTATTGCTATAACCTCTATGGAATGTCCTATTACCTATCTCTTCATTTCAGAACCCTAAGTAACCAACAGGCCTGTGATGAAATTTGAACCCAGTTCAGGTCAACAGATATTTAAGGAGTGTCCAGGCTTGTATCAAATAGTAATGATGGGCCCTGGTGATTCCAAGCCTCAATAAATTTTTCACACAGACAAACAGCAGCAGGGCTTTCTCTGATGAATAAAAACAGAGTAATATCTTTGTTGTTTTAAAAAGAAACAAAGAAAAAACACCTAAGTAATATCCGGCTTATTGGATGAAATAATGAGACAGGTCCTTCTTGAGAGACGTGTACAATCTAGATAGAGAGACATGGGCAGAGCATATCCAGGTGGCAGAGAAGTATCATCCTGACCCCACAGCACAGAGTGATGCAATGGCAGGTGCTTTAGAAGCTCAGGAAGGGTGCACCTTGCTCAGCCTGGCTGAAGATGTTGCTGGAAGGAAGTATCAGGGTTTGGTGCCAGATTAGAAGTTATCCATGGTACGAAAGTAGAGAGGGATATTGTCATGGGCAAGAGGAACATGAACAAAGATTGGAACCTTCTGTGACACCTGTTCAGCCTCCTTTTATGTTTCATTACATTTTTTGTTGTTGCTTTTACACTGTTGCAATACTAACCATAATCAAACTTATATTTTAGTTTCTTGATTACAGTTATTATTTATTGGTATCTGGTAATTTCCAGGCACTGCCCTAAGTCCCACCAAAAGTTGCCTAATTTAATCCTCCCCACAAGCTTAAGAGGCAGGCACTATGGTCATGCTCATTATGTGGATGAGGAAACTGCAGCTCAGAGAAGTAAATTACTTAAAGTCCTACAGCTATTTTACTGTGCACAACCACAGGATAGAGTGCTCGATAAATGGTATCTAGGGTTCTGCAGACAGAGATTCTGATCTAGTAAGTTTCAGTTGGGACTTGTATGTGTTTTTTGTCAAATCACTAAGGTGATTGGGAACCATATTTAAAAGAGCACTGTTCAGGAGGAAGAGACCTGGGGCTTATACCCAGACATGTCAGCTTCCAGAACCTGTTTCTAGACTTGCCTGCTCTTGGAGAGGAGGAACAGATTACTAACTGTTGAATCTTACAGAGTCACTGACAACACAGTCTTGCATGCCATAAATGTTAAACAAAAAATTGACTCATTGCTGGAATTAGAGATTCTCAGATTTTTGAAAGAAGACAACTTTACCTCTCAGTAATGAAATAATTTTGCTTTTATTGCTAATTGATATTTGCCTTAATGACAAAGTTAAAAGTTATTATGATCCCTAGTTTTCTCCAAATTGGATATTCCAAAATTATCATTTCCCTTTATTCTGTCAATAACTTTCTACATATATTTTCAATGCATTTGTCCCACTGAACTAGTGATATTCCTAAAACATAAATCTGGCTATATCAGTACATTGCTTAAACCTCTTCAATAACATCTCATCTCTAAAAGGCAATGGCTGCTATGTTTAGCCTGAGGTCAAATGTTATCTGAAATCTCACCCCATATCCCTCTCCAGCCTTTTTGCTCACTATTCCCACCTTTACACAATGTGTACTAGCACTGAAAACTATATTTAGTTTCTCAAATTTGTGAAACTGTCTCTTGCCTCTTTGTTTACTCTTTCTCTGACTGGGATGATCTTCCCAGATTTAACCATCGGACAAATGCCCATTCCTCCTTTAAGACATAATTCAAATGTCTCTTTCTCTGTGCCTAATTCATTGATCCTCTTAGGCAGAAATGTTTTTTCTTTCTTTGTTCCGTATGTCCCTTATGGCACGTTTTGTTTATAAGCCTGTAGTCTCTATTAAAGTATGAACTCGTTGAGAGAATTCTGTCCTTACCTCCGCATTATCACTGTCTAATATAATGCTTGGCACAAAAGGTTCAGTTGTTTTTTGTTGAGTAGATTAATAGATGAGTGAAAGAATGAGTCAAGGAATTAAAGGATGTGTGAATGAATGAAGATATCTGTCTTCCCATCTAACATCTAATCCATCAGGAAATTTATTAACTCTACTTTTAAAATATTTCCAGAACCTTATTATTTTTCACCATCTCCATTGCCACCTCCAAGCCACCCTAACCCCCAGCCAAGATTTCTCTAGTAGCCTCCTAATTGTTCTCTGCGCGTGGATCCTTGATCACCTCTAAAGTCTGTCTACTCCCAACATGGCAGGTAGATTTACTCTTTAAGAGTAGAAATCAGATTAAAACTCATCTTTGGTTTTTACTTCATGTAGAACAAACAGCTTAAGTCCTTCCAGTGGTTTATAGGCTTTATATAACTACAGCCTCCCCTTTCAGCCTTCAGCTCTGCCCCTCGTACTTTCTAATCCCATTTCTTACCACTCTTCCTACCAATTTCTACCTCTCTTGCTCACTCTACTCCACCACACTGGCCTCCCTGCTGTGCCCCATCTAGTAGGCATGCTTCCATCCATCATAAGACCTTTGCATTAGCAGTTCCTGCTGCCCCAAATGCTCTTTGCTCATTGTCAGAATGGCCCACTCACCTACGTCCTTCAAGTCTGTGCTCAAATTGCACTTTCTTGACTACTCTGTCATATTGTCCTCCTGATTGCCATTTTTTCTTGATTCTTATCATCTGATATTATATAGCTTAATTATTCATTATGATTATTATTTATGGTCTGACTCTGCTAGAATGTAAGCCTTTTAGAGAGTTGGGCTATTTTGTTCATTAATTATTAATATAGCAATATATTAGAATTATATATTCTAATTGGCTGGGCAATGACTGGAATATAGTAGTCACTAAGTAAATATATTTTGAATGAATAAATGAATGCATGACTACTCTCAAATGTAAGCTTCTTAAATGACCTTATAAAATTTTATTATTGCATTCCCTAGCCCAAATACAGTGTCTGCCACTTAGTAGGTACTCCATAAGTGCTTGTTGAGTAGATGAATGCACATAAAATGGATTTCAATGGATCACATTTGAGGGGAAATAAAAGCATGCCAGTTAATAATCAGCATAGTTTATTTAAAATCTCTTAGTGTTTATTTTAACAAAAACCTTCTTGGAATTCCAGCACTGAAATAGGATGTCATGGAGGTCGTTGTGGTTTTTGTAGCTATGACCTTTACCATCATTCTCAGAATGGGAGGGGGAGTGTGCATCCAGGCCTTAATTAATCCAGCGCTGGGACTGGAGTGATGTGCTGACCAAAATAAAAAAATAAAAGTCAGGAAAACTTACGGACCAGCTTCCCCAAAATAACCTTGCAATTGTTCCTGAGTATACCAGAAACTCTAATTTGCGCAGCGTTTGGGCTCTTCTCAATTGACTCAGCATGCTTTTAGCTAACGTCAACTGCTTAACAAATCTGAAAGTTTCCCACGAGAACCTTCCATTAAGTTTTTATTCTGCCAAGCTACAGAAAAGGAAAGGCCTGTGTTTTGCAAATACTGAAAACAGCTTTAACTATACTCAATTTTTGCAGACTCATGGGTAAATTTTTTAATCAAGCACTACTTTATGTGATCTGATTTTTTATCAAAATATAATGTCTAACAGGCGGGCTATTTTGGACTCAGTCTCTGCCAGGTGGTGTGAAATAATGACAGATGATCATGGTGCCTATATACAAATGGTCACAGGTCATCCTGCCTGACCTGTGGTTCAGACTAGCCTTCATAGAAACCCATGTCCAAACTACACCTACTGCTATGATTGAAGGTGGGTGTTTTCAGAATTGCTTGGCTCCACAAAGCTGCTGCTTTTGAATTATTTGGAATTGTGGCTTGATTGACAAGCTTCATAGAACAGAGATTTAATAGCCAAGTAAATAGCTCTACCAGGTTCATGCATGAACTCTTGAGCTTGGCAATTATTTTAAAGCACTAGTAAACACATAATCTTGTACAAGACATAACTTCAGTCCTGGAAAGTATGATTTAAAAAGATTCATCTTTATATTCATACTGCAGAGTAGTTTCCAGCTTAAGTCCGTTACTTGTAAAGATTTAGGAATACATTTAAAATACATTTTAGAATTAGTGAAGGAAAAATATTATTTTTTAAAATAGAAGTGATTCCTTTTTTAAGATACTATAACAGTAATAAGATGCTTTTTTCTTACTTCAGCTTGCAGGAAACTCAGAGATGTCCTTTACTGTGGTAATTATCTATTAGCCTAAGTGGCTAAAATATTTGTTTCCCCTTTTCCTTTATGGTTTTTGAAACTCTATTTCTGTCTTACTATATTTTCCAGAATCATACTGTCTTTTAATTTCAAGGTAGTTTTAGAAATAAGTTTGGTATAAATATAACAATAAAAATTAATAGACTGGGCGCAGTGGCTCACACCTCTAATCCCAGCACTTTGGGAGGCCGAGGCAGGAGGATCATGAGATCAAGAGATCGAGACCATCCTGGCCAACATGATGGAACACCATCTCTACTAAAAATACGAAAGTTAGCCAGGCATGGTTGTGCACACCTGTAATCTCAGCCACTCAGGAGGCTGAGGCAGGAGAACTGCTTGAACCCAGGAGGCAGAGGTTGAAGTGAGCCAAGATTGCGCCACTGCACTCCAGCCTGGTGACTGAGTGAGACTCCGTCTCAAAAAAAAAAAAAAAAAAAAAAAAAATTAATAGATTGGGCGTAGTTCACTTCTTCAGTTCAATTTCCTACTGGAAACAATATAGCAAAATCTTTACTTTTGGCACTAAAAATATATTTTGCGCATGTGTTTAATATGACAAGTTGAAATGAAAATAATTCTTTCCTTTCTATAAAAGCATTTATTCCATACCTGTTTTCTGCATGCAAGACACTGGGCTTAATGATGGGTTAAGAAATAATAAAGGCAAGTCTAGATTGGGAAACAGACACTAGGATTGGCAGCTACCAAACAGTGCGATGATTCCATTTATATGAAATGTCCACAGTCAGATAATCTGAAGAAACAGAGGACAGAATAGTGGTTGCCAGGGGCTGGCAGCAGTGGGAAATAAGGAGTGACTGCTTAGTGGGTATGGGTTTTCCTCTGGGGGTGATGAAAATCTTCTGGAACTAGATAGTGTTGATGGCTGTATAATATCATAAATGTGCTAAATGTCACTAGTGGTACGTTTTATATTAAGTGTCTTTTCTACAATAAAATTTTTAAAAATTAAAACAATAAACAAACAAGACTCTGATGTAGAGAGGATAACTAATTCATTTTGACACTTCATGGCCTTCACCATGATTTTGAAGGATAAATGAACCCCAGCACTGTGTAGTAGCTCTTCTCTGTAGGTCAGAAATCACACTGGGAACCACTGTCCTCAAACTGACATTTCTAAATACAATGAGAATAAGGAGTTTCCAGGCTGGTAAGTGCCAGTGAAAGTTACTTATTCATTCATTCAACAAATATTTACTGAGTGTTACTATGTGTTAGTCGCTGTATTAGGTGCTGGGGACAAATGCTGAGCAACACCAGGCATGGGTGCTCTCTCGAGGACCACCATCTGCTAAAGCTGACCACACATCAATGCTGTGAAGGAAGGAAATGCATAGTGAAGAAGTTTGGCCTAATCATAGGTTTTGTACAAGGGTTAGGGAAGATTATCCAGAGGAAGAAACCATTGACCTGAGTTTTGGAGGATGACTAGAAGCAAGAAGGAAACTGGGGCCTAGGGAGAGGAAACACATTGAGCTTGCCAGGAAGGAAGGCTCATGTGTGTAAAGAAGAAACAATAAGAAATGAGGGGAAGACGGATATCATAAGGCTTGAGGAGAAGGCAGGGAACAACCCACATGGGACATTTGAAGGACTGCAAGGCCCTGGAGCAGGGCTGGTGGGGTGATGTCGTGAGACCATGGGCGACATGGTAGACCTTTTAGATTACCATCATGGGCAAGAAACAGATCAAGGAGGAAACAGTAGCTAAGAGGACAGTGTGAATGACATTAAGAAGGCTAATAATATGTAACTTGATGACAGATTGCACCAAGGGTTGTAGAGGAAAAGGTGGAAGACAGAAAGTGCTCCAGAAGCAAGCAATTTAGCAGGGGAGGTGGAGCACACTTACTGACTTACTCAGGAAGTATCAGCATAGCCTTTTCATCAGTGGCTCTCATGCAAGAGTTGCTCTTATGCTTTTTGGAGCTGTAATTCGTAATGAACAGTAGATCTACATGTCAATGATGGCTACACATTTTTGTAATTTATTAAAATATATATTAACTCTCCAGGAAAGGGTACATCGTTCACTTATCCTTGCCAATACTTTGCGTTCTTTTTAGCTGTAAGAGTGAAATAATAAGAGAGCAAAGAAAGCTACCAGTTACTGAGTACGTCGCTACACCTTATCAGGTACTATGCTAGACAACTACTATATTACTTTATTTTTTATGATCCTATATAATACACCTTTCTCTCTGTTTTAAAGAAGAGGAAACTAAGGCTCAAAGTAAATTAGTACTTTATTAACAAATAATCAGGTAATAAGTAAGAAGAAGTGGGGTTTATCAGGCAAGAAAAAGAAATAAAGGGTATTCAAATAGGAAAGGAGGAAGTCAAATTGTCTCTATTTGCAGACGACATGATTGTATATCTAGAAGGCCCCATCGTGTCAGCCCGAAATCTCCTAAAACTGATAAGAAACTTGAGCAAAGTCTTGGGATACAAAATCAATGTGCAAAAATCACAAGCATTCCTATACACCAATAACAGGCTTAAAGAGAGCCAAATCAAGAACGAACTGCCATTCACAATTGCCACAAAGAGAATAAAATACCTAGGAATACAACTAACAAGGAACGTAAAGGACCTCTTCAAGGAGAACTACAAGCCACTGCTCAACGAAATAAGAGAGGACACAAACAGATGGAGAAACATCCCGTGTTCATGGTTAGGAAGAATCAATATCGTGAAAATGGCCATACTGCCCAAAGTAATTTACAGATTCAATGCTATCCCCATCAAGCTACCAATGACCTTCTTCATAGAACTGGAAAAAACCACCTTAAACTTCATATGGAACCAAAAGAGAGCCCGCATAACCAAGTCAATTCTAAGCAAAAAGAGCAAAGTGGGAGGCATCACACTACCGGACTTCAAACTATACTACAAGGCTACAGTAATCAAAACAGCATGGTACTGGTACCAAAACAGAGATATAGACCAGTGGAACAGAACAGAGGCCTCAGAGGCAACACAACATATCTACAACCATCTGATCTTTGACAAACCTGACAAAAACAGGCAATGGGGAAAGGATTCCCTGTTTAATAAATGGTGTTGGGAAAACTGGCTAGCCATGTGCAGAAAGCAGAAACTGGACCCCTTCCTGACACCTTACACCAAAATTAACTCCAGATGGATTAAGGACTTAAACATAAGACCTAACACCATAAAAGCCCTAGAAGAGAATCTAGGCAAAACCATTCAGGACATAGGCATAGGCAAGGACTTCATGACCAAAACACCAAAAGCATTGACAACAAAAGCCAAAATAAACAAATGGGACCTAATCAAACTCCACAGCTTCTGCAAAGCAAAAGAAACAGTCATTAGAGTCAATCGGCAACCAACAGAATGGGAAAAAATTTTTGCAGTCTACCCATCTGACAAAGGGCTGATATCCAGAATTTACAAAGAACTAAAACAGATTTACAAGGAAAAACCAAACAAGCCCATTCAAAAGTGGGCAAAGGATATGAACAGATACTTTACAAAAGAAGACATACACGAGGCCAACAAACATATGAAAAAATGCTCATCATCACTGGTCATCAGGGAAATGCAAATCAAAATTACACTGAGATACCATCTCACGCCAGTTAGAATGGCAATCATTAAAAAATCTGGAGACAACAGATGCTGGAGAGGATATGGAGAAATAGGAACACTTTTAAACTGTTGGTGGGAGTGTAAATTAGTTCAACCATTGTGGAAGACAGTGTGGTGATTTCTCAAGGACCTAGAAATAGAAATCCCATTTGACCCAGCAATCCCATTACTGGGTATATATCCAAAGGATTATAAATCGTTCTACTATAAGGACACGTGCACACGAATGTTCATTGCAGCACTGTTTACAATAGCAAAGACCTGTAACCAACCCAAATGCCCATCGATGATAGACTGGACAGGGAAAATGTGGCACATATACACCATGGAATATTATGCAGCCATAAAAAACAATAAGTTTGTGTCCTTTGTAGGGACATGGATGAACCTGGAAACCATCATTCTCAGCAAACTGACATGAGTAGAAAATCAAACACCACACTTCTTAGAGGGGCGGGTGTTAAACAATGAGAACACATGGACACAGGGAGGGGAGCACTACAGACTTGGGTCTGTTGGGGGGAAATAGGGTAGGGACAGCGGGGGGTGGGGAGTTGGGGAGAGATAGCATGGGGAGAAAGGCAGCAAATCACACTGCCACGTGTGTACCTATGCAACAATCTTGCATGTCCTTCACATGTACCCTAGAACCTAAAATGCAACTAAAAAAAAAAAAAAAGAAGTAGGGTTTAAAATTAGGTCCCTGATCACCTTTCAAGATGTATACTCATTCAACTATAATGATATTTTTTCAATTACAATCATTTGTGTTATTAATTTCATGGTTTTTACTATACAGATGTATAACACTCATATCAGTATTTTCTTAATGTTATTCTTTAAATTTGTTCATCTTATTTTTTATTCACATTAAATGTATTTTATAAGGATGTTTTATATTACCCTTATGAATAGAAAATCAGTGTACCCACAAAGACAACCAACCATAAAAGGAAAAATGTAACCATAAAAATTATAATTAAACCAAGCAACATCACTAAGCTACATGTTGTTTTCTGCTGAGGATTTCAGTTTAATGCCTGTTCTTTATCTGTTCAAAAGAGGGATTAGGAAGTGCCAGAGCAATATTCAAGAATAGTATCACATCAAGGGATAATTCCAGATAATATTCTACTGAACAGAAAAGAAAATAATTTTCTCACAGTGGATTTCATTGTTGTTTACTGCTGTGAACCACTTTAAATCATTTTTCATGCTACTGACATCAAATGCTCCATAGATGTGGAGCCACTGAACTGTATCATGCTGCTTCTATTAATTGAGATACCTACACTTTGGAATTCCACTAGATTTGGATTTAACTAACATTTGTTTTTAAGATCGTGATATCCAGACAGTATGGAGCAGTTAAAGTTGTCTCTTTTAAAGGAACTATTCTGAATAGAAGCGAATATAATCCCACATGCTTTGGGTAGGCCACCGGCTGTGCTGGCATAGAGGAGAAAGTGGGAGGCAATGGAAATCTTAGTTCTTGGGTATTTTGTGGAATTTACCTGAAGAAGGAATATGTTCAAAGCTGATTTTTTAAAATCAAGCTTTTACCATTTGAGAGGCCACCACATAATCCATACCTGAAATTATGGGAAGTGCAGAGACCCTGAAATAATTATGGTTCTGAGTTCACCAAGATAAGTCCACAAAGACAGATCAAGAGGACAAGCAGAGGCATCAGGCCAGATTGAAGAGGAGAAGAAACAAACCTACGGAATTTGGCTTTCAATGAAAAGAGAAGGAAAAGCAACAAGTGCATTTTTGAGGAAAGAACAGATGGATGGAAAGCTAAGCAAAGTTAAAAAACATCTTTGTGGTTTGTACCACAAAAACCAGCAGAGCTGTGGTTTCTCTGGAGCCACAGATCTGAAAGGTAAAGAAAATAGAGATCACATTACACTCTCCTCAAGGGTTTAATATACAAGGCTGTGATTCTAATGATGGTCTGGCTAATTCCCTTTCTGTCTCAGAGATGAGCAAGAAGACAGAGAGGTACCTAAACCCGTAAGGGCATATATTAACCCAGTCAGAATGATTTACTGTTACCATATTTGGGCTGACTTCGAGTGCAGGAGAGGGGAAAAAAAAATGAAGAAAAACAGGCTTACCCATAAAAAGAAATCATAGAACTTCATGTCCCAACAAGTGGGCAAAACTGTTAACATTGTTTTTTTATGGCCTAATAAATGTCTTTCATAAAAATTGCTGAAAACATACTCCCTAGATCTCTTTATTAGATTGAAAAAGATATTATTGATCAGAAGGAAGAATTGATCAAGAAAGAGGGTTAGAAGGAAAGCAGGTCTTGGGTTAAATTAAAATATTGACTGTCTTTTTAAAACTCCAGAATTCAAATATTTTCATACATGTGTTGGAAATGAGTCTAGAGCACTTATAACTTGTCTGAAAAACAAAGCCAAAAGATGGTAAAATCAGGACTTAACACCTTCTTGAATCTAAAACTTTGGCTCTTTCAACAAAATCCCCAAGTCTTCTCTAACTACTTATATGGGACTGTGTATCAGATAAATGGAAATGGTCCATATACTACCAATACTACCTCTGAAATTTTATGGATTCACAAAACGACTGTGTGAAGAAGACATGATGGTTATTTTGACCTCCATTTTTAAGACACTGCAAAATGCTATGAGCAGCAACATAATGGTTGTATCTCCTCTACAGATGACAAAACTGAGGCCCAGGTGATATTCTTATCCCACATGATATAGCTAGTCAGTGGTGGTTCTGGTCATCAACTCCCAATCTCATGTGATAGATTCCAATCACAGCAAGTTTTGATAATGTAAGGCCTTATTTTCAAATATGTTTTACTGGTACTCATCTGAAATACTGGAACAATCACTTTTAAAGAACAAATTACTATTTTGGGGATTGAATTCTCCTTCAAAGTAGAAATTCAGAATTCAGTGGCTTTTACTGCCTTGAATTAAGAGAATGTGTAGGTAATCAAGGCTTCTACTGATCAAGTTCTTTAACTTTTCCTCTACTAAGCCCAGAAAACTGGACAAGAAGTGGATAAGATGATATGGGTTTTGTCCTCAAGGTACTCACAGTATCATGAATATCATGATACTGTGACATCAGACAGCCAAGATATTTACCTAAACAAGAAATCCTGTTATGAAAAGGTAATGTCCAAACTTCCCAATATGCCACATGAAGTACTGCATGACCTGATCTCATTCTACCTTTCTGTTCTTCCATTTCCCATGGCGGCCTACATTCCAGCATGCTGAACCCATTATAACTCCCTAAACAAGCTTTTGTGCCTTCATGCATGTGTTCGTTTTCGGAGTTCACCTATACGCTTTTTCTTTTAGGCAAACTCTTATCCATGCTTCAAAGCCTCACCTCCAAAATGATTCATGATAATTCTAAGCTGAGGTGTCACAATGGCCACAAATACATATCTCCATGCCTGATAGAATTACTTATCTTTCATTGTTTATAGTATGAGAGAGACACGTATATCTTCATCATGACATTTACAGGCTGTAGTCTAAGCATTGATTTACCTGTCTTTTCTCCAAACCAGATGGTGAGCTTCTTATGTACATGGATATAATCATGTCATATTCTTTGTGTTTCCATTGGTTACTATAGAGTTTGGAAAAAAAGTAAATGCTCAAAAATCTTTGTCAAAATGAACAAATCAGTGAGCTCTATATACTTAGGTTTGAATCCAGGAAGTATAATTTTCACTTAAGAGCTAAGCAGCTTGAAAACTGTACTCTTGTTTTCCTCTATCACTAACATTCATTGCTTCTCCCATCTTCTGGCATTGCAGTCAGTGACTCAACTGCTAAAGAAGCTGTCAATCCAGAAATATAGGATTCGTCTTTGACTCCGCATTTACTTTTCTCCAATTTGTTGTCAAAATCTATAACGTTTACATTTCAAATATCTCTTAGATGTATCAACATTTCACCATTTCCATAACCACTCTAGTTCAATCCATCACGATTTCTTTTCTGAATTGCTATGATAGCCTCTTCACCTGTCTTCTTCCAGTCTTTCTGCCAATTTTAAACTCTATTCCATTCTCTATACTATAGCAAATGTGGTATTTTAAAAACATAAATCAGATATTGTCACTTCTCTGCTTAAAACTCCACAGCTCTTTCCCATTAGTCTTAAAGAAATAACTTCTTTTCGATTCCCTATGACATCCTGCATGTCTGCCTCTCCATTCTCTGCTTGTCTAGCTCTCCCACATTCTCAGTGGGTTCCAGAACTTTGGTCTTCCTGAAGCTCCTTCACCATGCAAAACTCTTCAGCACCCTAAGTCTTCCTACTCGCTGGGCCATCTCTCCAGGTAAGTCTTCAACTCTTTTTTCTCATGCCTTCCGTGCGTGCTCAAGGAAAGTCATTTCTGAAATTAAATTTAATTGATTTAAATCTAAACCATAGAAATTCTCTTAAGAAACATTACTCTTTTTTTAAGCTATCACGTACCTAAGAACATAGATATATATTTCTTTAAATTTTGACTAAATGGCAATCTTCATGAAGGTTAAAGATCACGCACAATGCCTTAACATTAAACACACATAAATGGAATTAGGAACTCATACGAACTTGTTCACTCATCTGTATGATGGAAACAGCCATACTTACCTCACGAGACTTTGAGAATTAGCTGAGTTAATATACATGATGGCTCTGGGTACCTATAAGTCACTGTCTAGATGTAAGCGATTTTAATGGGTCAAGTAAAAACAGTGTCTCACACCTTTGGAAACAAATGGTTATGGTTTGATTAAGTAGATCTCTATCATGTTGTTTCAAGATCAGAAATAGGATTAAGGAATAGATGTTCTAAGAAAGTAGTCTTATAAATGAAGAACTATTAAAGCATTAAGTATAATCCAAAAATAGAACATAGTGATTCTGGAGTGAGAAGTTCTCTAACACTAGAGGATGTTGCTTATGCATTACATAAAGACTTGACTAGATAGCTCTTATGCCTCTTGCAAACTCAGGCATTCTCTAATTTTAGAAAGTAATAATAAGAAGAAAAACACTCACAAGTTTATACATGCAACTCAAGAGGGAAAAGGTTCATACACACCTCCCTGAGGTTTGCTACACAGGACAACAGTGAGAGGAAAATTCTGTTTTAACATTTTCCAAGATAAAATCTGTGACATTGTTTTTAGTTAGCAGGTCTTCAAAACATTAGCTCTAAGGTAAAAGCATAAAGATAACCATATTTTTTCCTTACAAAGATAAGAGAGTAAAAGGTCTCTAACTCTTAGATTAGGAAGTCTATGACTAAGGAAACTTGTTCAAGTCAAGTTCCATCCTACCCATATAATTGTTTCCATGGAGGATATATAAAAGCACACATGTACACAAAAGCCAGTTTTTCAAAAGTACTCTAGGATCCATCTTAAGTAAGAAAAACAAAAACAGAAAATAATTTCAGCTTTCCAGAAGGCCATGCAAACAGAAAAGAAAGCAAGAGCTGAAGAATAAAGCAATGCGTAGGTCCCTACCTCATGTCTGGAAAATCAGATCTCAGCACCTATGTTATCATGCAGTGATGTGATTCAGTCCCTTTAGAGGTGTGCCACAGGGATTTGTTACTGATATCTAAATACAAATAAGTGTGCATATGTTTTAAAGTAGTGTTGCTGGGATAGAAATCACTAATGTTACACCTTGGTGTGTTAGTTATTAGGAATTTACATCCTCATCGTACCTCCCTTGCAGTGCCATCCAAGACTCAGAGTTGGCCCCAAAAGTAAAGTTTCTGCCAGATGTTTATAAGAGTAAGAAGGGGTCATTCAAGGATATGCAACTGTGACAATATCCCATTTCCAACAGAACTACCGAGCATATTCTGATAGTAGTGTTGGCATGCTGTGGGTTTTGTTGCTGCTGTTGGCACCTGGTGCCCATTGTCCCCTGCTTCATGGCACAGCACTCTGAGTTTCCTTTAGAGAACTGCCCCTCCCACATTTCCATCCATGGGAACTGAGCCCACCCTCAGCTTCAGCTCCTGGCTTACACTGATCTGCAAAGTCTAAGCCTGAGGCCATGTTGATTGGTTCAGGGAAGGGTGTGAGACTAAATTCTGACCATGAAAATGAGAGAAATGAGGACTATCATGGGCAAGAAGCTTCCCTGGTGTCCTGTGAGAGACCGTAAGAGTCTAGGGACAGAGAAGCACGTAGCCCCTTGAGCTGCTGACAGTCTTTTTATGAACACAAGAACTACTGTTTCCAGATGGCATTAACACAGTGGAAAGCAGATGTAGAAAGAATAATGCCTACCCCAACCACACACACACAGATGCCCAAGTCCTGATCCTTGTGAATGTTACCTTATATGTCAACAGATACGATTAAGTCAAGAATCTTGAGATGGATAGATTATCTTGGTTTATCGGAATAAGCTCAGTGAAATTTCAAGGGCTTTTACAAAAAAGGAAGGGAAGAATCTCAAGAGAGAAAAGGGCAAGTGGCAGAGGCAGCAGAGAGAAAGAGAAACTGGAAGATGCTGTGCTGCCCACTTTGAAGATGGCAGCCTCTAAAACCTAGAAAAGGCAGGAAGCAGACTCCTCCCTAGAGCTCCAGAAGGAGCACAGCTCTGCCAAGACGTTGACTTTGGGACTTTTGATTTCTAGAACTGTAAGGTAATAAATTTCTGTTGTTTTAAGCCACTAAATTTGTGGTCATTTGTTGTATTAGTGATGGGAAACTAATACAGCAGAAGAGAAAGATGGTTAGAGACAGGCTTACTGGTTGTTTGGTAATATTGTTGAAGTGCTATGTCAAACTCCAGTGAAGTCCCTTGTACCTTTTGAGGTTTAAGCTATAAAAACAGCCTTCATTGTTTAAGATTACTGAATTTAGGTGTTTTTTTTACCTGGACCAAATTACTCTTATAGCGGCACTGAGTAAATATAGCAGAACTGACACCGCTCTGCTTAACAAGGTCCAGTGTTACCCTTTGTTGCAGAGGATAGCAGTGTAGATTTTGTTGCCACTAGGAAAGTATTTCTCTTCTTCAATATAGATTTTGGCTGTTGTGTTTCTGAGCATCAATGCATTCATTTGAAGGTATAAGTGTTTGTGTTTTACTCAGGATCTTCACTGGTATTGAGGAATGGTTGGTGAGATCTGTGTAGAGACAGGGCTTGGAGATCAATACTAACCTCATACTTAGAAGGTCAAATCCCAGCCTCCACTGTCTTGGAAAAGCCTTCAATGTGAAATAACTTGGTAATTGTATTGCTGAAGGATTACTGTGTCCAGAGATAACCTGTGGAAATAGATGTCAATGGATCCTAAGGCACTGATTAATGTTTGGGGCCACAATGTTTCCCTAAAAAAAGTAAAGATTCACATTGTATGAATCTATAAAAGGGGGATCATCAGGGAAAGGAGTGGAGACTTGTGGATGGCAGCATTAAGCAAGAAACTGAATGTGTCTGATACAGACACTCCTGTGAAAGGATTTATAATTGTAATTTTGTCTTGGAGGTTAATGGATGGTATATAAAGCATTTTTTGAAATTATAATTTGGTCATATTCAACCTCAGTAAGGCCTTTTCGGATGGTATGGTGGAGAATAGAATTAATGAGCTACACAGAAAAGAGTGTTTTGTCCACCCTCAGCCACCACTACTTAGAAAGATGGAATAGCACCTTGTCGAGGGGGCGTGTAGTCCAGGAGTTTTGAGGGAGTCAGCTTTCACAGGAGCAGTGGCTGGCAGTGGTGGGGAGCAGTGAGGGACACCTCTGAGTAGCAAACTGAGGAGTGCACCTGAGACAAATCACGGTTTTTAAGGTTTTCTGAAGAAAGTGACCGTCGAACAGGGAGAGAGGTGGGAGGCTATCATTAAATAAAATGTGTCAAGGTTATCCCTATACAAATACCTCTCTCACTTATCCTACAGAATGCCTTCTTGAGCAGGAGGAAAAGAGACGTCATTACTTCTAGATGTGAGGTGGGAGGATGGGAATCTGGGCATAACCCACACATGATGTTATCTGCCTGGCTCCACAGCACAGGGGAGAATGCCAGACTGCGATGCCTGTCTCAGCAGGAAAAACAAAGCCTGAAAACAACTGGACAAGCGGTAGTCATCGTGTGATAGAAGCAACATGAGCTTTTGACTCAGAGGGACCTGAGTCCCATTTTTGGCCTAAAAATGTATTAATTCTCATACTTGAACAAGGTATCAAAACACTCTCAACCTTAGTTCTGTCTTCTATAAAATGAGACATGTTGTCAGGAATTCAGAATCATCATAGAAAGAATGAAAGTATTTAGCAAGTGCTTAATAACTAGTATCTGTTGTTATTTATATTATTATCTAATGTTTCTAGCATAATTCCTGGAATGGAATAAGCTCTTAATAAACAGTAACAGCAAACACACCTATAACACTTACCTATATTTTAGGTACTATTTTAAGTAGTTTGCTTATATTAACTAATATAATCTTCATGAAAAAGGAGCTCATTTTTTCCCACTATACAGATAAGAAAATTGAAGCCCAAGAGATTAACTTTTCCGAGGTCACATAGCTAGTAAATGGAAGGGCTAGATTTAGAACTGAACATTCTCAAGCTACAGACTCTATTCTCTTATTGATGTTGTTATAAATGTTACTTATGCTGTGAGTAGACATGAAAAGAGCATAAGGCATCCCACTGCCCTTGAAGGACACAAAGGATGAAGAACTCAGCTGCATGAGGCCACTGGAACAAATATAAAACCATGTGGATCCCAGTGGTGCTTCACACATTTTAAACTAAGTGTGGTCAGGGCCAGAGACATCAAAGTGAATGGTAAGAATCAAAGTCGTGTTAGAAAAAAAGATGTGCCAGGAGCTGGCTAACGCAGTTAACAGAAAAACATCTAACTCAGTTTCCCCCTTCTCATCTAGGGAATACACAGGGCTCTAAAAGGAAGAGAAGGAAAGAACGTTTTCAGCAATCTTAAACCCACAGGACTAATAAACATTAGATGCTATAGAATCTCCTTATTTTACAACAGGTAGAGACAGTGACTGCTGGAGCTCTCACAGAGGTAGACTGTGTCAAATGTCTGAGGGAACTGGAAGCAGTTCATGGCAGCTATGGGGAAGGGCATGCTGTGGAAGTGGGGATCGAGAGGACTAGAGAAACTATGCATGGAAAGAGCTCGCAGGAAGCGCATTGGCAGCAGCCCTCAAGCGGTGCTAGGCATTATCTTCATGACAGCCATTATTTTGAGAATGATTTTAGAATGAAGAGAATTATCTTTGAGGTAGAGAGATCAGTTAGAAAATTATTTCATAATCTAGGGCAGTGGTGATGAGAGTTTGGATGGGGCCAGAGGCCACAGTGGCATAGGGGAGGGAGCGTATTGAATAAATACCTTAAATATAAAATAGATGGGTGTTGTGAGCAACTAAGACTTGCGGGTGTGATCAAACATGGTCCTCTTTCTAGGTGGAAGGTTGTGGCCAATATGAGAAGAGTAAGAAAGCAGAGACCGGGGAGGGGACAGAAAGGACTAACCCTTGGCCTACTTGTCAGTTTGGCCCTCTTCACTGCAGAGAGCTTGGAGTTTGTTGAACACAGAGGAATCCTTTCCTCTCTCCAGCTGAGCACATCTGGTTTTTGCATTGAAAGGATCTGAGGTGTCAGGTTTAAATGCCTTGTCTGACCAGCTAAAGAGGAGAAAGGATGGGAAGCGTGTCAGGTCAACACTGTGACCTCCCTGGGGGCTGTAAGTGATTTCCTAATAATAAACATAAAGCTGTGGCCAGAGGAGGTACATGATGGTGGTTGTTTCCCCGACCAGAATTTCATATGCCCACAAGCTGGAAAATGCTGTCAGAAGTCTTAGCCCTGTGTTATGTAAGGTCCTAACACATCTGTAGACTCTTTTCTAGTATTATCGCAGGTAGAAATGTAGTAGAGGAGATATGAGTCAGACAACCACCCCAGTCTTGTTTGGAGAGTACCAATGACAGCTGGGCAACTATGCTGAAAAGCCCATCACATAGTCATGAAGGAATAGAGTTGGCAATTATTAAAATGGGGATAAATTTGAGAATCAACTTTGTTGCATCCACTGTGTCTATTTGGTGATGTTTGTGCTTTGGTGACCTCTGGATCTTGGAATGCTTTCCATTATTCCAACTTGCTTTCGGCAAAGTGCTAAAAATTAATTCACAGTAAGGTGTGAATTGTTGATAGAAGCTTAAAATATTGCTCCTCCCTGGGCATTTATGGAAAAAAGGAGGACTCAGAGATAAAGCCGTGGGCTATGAGGTGCTGGGTTTCAGAAGCTGGCCTTAGTGGTACCAAAAAAAACCATTCAGGACATAGGCGTAGACAAGGACTTCATGACCAAAACACCAAAAGCATGGCAACAAAAGCCAAAATAGACAAATGGGACCTAATTAAACTCCACAGCTTCTGCAAAGCAAAAGAAACAGTCATTAGAGTGAATTGGCAACCAACAGAATGGGAAAAAAGTTTTGCAGTCTACCCATCTGACAAAGGGCTGATATCCAGAATCTACAAAGAACTAAAGCAGATTTACAAGAAAAAAACAAACAAGCCCATTCAAAAGTGGGTAAAGGATATGAACAGACACTTTGCAAAAGAAGACATACATGAAGCCAACAAACATATGAAAAAATGCTCATGATCACTGGTCATCAGAGAAAGGCAAATCAAAACTACACTCAGATACCACCTCACGCCAGTTAGAACGGCAATCATTAAAAATCTGGAGACAACAGATGCTGGAGAGGATATGGAGAAATAGGAACACTTTTACACTGTTGGTGGGAGTGTAAATTAGTTCAGCCATTGTGGAAGACAGTGTGGCGATTCCTCAAGGACCTAGAAATAGAAATCCCATTTGACCCAGCAATCCCATTACTGGGTATATAGCCAAAGGATTATAAATCATTCTACTATAAGGACACATGCAAACGAATGTTCATTGCAGCACAGTTTACAATAGCAAAGACCTGGAACCAACCCAAATGCCCATCAATGATAGACTGGACAGGGAAAATGTGGCACATATACACCATGGAATATTATACAGCCATCAAAAATGATGAGTTCATGTCCTTCATAGGGACATGGATGAACCTGGAAACCATCATTCTCAGCAAACTGACACAAAGCAGAAAATCAAACACCATGTGTTCCCACTGATAGGCGGGTGTTGAACATTGAGAACACATGGACACAGGGAGGGGAGCATCACACACTGTGGTCTGTTGAGGGGAAATAGTGGAGGGACAGCGGGGGGTGGGGAGTTGGGGAGAGAGAGCATGGGGAGCAATGCCAGATATAGGTGATGGGGAGGAAGGCAGCAAATCACACTGCCATATGTGTACCTATGCAACAATCTTGCATGTTCTTCACATGTACCCCAAAACCTAAAATGCAATAAAAAAAAAAAAAAGGAAAAGAAAATCATCCCAATTGCTCCATCTGAAATGCACTGGCACCTACTTCCAGGGCCTAACTTGTTCTTCAAAGCCCACATAAGCCACATGTGCTTTTCAACCCTGGCCCACAGGAATTTCTTCCTCATTGAACTTCTCTCAGATTTACTGCATACTCATAACTTAACACTTACATAGAATTGCATAAAAACAAGCCAATTAGCTATCTCCTTTTTGATGACATGGTCTAAACTGGCTGAATTCTTGGAGATGCAGGACTTTGCGCTCAAATCCCAAGTTCATTATTTCCTAGTTGGGTGCCCTTAGGCTACATCATCATGCAGCACTTCAATTTCCAAATTCGTAAACTGGGTGTATGAATTCTCTCAGAACGACTGTGAGACTCCAAGGGGATAGCACAGGAAACTACCAAGACATAATAAAGGTTTCACAAAAGCCTAGAGTGTCCCTTTCTGTCTCATTTTTCAAACTCCCAAAATGATGAGAACTGGCAGCATGAAGTAGTTCAGTTATTTCCCAAGCTCTGGGTATTTGCATTCAACCTGTGCAGTGTTTTGAAATACTGGTGTGCTACTTGGACTGTTGATGATCGAATATTTTTAAAAATCTACTTATGAAAATTTAAATCTACTTAAAAACAAAATCTGTATTACAACTGTAAGTGGAAAAATCACTATCTCTTGCTCTAAAGAGAAGGTAAAGCTAAATGCAATAAGGCAAAGCAATATTATTAAATCTTAAGTAGACAGACTTGCATGCTTACTATTGAAAAAGGAGGATTAGCAAATATTAAATAGGTTTTATAGAAGTGATCTTATGAAATTGAGAATTTTTCCTTAATGTAACCAGGTTTGAAATATAATTGAAAAGGAACAAACCGTTACCTGATAAGATTCATTGTCATTTAATTGATGTCCCTCCACCAATTAAGTCATCTTTTATCCCACTCACTCTTTAGAAAAAAAAAACTATAGTGGAAAAAACAAAGTTTGAAAGCTAGAGAAGCAGGTTATAAAATTCAGCTCCACTCCTTTCTTGCTAATTATACTGAGCAAGTTATTCAAAGTCTTTGGGTCTCGGTTTCCTCCTATGTAAAATTAAATATTAATACCCAAGTTGGAGGATATTTACATGGATACAACAAAGAATGTAAAAAAAGTACCTAGTAAAGTGCCTTGAATTCATTACAGAAAAACAAAATGATGATGACAGGGAAAATTGTCTTGTCAAAGGGCAGATAAATAAAATAAAGGGCAGGTTGTTTGTGTGCCCAGCCACCTAATTTGCTGGGACAAAGATGTCCTGTAATTCTATCCCAGACATCTGGACAACCTGTCAGCACATAACTGGGTGGTTTTGAAACACTCCAGGATTATATAATGTTGGATGGTAACTAGGACTGTTAGACCTTCTTCTTTTATTCCTTGTTATATTGATTTCATTTCCCAACCATACAAACTTAAAACTTTTTTTTTTTTGCAAAAGATTAAGAAAATACAATTAAGCAGGAAAGAGAAAATTAAATACTTGTGATCTGTCTACCCTAAAATAACAAATGTTAATATTTTCAAATATTTTCTTTTGGATTTTTCTGTGCAGATTATAAGTATATAACTTTTCAAATGAAAGGCTACTCTACCCTTTGTTTTGCTATCAACTTTGTTAACTCAGCAAATAAAACATGTACTCACATAAATACTTTTATCAATAAATACTTTTATCAATAAATATCATTCTACAACATGATTTTCATGACTATGATAGTATATCCTAGGAATGCAGCAAAATGTACATAGTCAATTCTCTAACATTACTTAGGCTTCTCCCCTTTAAGTTAATAACTACTATTTTTATTTATTTTTATTTTATTTTATTTTCAGACAAGGTCTCCCTCTGTCTCCCAAGCTGGATTGTAATAGCACAATCTCAACTCACTGCAACCCCCATCTCATGGGTTCAAGAGATTTTCCTGCCTCAGCCTCCCTAGTAGCTGGTACTACAGGCACATGCCACCACTTCCTGCTAATTTTTGTATTTTCAGTAGAGACAAGGTTTTGCCACGTTGCCCAGGCTGGTCTCAAACTCCTGAACTCAAGTGATCTAACCATCTCAGCCTCTGAAAATGCTGAGATTACAGCTGTTGGTCACCTTGCCCAGCTAATAACTACTAGTTTAAATTATTGTTATTCACTTCCTTTTCATTAATCATCATTCATAAGCAAAAATATTTCTTTCAAATGAATTATAAAAGAATTTCTAGTTAAAAAATATAGGCACTTTAAGTCTCTTTTACTTTGTCACTTTAGTCTTTGAAAATTTAATATCAATTTATAGTAAAAGTATAAATAACACACATTTCTTAGTACCCCTGCCCAAACTAGGTGGTGTGACATAAAGATCTTTTTGCTAATTTAGGTGAAAATGTTATTATTTGAGTTTGTACATGCCTATGTACTTAGTGATGATTTCTATTTCTTCTGACATAAACTTTGTGTTTGGACCTGTACTACTATTTTCCTTTTGGGTCCTGCTCTTATACTTACTGATTTGCAAGAAATCTTTACATATTAAGTTCAATAATTTGTATGTCTGAGCATTGGCACTATTTGTTCCTGAGATGTATTGACTTCTTGTTTTTATATATGCCATATGTGTTACCTAGAATGTTAAAAAATGTTTTGTAGTCGTAAGGGTTAGTGATTTCTTTTATGGTTGTATTTTTTATCAAGCATAGAATGATTATATAAATCTACTCTATAGATGATTATATAAACTTTTGCCTATATTTTCTTCCAGTGCTTTACAAGTATTTTTAATTACATACATAAAACACAAATATAATTTTATTGTAAAATTTAAATATTTATGATAAGAATTACTGAAACATGCTCTGGTTTCCTTGATTATCTCTTTTAGTCTCATGGCATAAAATGTGATCTGATGATGCCCAAATTTATACATTTATTTCTGACCTGTCCTATGAATTCCAGAGTCACATATCCATCAACTATTAATATCTATTGGATATCTATTAATAATAAGCATTTCAGTTTAACAAATCTACAACTAGTCCCTGATATCCTCTTAAAACCTCTTCCTCCCATGTCAGTTAAATCCTTCCATGTCAGTTAATACCAAATCTACCTTCTTATTGCTCATAATAACACTCAGAGTCTTTCTCTGACATGCTTCTCCTAACCAGTCAACAAGTCCTGTCAGCAATACTTTCAAAATATATCCAGAAACCAGCTACCTTACACCACATGGACTGCCACCACACTGGTCTCACCTATTTAATATCACTGCCATCTCCCTTCTCCAGTATTAGGGCATACTCTAATCTGACTCATCTTTGTGTGATTCTCTACATAGTAACCACAGCAATCCCGTTTAAAACAAAAATACCTAAGTTGGATCATGTCTGTCTGTGGCTTGAACCTTCCACCAGCTGACTTGCACACTCAGTGGAAGCACTGAGTTCTCAAGTGGCTTATAAGGCCCTGCAAGCTGAGCCTTATCTTTTATGCCAGGCTTACTCTCTCGCACTCACTGCTTCTTCTGTCTGAGAAAATGCTCCCATAATCAGATGGAATGACGCTCCCTCACCTCTTCTACATCTTTACACAAATATCATCTTCAAGGCCTGCCCTCCTTGTCTTGTACATGTGTGTGCAACACGTGCTTTATTTTCCTCTGAAGCATTCGTCGCCATTTAGTATAGAGTGTATTTTACTTATACATTGTGTTTATGATTTCTGTCCTCTCCAAGGGAATGTACAATCCATGAGGGCAGAGTTCTTGTTATTCACTGCTGTATCCCCAGCAACAAGAATAGGGCCTGGTACTTTGCAGGCACCCAGTAATTGTTTATTGAATTAACTAATTAATTTATGATGATCTCCCCTTTTCTTATCACTCTCAAACTCAGTCTGTTCCCTACTTCCCAGAGGTAACTAACAGTAAGTGAAGAAAGTTGAAGAATACATTATATGCAAGAAATCTATAATTTAAAAAAAGAAAAAAGTAAGTAAGTGCCAAAATAAAGTTATGGAAGAACACACACCAAACTAAGATGCTGTTATTCCATCTGGAACTTATTATTTTGTGAAGTGTGAGAGGGAATATATTTTTTCCCCAAGTGACTTGCCAGTTGTGCTATTATTATAAAAACTCTCTACCAATTCCCCACTGATCTGTTATGCCACTTCTAACATATATTACATCTGTCTCTACTCAGTCCAGGTTCCTCAACTGTATATATCTGCAAGGCACAATTTAAAATTATAGCTCTATAGCAAAGTTGCCTATCAGAGTTAGTCATCTCTTATTACACTTTTTCAAAAAAGTGAGCTATTTCCATGAGTTTATTCTCTCAGATGTCTCTTGGAATTAAGTTATTGGGTTAAAGAATTAGAATTTTAATTGGGATTTCATTAAATTTACTGATTAATTTGTGGAGAATTAACATGCCTGTAATACTAAGTCTTTCCATCTTGGAAAAAGGTATTTCCTCCCAGTAATTCATCTATTTTATGGCCCAGAGTATAGTCATTCTGTCATCCTTAGGTTTAGTACATTTCCCATTATTTTTTAAATTAAGTTATGGAATATAGAACAGCTATTCATTTTTATGTATTAATTTTTATCACAAGCCAATGTACGGAGTCCTGTTATTAGATCTTTGTTATTGCTGTTTTCATCCTTGTCGTTCCTGTTTTTGCTGTTGTGACTCTCTGGTTTTCCAGATAGACACTCATCATCTCCAAATAACTGTAATTTTGTTGCCCCTTTGATTAGCCTGGTTTCCTCAGAATTCAGAAGTAAAGGTAATGGTTTATATACCAGCAATTGAGTAGGGAGTACAATCCCATGTAGTAGCTTTTGCACACTGGGGAGCAACCCACAGAAAGACAATCAAAAGAAGGGTCATTGCGGGGGTCACAGCTAGAGATGACCACTGGTCTTATTACCACAGGACTGACTGAGAAGCAAATGTAGTACATCCCTGGATTACCTATGATTAGGAGAACAAAGGAGAAGAATTTATCCACTTTCTTGCATCTACCATTTGTCAAAGTTTCATCTCAAGAAGTGTTCACTTTGCCTCACCTCTGGGTTTTGCATGTGTGGTCAATGAGAATAGTCCCAGCACTTTCCATGCCTCAGAAGCAAGAGAGAGGCTCCAGGGAAGGAGAGGCACGTGGTGTAGGTCTGAGGTGAGGCTGTGTTGGACTGGATCAGCAATAAATCAGTCTGAGAGTATACAGAACAGTGCTTACCGGAATAAAAGAGATGAAGCACAGTGGATGTGAAGTGGTGTATATTAGATGATTGTTACAGTCCACCCCTTGTACCCATGATCCTCTAGTGCCTTCCAGGATATCCAGCTCCTATACTGCAATATGGAGGCAAAAATAATGCCCTCACTTATTCTCTGAGAGAAGGGAGATACAAACCCAATCTTTCATAGTTTCACATTCAAAGAGATGGCCAGCCAAAATCTATGCAAGGCCATATAAGGGTGGTAATGAAACAAGGTCTAGTCCCTGTTTGTATTAGCCAGGGTTCTCTTGGAGGGGAAGAGCTAATAGGATATATAGATATCTCCTATTTTATATATATATATATGGTGTATATATATGGTGTGTGTGTGTGTATGCGTGTGTGTGTGTGTGTATATATATATATATATATATATATATATATATATATATATATATATATATATATATGGTAAAATACTAATAAATAATCCAAAATGAGACAGCAAAGAAGATAAAAGGAAATAAGAAATAGAAAGAATAGAAAAAAAATAGCAAAATGACCATTTATGCCCACTGCATCAATACTTATTAAATTTAAACAGTCTAAATACTGTAATTAAAAGGGGGGGGTCATTTTCAGAGTAGATTCAAAAAGCAAGACCTGGCTCTATGTTTGCCTATAAGAAGGGCACTTTCAGTATAAATACATATATAGTACACATATAAAACAACATCAGAATGGCTGAGAGTGTTCCCACAGGCATTCCAAAAGAGAATTCAGAGACTCTACTGGGCAGAAAGTGAGAGATCATTTAACAACAGTGTGATGATGACACTGAGTGTCAACTTGATTGGATTGAGGGACACAAAGTATTAATCCTGGGTTTGTCTGTGTGGGTGTTGCCAAAAGAGATTAACATTTGAATCAGTGGGCTGGGGAAGGTAGACCCACCCTTAATCTGGTGGGCACAATATAATTAGCTTCCAGATTAGAATATATATTCCAGATATTTATACACATACATATATATATCCTATTATATATACATCCTGTTATATTTATACATTCTATTTTTATATATCCTATTTCATATATTATATATAACATATATTATTTAACATGTATATTAATATAGTATCATTAAATATATATTGTATGTGTATTTACATATATGTGTGTGTGTGCATATATATATATATATGGGAGTTTATTAAGTATTAACTTACACCATCACAAGGTCCCACAATAGACTGCAAACTGAGGAGCAAGAAGAGCCAGTCCGAGTCCCAAAACTGAAGAACTTGGGAGTCTGCTGTTCAAGGGCAGGAAGCATCCAGCATGGGAGAAAGATGTAGGTTTAGAGGTTAGGCCCATATCTCTTTATATTCCCTGGAAGAGAATATAAAGCAGGCAGAAAAAAATGAAACACCCACACAGACAAACCCAGGATTAATACTTTGTATCCCTCAATCCAATCAAGTTGACACTCAGTGTTAACCATCATCACACTGTTGTTACAGCCACATTGATGACCTCTCACTTTCTGCCCAGTAGAGTCTCTGAATTCTCTTTTGGAATGCCTGTGGAAACACTCTCGGCCATTCTGATGTTATTTTATATGTGTACCATATATGTATCTATACTGAAAGTGCCCTTCTTATAGACAAGAATAGAGTCAGGTCTTCCTTTTTGAATCTACTCTGAAAATGACCCCCCTTTTAATTATAGTATTTAGACCATTTAAGTTTAATGTAATTATCACTACAGTGGGCATAAATGGTCATTTTGCTATCTATTTTCTATTTGTTCTTTCTATTTCTTATTTCCTTTTATCTTCTTTGCTGCCTCCTTTTGGATTATTTATTAGTATTTTACTATTCACCACTATTGGCTCAATAATTGTATTTTTTTGCTTTACATTTTTAGTGGTTGTTTTAGGATTTACAATTCACTATTTTAACCTATAATCACATTCAAATTATATTATTCTACTTCATGTACTGTGTAAGAATCTTACAATAATATACTTCAATTTCCCCTTCTTATACTTTGTGCTGCTATTGTCATGCATTTTACCTATATTCTAAATTTTACAACTTAATATTATTTTTGTTTTACAAATTGTTTTAAAGAGATTAACAATAAGAAAAAGTTAGTTTAAATTTTATCACTTAATATTATTTTTGTTTTACAAATTGTTTTAAAGAGATTAACAATAAGAAAAAGTTAGTCTACATTGACCATTTCTAGGGGTCATTCCTTTTGTAGATCTGAATATCTATCTGGCAATATTTTTCTTCTTCCAAAAGAATTTTCTTTAACTTATCTTACAGTGCAGCTATTATAAATATAAATTTTATATTGCTTTGTCTAAATTTTTAAAGCAATATCTCTTTTTTTGAATAATATTTTATTTGTTCTGTCCTAATGCTCTTTTTTTCTTATGCTTTTATGTATTGCATTTTGGGCAATTTCTACTGTTACATCTTCAAGTTAATTTTTCTTTTTCAGGAGCTAATCTGTTTATTTTCCATTTTAGTTTTATTGTACTTTTATTTCTAGAAATTCCATTTCATTCTTATTTTTATATCTTGAATTTTTTCTTCTTATTCTATTTATGTTTTCACTTTCTTCTTGAAAAGATGAAACATTGTAACATATTTTTGGTCTGATAGTTTTATTATTTCTGTCATTTAAGGTCTGTTTCTGTTTTTTTTTTTTTTTTCTTTTTTTTTTTTTTTTTTTTTTTTTTTTTTTTTTTTTTTTTTTTTTTATAATATTTTTATTATTTTTTTTTTTTAAGGTTTTTTTTTTTTTTTTTTTTTTTTTCCTGATTATGGTCTATAATATCCTGTTAATTTTGTATGAAATGTCAGTGTATTATTTGTCAGCATTCTCTAGAGGGACAGAACTAATAGAGTAGAGGTACATATAAAGTGAGTTTATTATGGAGAATTGACTCACACGATCACATGGTGAAGTCCTACAATAGTCCATCTGCAAGCCAAGGAGCAGGGGAGCCAGTCTGAGCCCCAAAACCTCAAAACTAGGGAAGCCAACAGTGCAGCCTTTAGTCTGTGGCCGAAGGCCTGAGAGCCCCTGGCAAACCACTGGTGTAAGTCCAAGAATCCAAAAGTTGAAGAACTTGGAGTCTGACGTTCGAGGGGCAGGAAGCATCCAGCACAGGAGAAAGATGAAGGCTGGAAGGCTTAACAAGTCTGTTTATTCCACTTTCTTCTGCCTGCTTTATTCCAGCTGTGCTGGCAGCTGAGCAGACGGTGCCTACCCCAAATGAGGGTAGGTCTGCCTGCCTTTCCCAGCCCACTGACTCAAATGTTAATCTCCTGTGGCAACACCATCATGGACACACTAGGAACAATACTTTGCATCCTTCAGTGCAATCAGTTGACACTCAATATTAACCATCACAGCCAGACATTGTGATTTTACTTTGTTGGGTGCTGAGGATACTATTGATTTTGTTCTGGCATGCAGTAATTTGGAATCAATTGAATCCTTTCAATGTTTGCTTTTAAGCTTTTCTAAGGCATGTCAAGGGTAGCTGTAGTCTAGAACTAGTTTAGCCCCACTACTATGGCGATTGTCTTCTGGGAATTTGGCCTGATGCTCTATTGCAATGCCTTTCCACTTGGGTTGGTTGTCACACAAATTATTTCGGCCCTCTGAAAGCTCTGGAAATTTTTTGGTTTACTAATTTCCAATGGTTTTTTCCTGGATTTGCGTCGTTTATTTTCATGTATGCATAGATTAGTGCTTAGTGAAACATCTGGAGGACCTCTCAGGAGATCTCTGGAGCATGCTCATGCTCTCTCATTCTCTCCCTCTTTCTCTCCTTCTCTCTCTCTCTCTCTCTCTGTGTGTGTGTGTGTGTGTGTGTGTGTGTGTGTGTGTACCTTCCTCCACTCTGGTACTGTATCCCTCAAGATCTAGTTACCTTTTACTTCCCCAGATATGATCTACTTCAGTTTTCCCTACATGCTTTGCAACCCTAGACTATAAGCTGGGCACTCACAGAACTCACCTTGTTTGATTCCCTTAGTCATTTGCTGCTTGTTGTTCAATGTCTAAAACTCACTTTTTAATATTTTTTTCTGAGGCCAGGCAAGGTGGCTCATGCCTATAAACCCAGCATTTTGGGAGGCCAAGATGGGCAGATCACCTGAGGTTGGGAGTTTGAGACCAGCCTGACCAACTTGGAGAAACCCATCTCTACTAAAAATACAAAAAATTATCTGGGCGTGGTGGCTCATGCCTGTAATCTCAGCTACTTGGAAGGCTGAGGCAGGAGACTCTCTTGAACCTGGGAGGCAGAGGTTGTGGTGAGCCAAAATCATACCATTGCACTCCAGCCTGGGCCACAAGAGCGAAACTCCGTTGAAAAAAAAAAATCTGGAATTGAAGTTTTTTAATACAGGATAGTAAATATGTTCCTTGTTTTTCCTTTATGTTTTGGAAAAGGAAGTTATTTACACATAAATTATACTTCAGAAAACTTTATTTTTTAAAGAAGAAGATAATAGTTGTAAATTAATCAGACTCTAGGTGTTTGATAGTGACAGATGCTTTTCGAGAATTCTTATTTCCTTTAAGGATGAGTTAAATTTTCAGTTTGACTCCAGAACTTGGCTTTGTCAAAATAAAAACTAAGTAGACACGTGTGGTTTATATTTTTATCTGACTAATTGTCAAGGGGAGAAAGAGCTTTGGGTAATCTGATGAGTTCAGTTTTGGATTTATGCTTGAAGTCCTGTTTAAAGCCTGATGACGATGGTCAACAATCAGCTGGACCTGTGGCTTCTGGCAATCAAGAGAGCTCTGAACTGCAGAGAGAGATTTAAGAATCATACACCTGGAGAGTTGGTAGCTGAAGCCCATCAGGATGGAGTAAATATAGATAGCTGGTAAAGAAAAATAAGAGGAGATGCAGGTGCAGGATTGGAATCCTAGCAGAAAGGGAGAGGAGAAAAGAACTTAAAAAAGAGTGTAATATACAAAAGTGTTGTTAAGACTGAACAATGTCGGCTTTCCCAAAGAAACTAACATCTAGATGAATAAAGGGTACTGTAACCTCATTTACCATTATTAATCACCCTGTGTGGTAGGCTGTTTCGTAAGCACTTATTGCCATTTTTTATTCTCTCTTCCTACTCTTTCTCTTCTCTCCAGTAGGAGGTATTTAACCCTCGGATTCCGAGGATGAGATGCCTTCATGGGTAGGATATTGCCTGAGATTATGACTAAGGGCCTTTCTGAATTTGGTTGAACATGAGAATTTGATAAAATGCAGATTTTGCAATAAAATAACAGTAAAAAACAATCAGAAAACTTTGCAAGGTGCTCTGCCACCCCATACTATTAAGGTCAAAATAGAAGCTTGATATTTTTTCCATGACTGCTATAAATAAATTTCTGGAAAATATTGTAAATTGGTATGGGGCTCTTCACTTACATAACTTGTTTCTATTTCATTTCTCTCCATCTGAGGTTGAATACCTCTGAGGTTAGAATTGTATTGCTCTTTATGTGGTAAGACAGTTTCGTTTTTGAAATTATGCTTCCACTCAAGGTTTTGGCAGCTAGTGGGTTCTTCCCTTCTCTAAATAATTTAATGCATCTACAAAAAGGAACTAGATAGGTCTTTGATTTGATCACATTTCTTCCCAATAGATGTCATTTTATATAAAGACATTAACCCACAAACAAAGAAGAATTCGATCTGCTTTGGAAGACTATAATTGGAAGATTTAGAATTATATGGGTAGAGTAAGTTCCTTATTAAAAATATATTCATTATTGGCAGCAAAAGGAGACAGTCATTTGTGGAATGAAAGAGATAGTAAGTTAACATTTGTCAGTTTGCCCAGGTGTTTAAAATATGGTTTTCATTCCTTACCACCCAGTGAAATAAGACATCTTATTTTCATTTTCTAGATAAGAAAATGCCTCCATGGACTTAATAACTTGCTCAAGGCCATCAAGTTAGTCCGTTGTGATTTGTCTAGCCTGGTTCATAAGTCTTTTCACTTTCTGTATGTCCTGCTGCCTTCGGATTGCAGGAAGACAATTTCTGCTGTGTTCTGAGATGTCAGAAAGTTTCCATCATTCCAAAAGACTTAGGAATGGAGAGTGGCACAGAAAGTAATTTCTACCACCATACCTATTGATATTTTGTTTTTTCGTACTGAAGTATGTACGTACATGGAAGAAAGTAACCTATTTTACTATGTGCACAAGAAACATGCAACACAGGATTTTATCTCGAAGCACCTGGGTTCCAATTCTAGATATGCCACTCACTAGCTGTGTGTCCTTGAACAAGCTACTTAATTGTCTTAAGGCTAAGTTTTCTTATGGGGAGAAATGGGATAATAATGCCCACTTCATATTGCTTTTGTGGAAATCTGAAGATACATCTGGCTTTAGCAACATTCCAGAAGACTCAAAGAGGCACTTCTTGCCAGTAATTTTTCTGTTTGAAGTCCAGAAACAGTTCATGAAAGGACTATTTTAAGAAAACATCAGATCATAGCCCCTTTGAGTAATATGAAACTCTGTCACTGATCCAATGGGTCCCAGTAAGGAAACAGAGGCAGGATCTGAAGGTGATATGACAGATAAAAGTGACAACCAGTAGAGGAGATACACAAAGGGTAACGAGGAGTGAAGTCTGGTATAGTTTTCCATGCTGCAAGTGAAGTGGCTTGCAGCAGCTCTTACATTTATAGGAAGCCATGTGCTGGACAAATGAATATAAAAGAATCAGTATGGAGTAAAAAGGATGAAATGACGTTTTAAATGCAAAAATGTGCAGCATAGTTCATCATTTAAATAGTCTCTAAAATAAATATTAGTACTTTCCCACATCCTTTCATGGAAGTTTATCCCTAGAAAGATAAAGGGGTACAGATGAATGGAGCTATGGACATCAACAGGAAGAGTTTCACCCTTACGTTGGCAGCAACCTGGAGCCCTACTGTGTAGAGGAGGGGAGCCGTAACATCTGAGTGGTGCTTTGGAAAGATTGGGCTTGCCATGGTGTGAAAGATAAGATGGAGGGACTACAAGCTGAAAGATCAGTTAGGAAGCTGATGCACTAGCCTACGTACATGAATCTGAGCCGGGTGCCACCAGCAAAGCAGAGCGGAAAGAAGGAATTTGGAAAACACAATGGAAAACTAGGCTTCTGAGATAAAAATTGGCTAGTAAGAGAAAAAGAGGTGGAGATGATCTTGAAATATTTAATCAGTGACTGGAAAGGTAGAAGAAACATGAACTGAGATAGAACTCACCATAATGGGTTAGGTTTCAGGGCCAGCATTGAGACTGAGGGATTCTGAAAAATGTTGTACTAGAGGAATTGGAAATTCAGTTACGGACCCCAGTAAATAAAGATGATGAGATGAATCAATATCATATAATTAAGAAAATGTAGTCAGAATAGAAAAAGGAGATTTCTGCTTTGAACTGCTACATGTTGGGCTAGATAAAGCTCGAAGACTTCCATGCTCAATATAAAAGAGAGAGATGCAAAAAAACTCACTGCATTTTCTGTGTCATATGTACCAGATATTGTTCTATGCACTTCACATGCAAAACAGAATTTGACTTCCAGAACAATCTATGAAGTGGGTATTACTGGTATCTGTTTTATAGAAGAGAAACTTGAAGCATAGATGTAGTGATAAAGTTTCGCAAAGTCAAGTGTCTAGTAAATTTGAGTCTGGCTTTCAAACCAGCAAACCTGACTCGAAAGCCTCTTATCTTAATTGTCATATGATTATTTTGCCTAAATATAACTGGGAAAATGAACACTAATGATAATTAATATATGCATTTCATAAATAATATGAATGTGTTTATGAAATATGAAAGTGTTTCACAAATAATAAACATCATATATTTAAACCACTATTCTCCCTGTTTTACAGAGGAGGATGTTGAAGATCAGAAAGGATTAATATCTTTCTGTAGGGTAAATGGTTAGTAAATAGTTGATTTAAGACTCTTTAGGTCAGCTACAGCCATTCTGAAAGCCATTGTTTTTCCTACTAACCAGTGCTGTTCATCAGTAAAGCATGTTTGAATGTGTGAGTATAATTTCATTGAGGAAAGCATTTATTCAACCAACACATGAATGCCCACCAGGCACTGAATTAGACACTGGGAATAGTAACATAAGTGATCATTCTTTGGTACTATCAAGGCTCACAGGCTAGTGTGAGAGACAGACACATAAGAAAAACAACAACCACAACAGAACGAGGATAATTCCATATATTGAATATTCTGAGAAGGGAGGACTTTGTATTTTATTCAAGTCACTATATGCATATTGATTGCCATTATGTTTTGAGCACTGTGCTAAGACCAATAGAGAAAAATAAGACAGAAGCCATGTCTTCAGTTTGACCCCCCAAAAAGTGGAAGCATTGCTGAGATTTGTTTACTTGAATTTAAATAAATATCTAGCTATTCCATTCCAAAATGTCTAAGTCCTATTTTGCTGCCAGGTCATTTTATTACAGAAATTGTGAAATCTAGTCTTTGCTTTCCTTGTGGATATTACACCATGTTTCCTTTCCCCTTCATGTACCTAGAGACCCGAGTATCAGGTAAAGTCTTTAAATTCAAATAAGTAGTGATGGATAAAGGTGATATACTGAAAAAATGGCTAAATTGAATGTGGGTAAGAAAATGATACTTTAAAATCAGTTTCATCTTATATGAGAATTGAGCTTTGGCCAGTTTTTACACCTCAGCACCTTGACTGTATTGTATTTCTAGAAGGTAGAGAATATTAAACATTGTTAATGATTGATTGCATCTCAACTTTCAAACGTTACATCAAACAGACCTTTAAAAGGAGGAATTTTATTCTTTTAAAGGATATTGACAGAACTTTTTGATTATTAAAAACTAATGCCCTGGATTTACTACATTTAATCCAAATTTGATCTGAGAGTGAAATTCCTTTTTGGCAGCATCATCAGTAATTTACTGCATTGTGGGCTTTCCTTTCTGGGGCAAAAAATATTGGCTGGGGAGTTCTGGCTAACACATTGTAAAATAAAGCTGGCAAATGGATTATATGGGACTTTGCCAATTCTATACCCATCTGAAGATTCCCAAGTGAACCAATATGGCTTTCCTTTACAGCTGCCCCCTGAGAACTGGTATGCACCACTGAGCACTCAGAAAGACCTAGAGCTGTGGAAATATATACCTGGAATGGATATTAATAGTCATCTAGCCTACCCACTCTCCTAAATCAGGAATTATTTTATTTGAAAACACCCATGATAGAGGTTCAACCAGATTCAACTGAACTTAGTATTTTGGAAGACTACATTTTTATTATTGGTCAGTTCTAAATGCTAAGTAGCTGACGAAGGTCTCTCAGACATTTCTGCCCACAGACTCTAGTTACTTCCCCTGAGATCACAATGGACTTAGCTTCCCCCTCTTTAGCACACAGCCCTGCAGATACATGGAAGAATTTACTCTTATCCTTTCCTAAGTCGTCTCATTTTTCTGGAAAACATAGTCTTTCAACTATGCTCTTTTCTAGACTTTCTCTGTTTTATCAGAATCCTTTAAAAACTGTGAGGTCCAAACAAATACCCAACTATTCAATCAGTTTCAATATACTGCCTATCTGTTGAGCATCCAGTTATGATCAATATGATTCATCTCATGTGCCGTCTCCAGTTAATTACCAGTGTCTGCCTGGAATGCTATATTAAGGAAGATTCTAATGTTATATCTCAGCTCCAGTGTGATCTGGGTTCTGATGCTATCTCTCCACTCTACAATGTGCCACAGGCATATGAGAGAGGTACATGAGGTAGAAGTAGGTTTGCCATATTGATACCTTAGGTTTAATAACTGAATGACCATGTCTCCAACTTCTCACATCTCAAATTTCAGATTTTACTGAATACAATAAGAAGTCTTGCCACTTTTCCATTTCCTTTAAGCCTACAGTATCCTATTTACTCTCTGAAAACTTCTTCACTATAGTATATAGTTCTCTGTAGCCATGCCATTTATATGTTGGTAGACAGCAATGGTAAAGCTTTGAAATATTCTGGCATATAGAAAAATCATATCTTTGTCATGAGATGGCTTGTTGAAATAGTTTTTTTTTTAATCAATGAGTGTCTCTGAAGGTTATAATACTAAAAATGATGATAATAATAATGATAAAATGAATCGAATTTCACTGTCTTGTAGTTTTTGAATCACTCTTAGATATACTATTTCCTTTGACTCTGACGGCATCCTTGGCATTATTATTCCCATTTTAAGCTAAGGAGATTATCTCAGAGCATCTAAATATCATTTCCGAGAATGTTTAATGAGTATGTCACATGGAATCCAAGATTTTTTTAATACAAAAATCTGAAACATTTCCCAGGCAGGATGAGCTTTGGAAACATTTGTTCTTATCTTTGCCAGCTAGGCTGCCCTGCTGGTTTAGCAGTAACTGCCTTTCTCCATCTATGGCTACAGCTTCTGCTAGGCACACCCTCTTCTATGGCTATATCTCTTATGCAGTTCCAAGTATTGCTCTATTGTCTGCCCATTCAGTACTAGAGGCAGTAATGGCTTCTCCCATTGCTAGCCCCTTAGTCTTTCTCCATCCCATGTTGGTTCCCCTAACCTTTAACTGTAAATAATGGACCTTTGATTAAATTCTTTTCAATTATTCCTTTGAGTGTGCCTGCCAGGGTGCTGAGTGATACCGCTGACCTCAGAACAGACAACATCTCTGCTTCCTTTCTCTAGTTTACAAGGCAAGCTTGGGCCTCAATGACATTCAGACTGGATATTAAACAGAGGCTGCCCCATGCTTTGATGGGAAGTTACCAAGGCACAACTCAATTATTTTAGCTGGGACTAGTCCTTTAGGAGAAATATTTTCCCGAATTCAGGACCATATTGAAGTTTGAGGGAGTTCTCTACAGTCAGGATTATCAGAAGTAATTTTCTCTTTTGATACTCTGCCAAGTTTGATTTATTGAATCTATTTATTTTGTGTTAAAATAGCATGTCTTTCTTTCTTCCTGCTCTTGGTAAAATAAAAGTTTCAGTTGTATTGTCTGTCATCTACAGGGTTTTGTGTGTGTGTGTGTGTGTGTGTGTGTGTGTGTGTGTGTGTGTATTTCATAAGAAATATATGTGGGACTATATCCCCCAAAATAAAGCTATTGGAGAGAATATGGAAAAGTCTATTTTTGAAATGATCCACCTAAACCATTTAACTATTTAATGAATCCTAATAGCCCATTAATTCCTGTACCTTCTAAACATACAGGTCACGATGGCTGAAATGTGCTATTATATTTCCTATTTCTCTAATACGAAAGTAGTGGCTTTTCTCTCATAAGTTATTAACATATTACAATATATCATTCAAACTTATGTATAGAAAACATGTATCACTAAAGGTATCTTCACGATTTTTTAACAGGAAATTCAGGGCTTTCTAAAGTGTTCTAAGGGCTTAAAATGTGGAAAATGCATGGGTCTTCAAAAAATGTCCCAGATTATCACAAGAATGATTCTAACCCCCACCTGCCCCCCACCCCACCCATACTAGAGAGCTTATATTTGTGCCACAGTCCAAAAGCTGGGAAATTAGGAGACAGTCACTGCAACTCTTGAGTTCAAGAACATCCCTCAGTGGCTGCAGCCAAGGATCAGTAAGCCAGATTAGTAGGCATCTGCTGCTGTCGTCACAAATTCCCTCAACCTCACAGATTTGGCAGCTTAGCAGTGCTTACTGAATCGACTCAGTGCTGTGACTTTTGACATGTAAGCCTACAGACAAGTTACTGGAATGCCACTGCACCACTGCAGAAAAAATTGCCCAAGTCTCCAACAGGACAATAACCTCCACCTTATTCCCATCTCAAAAATGTCAGTGGGAATGCATCCAATTGAAAAATCCTAACTTACCTCTGGAGCCTGAGCTGCAAAAAAGAAAAAGAAAAAAAAAAGCCTGGAAAAAATGTCTTTTAACTTTCTAGCTTTTAGTCATACAGGAAGGACTGGTACAGTAAAACATGGTAGGACTGAATGTAGAATACTTATCAACACTATGCATCCCAGTTTTTCATATTCATCACGTTTGTTCTCCCCAATAACTCCCAGTTTTGTATAATCTCTTTGAAGAACCCGGATTAATACACAACCAAAGCAAACAAATGTAGTAAGTGTGATTATTTAGGAACATATATACATATATATATTTCAATGTACATGTATTATGTTAGCAAATGTCTATGTTGTTAGGATACAAATACTTATCTCTACCCCAGTAGTAGTGCCGGCCAACTGAGTAGTAGACCTGATTCTACTACTTATTAACTGTGTTAGCCAGTCTTAACCTCAGTTTTCTCCTCCCATAAATAATTAAATGGAAAATACTAAACTGGAAGTTATTGGGAAGATCAATGTGATAAATACATAAGTCACCTATCACTATGGTTCTCAAACTGTGTGGTAAGGTGTCCTAGGCACCATAGCAAAATGACAGGGACACCTCAAGATATCCCACATTTTAAGAGAAAAGACAGTGATGCTTGACATTTGCAAAGTATTAGCTTGTGATGGTTTCCATTAGGTTAGTCTCAACATTACATAATGCTTCATTCCATTTGATGATGTCACATCTTTGTGAAAATGGGTTTTTGGCAGCTACTGTAATGCCAAGCTTGTATTGTATAAAATTCAATGTGAGGGTGGCAGTGATGAATATGATTCCAAGGTCTGAGAAAATACACAATGGCAAATGGGCCCACAAAGCCCGTAAGTGTTATTGGTTGACTTGGGTCTCTCTCCCTTCAAAGTCATATGTTGAAATTCTAATCCTAGTACCTTGAAATGTGACTGTATTTGGAGATAAGGCCATAAAAGAGGTGGTTAAGTTAAAATGATGCCATCAGCTGGGCCCTGATCTGACTGGTGTCCCTATAAGAAGAGAAAATTTGAACACACAGAGAGCCTCTAGGGATACTCACGAACAGAGGAAAGACCATGTGGAAACACAGTGAGAAGGCAGCCCTCTGCAAGCCAAGGAGAGAGGCCTCAGAAGAAATCAAAGTTGTCAACGCCTTGATCTTGTACTTCTAGTCTCCGTAACTGTGAGAAAACAATTTTTTTTTGCTGTTTAAGCCACCTGGTCTGGAATATTTTATTAACATCACAACGTGTGATGGCTAATTTTATGAGTCAAACTGACTGGGCCATTGGGTGCACAGATAGTTGACAAAATATTGTCTGGGTCTGTCAGCAAGGGTGTTTCTGAATGAGATTGACATTTGAATTGGCAGACTGAGTAAAGCAGATCACCCTCCTTAATATGAGTAGACCTCGTCCATTCTGTTGAAAGCCTGAAGAGAATAAGAGGATGGGTAAAAAGAATTTATTCTCTCTGCCTAAGCGTTTGAGCTGGCACCTTGGTCTTCTCCTGCCTTTGGACTCAAGACTTGGAGTGGAACTTACATTACTGGCTCTCCCAGTTAATGGACTTGGACTTGGACAGGAACAACACTGTCATCTCTCCTGGGTCTGCAGCTTGCCAATTGCAGATCTTGAATCTTGTCAGCCTCCAAAATGTGCAAGCCAATTCTTATTTTATATGTATATATATATAGTTTCCTTGGAGAACTCTGACCAGTACACAGCCATAGCAAACAAATCCAGTATGTATGATTATTTAAGAATACATTTTTTTCAATGTATGTGCATTATGTTTATAAATGTCCATGTTGTTAGGATATGAATGCTTATCATAATAAGCTGTTTGTACTAACTACTTGATAAACAGAATTATTAGGTATTTCTTTAAGCTTAGGCATGCCACAAAAAAATACTGAGACACTAACTACTATGAACTTGCGGATGTTTAGGAATTTTAGAGCCTTGATAAAATATAACAGGTGCCAATAATGGCTATCATGACGATTAATGGAAAAACTGTTTTCCTATTCTAAAATGGGGTTACTTATAGTATGAGGAAATGATTGAGAAGTCAAGGAAATGCTGTAGATGAATTTCCCTAGAAGAATCAAAAGGCGCTCTCAGTTAAGGTACCCACGGCAGAATTATATAGAGTAGTGTTAATTAGCAGAAGCCTGGGAAGGAAGGCAACGTGACTAAGGCCAACGCACCAAGAATGGATAAAAGCAGGAGCTGCCTACACTAAAACTCTGTCCCAATCCTCAGGAAAAAATTAACTGGATTTCTCAGATACTCCACCTGTTGTTTGTATTTTCACACTTTGAGAGCCCATATTTGTTACTCAAGCTGAGGCAGTTACAAAAGAGAAAAAAAATAGTAGTTATAAGAAGGAACATAAGAAACAAACTTGCTGCCCTGTGGCGGGGTGACTCCCACATCTGCTGCAGGGGCCGACGGGCACCCCTGCCGGGCTCAGGAGGAACGCAGCGCTGAAACACGTGCTGTGGGGCATCTTCCTTCACCACATCCACCTGTGGATCAGCTACATCCACTCACACCCTCCTTTATCCAAAGCATCCTGTGGCCTGACGATCCTCGGGCCCAATAGCCAGTGGTACACACCTACCACCCCCAGCTGTGCCAGCTGCTCTTCTTGGAGCTCATATACCTCTGGAGTCAAAGAGAGCCAAGGTCCTGGTCAGCTCTCCACTCTGACAGGGTGGTATTAACTTCTGGGGCAGCACCTGGCCCCCACAGTGGCAGGCTGGGCACTGCAGTGGTGCTCCTTTATGTGCGTGAGCGGGTCCTGTTCTTTGTCTTCCCTGCCCCCAGTTCTCCAGGATTCCATAAGCACTGCCTGAGCCCTGCCTGTCACACTCTTCTTTCTGGTTCCCAAGTTGTGGGGAGAGTAAGTAGGAGAAGGCATGGGTTGTCATCCAGGTCAGTAGGCCTGCTCTCTGTCACTAGTACTGGTTGCCCTGAGACCTGCTTCCTGAAGTTGTGATCACTGTTAAGCTGCTCTCCCTAAACCCCTAGGCCTGCCCAGGAGCCTCATCCACCCTCCCTCCCAGCAGAGCTGGGGTTGTCTCTACCAGATTCTGGGAGACAGAGATTTGCAGAGACTTGGTCTCTGCTCACAATTCCCATTTCCAGTGGGGCATGCTTCCAGGCCTCCCTGGCTGCTTCCCAGCACCCAACCCTGTCAAGCTTCAGTGGAGGTTCCACCCAGGATGCACTCTGCATTCCTCGAAACTCTGATCCCAAGTATCCTCTTTGGGAGTTTTTCTGTAGGATACACTCTTGGGTCCCTGATGCCTTCCAGTTGTCTCATCAGAGCAATCGTCAGGGATCTTGGGGAAAGAAGCAGAGACTGACCCCTAGCCCAGACCAAACCATCTGGCCCAGTGAGCCAGGGCCCTCCAGGAGGCCAGTGCCAGGGACTCTCATGCCCTGCATTGTACTGGGTTTACTCATTGATTGTCCCTGGAGAGATGACTGAAGAAGAAGCTGCTGACAGATCATAGAATATCGTTTTGCTTGAAGTCAGGCCATATGGGGGAACCAGGGCCGCTCTGTTAGCAGCCAAGTGCCCACCACCCTCTGTCCTTGTGGGAACAGGGCTCTTGGCCAGTTGTCCATCTCCCCTGGCTAGCTCTAGAGGAAATAGACCACTCACCAGGTGCAAGAGACAAGCCCTCCTAGGCAGGTGTGAGCAGCTCTGGGCAGGTGGTCCTAGCATTTAGCCTGGATCTATTTGCCAGAGTCAGTAAAATCTGGGTGTTGGTGTGAGTTGAAGTGAATGTGGGATGTATCTGTGTGAGCTCCATGATCCCCAGGGGCAGGCAAGCCTGAAGGCGCTTGATGGTGTCCCATGCAGTTTGTCATTTTTGAGTTGGACATCTTTGAGGTGTGCTGGAGACAGAATGAGTCTGTGCCTCTGTACATCTCTCAGGAGCACTTGCACTATCCACCCCCACCCACCAGCTCCTTTGCTGGCTGCCACAGGGACCCTTTGCACCCAGTGGGGGGAGCAGGCACTACTGGGCCCTAGGACAGTCCCCACCAGCCCAGCATCCTGCAGGGATGGATCCTGAATCCACCTTTTTATTTTATTTTTGCTGTGAATATAAAGCTTCCCTGATGTTAAATAATAAAATTTTAAAGAAAACAAAGCCTTTATATCATTACCTATATCATGAAATTAATAATTTGGCTTCTCTAGGAAATGAAGCTGCACAGTTCAGATTGGGATCCAATATCCACATGGGGCCTTTGCCACTGACTCAGAAATCCTACTGGGGATGTTTCAGTGCCTTCAAGGACGAAACGATGATCCTTGACTCCAGCCATAGTAAGCAGGGTGACAGGAGACGGGACAGGGCCTTGGCAGTGTCATGTCAGTGATAGAAAATGCTGTTAAGTAACCTCATATATTAAACTTCTAAATATATTCTGTACAAGTGTATGTTGCAGGTAGAAAGAACTCTATTAGGTATAGTGGAAAAAGTCTGAGATACAGGATATCATATACCAAACAAAGGTGGACTTGCCCTTAGGAAAGTCCTTAATGAGGACCAACACAGAGAGGCTGGACACCTATGGCATGTGTTAATCATGAAGGCATCATTTACATTTACCAATTGCTCACACTTATTGAGAGCTTTTTATGTACCGGGTACTAATTTAGAGGCTTTACACAAATCAGCTCATTTAAAAATCTCAGTGAATTTAGGGCCAGATGCAGTGGCTCAAGCTTTTAATCCCAGTACTCTGGGAGGCTGAGGTGGGAGGATCACTTAAGGCTGGGAGTGTGAGGCCAGCCTGGGTAACATAGTAAGACCCCTCTCCATCTCTACGAAAAATTTAAAAATAAGCTGGGCATGGTGGTGCATGCCTGTAGTCCCAGCTACTCAGAAGGCTGAGGTGAGAAGATTGCTTGAGCACAGGAGTTCAAGGCTGCAATGAGCTGTGACAGCACCACTGCTGTGTAGCCTGCTAGCCTGGGTGTAAGAGCTAGCCCTGTCTCTAAACAAACAAATCACAGTGAATCTTAGAGTTTGGCACTATTAGTATCATTGTTTTCAGATGAGAAAAGCTGATATGTAGAAGGGCTAGTAACTTCTTCAAAGTTACAGAGCTAGTAAGAGATGGAGGAGCCAGGATACAAATACAAGCTAATTTGATTCCAGTACCCTGTGATGTCTCTATTACACTTTCCTGTACACATGCAAGTCAGCTTAGATAAGCCCTTTGAAATTCCTCTCCCCACTTCCACTAGACCTGATGATTACACACTAAAGGGCTCCAAATTGATGATTTTCCAATGCCATGATCTGAATGTTTGTGTTCCCTGAAAATTCATATGTTGAAACCTAATTTCCAAGATGGTGGTATTAAGAAGGCAGGACTTTGGGAGGTGATTAGATCAGGAGGGTAACACCCTCATGAATGGGATTAGTGCCCTTATGAAATAGGCCCCAGTTGCCCTGCCCCTTCTACTATGAGGACACAGTTAAAGGCACTAACTATGAACCAGAGAGTGAGCCCTCCACAGACACTAACTCTGCCAGTGTCTTGACCTTGGAGCTCCCTAGTGGTCAGAACTGGGAGCAATTCATTTCTGATGTTTATAAGCCAACCAATCTAAGGGATTTTGTTAGAGTATCCCAAATGAACAAGACATCCACCTTCCTCCTAAACCTGTCTCCTTCAGCCATTCCTTGTACCTAGTCCTATATTTCTATAAACTCACCAAACTCTTCATTTACCAACTCGTTCTTAGGTTTATATTCTCTCTTTGGACCTGACATATGGTCTGGTTTTCCTGACTTTGACCCCCTATCTTTCAACAATGGTTCCTTCCTGGCTGTACTGCCTTGAAATATCTTGAATGATGAATATCCAGGCTCAATTCAGCCCCTGGAATTGTCCTAGCTGTTTTTATCTCTTTCATGAATTTATTTATCCAATGAGTTTTTATTGATGGGCCATGCATTGTGCTAGGCATTAGGGTTATGATATGGTTTGGCTCTGTGTCCCCACCCAAATCTCATCTTGAATTGTGTTCCCATAATTCCCATGTGTTGTGGTAGGGACTTGGTGAAAGATAATTTGAATCATGGGGCTGTTTTCCCCATACTGTTCTTGTGGTAGTGAAAAAGCCTCATGAGATCTGATGGTTTTATCAGGAGTTTCCACCTTTGTATCTTCATTTTTCTCTTCCCGCCATCATGTAAGAAGTGCCTTTTGTCTCTCACCATGATTCTGAGGCGTCTCCAGCCATGTGGAATTGTAAGTCCAATTAAACCTCTTTTTCTTCCCAGTCTCAGGTATGTCTTTATCAGCAACATCAAAATGGACTAATTCAGTAAATTGGTACCAGGAGTGGGGTGTTGCTGAAAAGATATTCAAAAATGTGGAAATGACTTTGGAACTGGGTAACAGGCAGAGGTTGGAACAGTTTGGAGGGCTCAGAAGAAGACAGGAAAATGTGGGATAGTTTGGAACCTCCTAAGACTTGTTGAATGGCTTTGACAAAAATGCTGATAGTGATATAAACAATAAGGTCCAGGCTGAAGTGGTCTCATTTGGAGATGAAGAACTTCTTGGGAAGTAGAGCAAAGGTACTCTTGTTATGTGTTAGCAAAGAGACTGGTGGCATTTTGCCCCTGCCCTGGAGATTTGTGAAACTTTGAACTTGAGAGAGATGATTTAGGGTATCTGGCAGAAGAAATTTCTAACTAGGAAAGCATTGAAAAGGTGATTTGGGTGCTGTATAAAGCATTCCATTTTGAAAGGGAGACAGAGAATAAAAGTTCAGAAAATTTGCAGCCTGATAATGCAGTAGAAAAGAAAAACCCATTTTTTTGGGAGAAATTCAAGCTGGCTACAGAAGTTTGCATATGTAACAAGGAGCTATATGTTAATCCCCAAGATGGGGAAAATGTCTCCAGGGCATGTCATACATTTTCATGTCAGCACCTCCCATCACAGACCTGGAATCTTAGGAGGAAAAACTGGTTTTGTGAGCTGGGCACAGGTTCCCCATGCTGTGTGCAGCCTAGGGACTTGGTGCCCTGTGTCCCAGCCACTCCAGTCATTGCTAAAAGGGGCCAATGTAAAGTCAGCCCATAGTTTCAGAGGGTGCAAGCCCCAAACTTTGGCAGCTTCCACAGAGTGTTGAGCCTCTGTGTGCATAGAAGTCAAGAATTGAGGTTTGGGAACCTCCACCTAGGTTTCAGAGGATGTATGGAAATGCTGGGATGACCAGGCAAGTTTCCTGCAGGGGCAGGGACCTCATGGAGAACCTCTGCTAGGGCAGTTTGGAAGGGAAATGTGGGGTTAGAGCCCCCACACAGAGCCCCTACTGTGGCGCTGCCTAGTGTGGCTGTGAGAAGAGGACCATGGTCCTCCAGACCCCAGAATGGTAGATTCCCTGACTGCTTGCACCATGCACCTGGAAATGCTGCAGCCACTCAACGCCAGCCTGTGAAAGCAGCCAGGAGGGGCATTATACCTGCAAAGCCACAGGGGTAGAGCTGCCCGACTATGGTAACCTATCTTTTACACTAGCATGTCCTGGATGTGAGACATGGAGTCAAAGAAGACCATTTTGGAACTTTAAAATTTGATTGCCCCACTGGATTTCAGACTGGCATGGGCCCTGTAACGCTTTTGTTTTGGGCAATTTCTCCCTTTGGAATGGCTGTATTTACCCAAAACCTGTACCCCCATTGTATCTAGAAAGTAACTAGCTTGCTTTTGATGTTACAGGCTCATAGGTGGAAGGAACTTGCCTTGTCTCAGACAAGACTTTGGACTGTGGACTTTTGGGTTAATGCTGAAATGAGTTAAGACTGGGGAACTGTTGGGAAAGCATGATTGGTTTTGAAATGTGAGGACATGAGATTTGGAGGGGCTGGTGTGGAATGGTTTAGCTGTGTCCTCACCCAAATCTCATCTTGAATTATACTCTCATAATTCTCATGTGTTGTGGGAGGGACCAAGTGGGAGATAATTTGAATCACTGGGGTGGTTTCCCCATACTGTTCTCATGACAGTGAATAAGTCTCACGAGATCTGATGGTTTTATCAGGGGTTTCCAGTTTTGCATCTTTTTAATTTTCTCTTGCCGCCACCATATAAGAAGTACTGTTTGCCTCCCCCCATGATTCTGAAGTCTCTCCAGCCATGTGGAACTAAGTCCAATTAAACCTCTTTTTCTTCCCAGTCTTGGATATGTCTTTTCAGCAGCCTGAAAACAGACTAATACAAGTTATAATAGTGAACAAGACATAGTCCAAACTCTCAAGAGTTTACAGTCTAATGGAGAAATTAGGCAAATAATCTGTATAGAGAAATATGTTAAGACAGGGATAGACGTACACAGTGGAGGAACTTAGCCCAGTCTCAGAGATTAGAGAAGACTTTTTTTTTTTTCCACATGAGGTAATATCTAAGCTGAAATGCAAAACAGGAATTATCCAGGATAAATGGGAGTAGTTATTATAGTTGGAGTTTGGGGCAGGGGTGTATGTGCATGTGGTAGGAGATGGGTGGAGAAGGTAAGAAAGACAAGCTATCTTAAGAAATTTGCACTTTATCCTGAGAGTAATGGGAAGCAATGGAGAGTTTAAACTACATGGTTAAAATTATGTGTTTGGAATATCATCTTTTCTATAGTGTAGAGAGTCATAATCAGGGCTTATACCAATTGCTGGGAGACAAGTAAGGAAGTCATTACAGCAATGTAGGCAAAAGACAAACTTAGGAATTGGAAGAAGAAATGTATCTGATTTTTCCAGATAATTTAATGCCTCAGAGATGACAAAATACCATTCCTCTTTGGATTCTTTGTCTATCTTAATATTCCTGTTGGTGCCACTAGTAATTCCATGGACTTTTTAGAATCAGCTAAGAATGTTCTCCAGGGGCCCTTCTCAGATACTTAGCCCTCCATGGTAACTCCTCATTTTTCAATAGATTTTCATTTTCCTCTTTCACAGCTCCTCTCACCTCACCAGTTATTATTTGACCTTTCATCTTCTGAAGGCTAACTAGCATGCAACAGCTTCCTTGCTTTTTTTAGCCGACAGATGTGATCTAAAGTTTTCTGCCATTGCCTTAAAATAAAGGGATGAAAACACCAAAACTTCTCTGCTCTTTAAAGAAAGGATGATAAAATAAGTGTTGGGGAGGTGGTAATGGGAAGACCATACCTACTTCTGGCTTCCATCTGTACACACTCAAAGCACTTCCCGATGAGAAGTCCTAGAGGCCTTGAAATTTTGTATCTAAGTATATTTTTTAATTTGAGATTTCATGCGGTTCAAGTTGTACACAGCCAGAATTTCTGAAAGAAAAAATTGGAACCTTCTATTTCTCAGCGTTATTGCTCATAAAGAAAGGATGGTGATTATTTTGTAACTTTTTGAGATAGTAGAAACAAGACTGGACTTGTCAGAAAGCTGAGTTTGGAACTCAGTAGATATGTGAGGTAATAATCCACATACCATAGGGGATTTCATAAAGTAAATTAGAAAGGATAAAGTAATTTTGGCCCCTGTGCATAGCTCTTGACTGAAATTTCCCTCATCAAGGTTACCAGCAATGGCCATGATGTGAAATCCAATGACATGTTCATGTTTTAGTCTTCTTAAGCCTTTCAACAGTGTTCAACACACTGATCATCCACCCTTTCTAAAAACATTCTCCCTTCCTAGCTTCTACATCTGGCTGCTTTTCTACTTGGATTTCTTCTCAGGCTCCTCTGCCAGTTTTTCTTCTTTTATCTGATGGAAATGTTGGGGATCTTAGTTCCAGTATTAATTGTCCAACTCATTTCTTCATACCCCCCTCAAAGGGTTCTCACTTGACATTTCCATTGGTATGTTTCACAGACATTTCAAACTTAACTTGGATGTGCCAGATACTTATTGGTTGATAATCAATCCTGAATTTGCTCTCTTGTGTTCTCCTGAACTGGTAGGACTGGAAGCCTGCAAACGACAGGCCCCAGACTCCGAAGCCTGCTGACTTCCCATGAGGTTCTGCCAATAAAACATACTACAGGGAGATGAGAAAGGCAAAGAAATTAAGAACAGTTCAGTGGTTGGCAGTACCTCTAGCAATGGCAATGTTTTCTGCATCACAAAATTTTTGTGATGGCACTTTAAGCAGCAGCAGCAATTGAGGGAAGGATGAGGTTGCAGCGGTTGGTGGTTCCAGTGCCATCAGCGAATAAGTGCAGATCTGAGGTCCAGCCCATTTGTGGCAGCATCTTTGTGCTGCTGTAATACCACATTCCCCTTTCACTCTCCCCTCATTTCAACATTATTATAAGAGCCAACATGCCCCTCAGGCACAGTATATTGGGCCCACAGTAATTTTAGAGGCCAAATAAATGTTTTCATTTTTAGTTTTTTATCAGAAGAAAAAAATAAATGCCTAACAATGAAGCTAGCTTAGATTATATTTGTCATGACACCAATATAGTCATAAAACATTCAAAAAATTTTTAATGGAGGAAGGAGACCAAGAAAGCAAAAGTACAAAGAGCTATGAAAGTTATAATGCACCCCTGACCTTTGTGGCCATTTTCCTGCAACAGATGCTTCTTTGAGAGAAATATCTAGTAGTTTCTTTATTCTTTTCCTTTTAACTTGACACTAGCTAATTCAATGCCCCCAATGAAACTTGATTTCTGCCCCTCAAACTCCAATTAGCCCCATCCTTCCTTATCTTAGGGAATGGCACCATCATCAGAGAAGAGGCCATGACAGTGATGTCCCTCTGTCAGCCCTCACATTGAAAGTATCACCAAATTCTGTCCATTCAACAGAACAAAATATCTCAAATCTGCCTACTGCTATCACCTCGTCCAAGTCATCATTGGGACCTCCTTTTTGTTCTTAAGATAAAAGCAGGCCCCATTAATACCCCACAAGGCCCTATGTTGTCCAGACCCTGCCTACTTCCTCAATCTCTTTTGTAGCATTCCACTCCTGTTTGCTATGCCCCAGCATGTATAATTGCACAAATTGCATTAATGGCCCCAATTCTGTTAGTGCCTTCTATTCTGACATCCTTGGCTAATGCCTTTCTGCAATTGATAATAACAGGAGGCAGCCAAATGCCCAGGCAGATAGGGTTGAGTCTCTGGTGAAATCCCACCTCCAACCTAAAGACAGCTTAAAGCCTGAAAGCCAAGCTAAGTAAAATCCTTGAACTGAATTGAGAACTTGTCTTCCTGTTTGGCATGCGTTCCTCTGATTGATCCCCACCCTTCAGCTATTTTACATGTACCTATCCTTTCCTAATTGTTTTTCCACACCATCATGCCCACGTTGGAGTGGTGTCTTTGCTTTAACCTTTTTTCACATTCACAAACCAATCAGCATACATTCCCCATCCTGTGTCTGTAAAGACCCCAGTCTCAGTCAGTGAAAGGGGAGATGGCCTGACCTCAGCCAGACAACCTGACTTTGGGGAAGAGGACCTGCCCTTCCCATCCCATCTCCAGCATTCCTCTCCACTAACAGCCATTTTCATTGCTCAGTAAAATTCTCTGCCTTCCCCATACTTCAACTGTCCCGATGACATCATTCTTCATTGCTTAATAAAATTCTCCACCTTTTACCATATTACAGCCATCCATGTGACTTCATTCTTCTTGGATGCCGGACAAGAGCTCAGGACCCATTGAATGTGGGTACCCTGAAAAGCTGTCACACCAGCCCTTTGCCTTCAGTGGCAGAGGGCAGCCACCCCAAGCAATGAGGCAAGAGGCCAACTGAGCTGCTGTCCATGGATGGTGGAACATCCCCTCTGGGTCTTCAGGATAATCGGTAACCTCACCTGCGTACTGCCACATTCCCCTTGAGGTGATGTACCTGGTCTGGCTGCAGGCCCCGCATAGAGCTTGCTCCATGGAGCATTCAGCCAGGTTCCACACTCACTCGCTCACGTGCTCCTTCCCAGAAGGAGCTGAGTAGATAGCAACCCTTCTGTGAGTCCAGTAAAGGGGCTGAGAAAGATCCTACAACACAATGACTCTGGGCTCATGTCCTCATGTCTTTCTGCAGATACTATCTCATGGATAACTTGACTTAAAATTGCCCCCACTCATCCAGCATTCCTATTACACTTTTGGAGATGCTGAAAACCTTGCTTTAGGCATTGGCTCCATCATTTCATAACTCTGTGACCTCTCAGCCTCTGAGATCTATTTTCTTTATATGTAAAATGAGAATAAATCTTACCTTACAAGAATGTTGTGTAGGTCCTCAACAATGGTATTTTTCCTGATCAAAATGTTACCAGCAATATTTTTAAATTAACTTTTGTTTTTTATTTAAGAGTCTACCTACTTACCTACTTACCAAGCGTAGTAAATAAAACAAAACATTTTTAAAGAATAAAAACATCTTTGTCACTCTGCTTTAGCGAGTGCTTTATGATTACACTAGACACTGAGAATCTTGGGGTGCACTACTTCCAAATGCTTTGGTATTAAATATAGGCCTATGCTTATATATGTAGTAAACTGGGGACTCATGAGACAAATAACATTGAATTCCTCACATGAGTGTGTTTTACGAGTGTTTTCCTGAGGATCATAGTGGAGGCATTTATGGCTAGAGAAAAGGAGACTTTTCAAGAGTCATTTCATGGGGCAAGAGACACCAAAATGGTTATAAAAAGAAAAGCACCTCTGCCTAGCACGTCTTTGGGAAAGCTGTTTTGCTAAGAACCTGGCATCACCATCCCTTTTTCCCGGGGTCATCTTCATTTGCTTTGTTCCCCAGGGAGCTGTGAGATATAAAAAACAGGTGAGGTTTGATCGTAACTGCTTGTGCTACTGAAAGATTCCACTCTTTAAAAGCAAAAATTTTAAAAGAGGATAAAACTGCCTACAAAGGATTTTTTCCTTTGGACAGCCCTACCATTTATGACACACATAGCCCAGCCCTTGGCTGCCATTAGCACTGAGAACACTGTTGAACCCTTTCCCCTGTATTTTGTACTTCTAAATATTACGGCTGCCACTTGGCCTTATGTGCTTCAACAGAAGCGGCAGACAAAGAAGTCTATGCGTGTGAAGGAACAAAACAACAATCTAAAAGAGTAATCAAAGTGAGTATCAAATTTGGATTTAAGGATGCACAACCACACATACCACAGACCCCCATCCCTCCCCCACACACCATGCAGACACACAAACATTCTTAGGATAAGTGTAGTTAACTCAAAAACAGAAATGCCAAGTACTTTTTCTCACCAAGACAGCAGTTTTCTTTAACAAACTCTGTTTACCGCTTGCTACGCAGCATATTTTCTTTTAGCAATTGATATGATGAAAATTTATTTTATGTTACAAAATTCGTGAACTCTGCTATTCATCTATTACCCCATAAATAAAGAGAAAAGAAACATTAAAGAAATCACATATGAAACTATTTTTCAAGGTTTATTTTCCAAACTATTAGTATACAAATATCAATAAGTGTTCTAAAAAAAAGGAGTTCTGTGGCCAAATAGGATTGGGAAATGTTACTTTAGCTGAGGTTAAACAAATCTTTTTTGCAAGAGTTCTTAGAACCTTTATTTATTAATTTGCATTATGAATCTCTAAGACCAGAATATGGTATGTAAACATTTTGATAGAAACACATTAATATTTTATGAGAATAACATGAAAAAAAAGTAAAAAAATTAAAGTTCCTATCCTTAAGTCAGTCATTGGCTAGTGGAAGAAAAAACTCATAAACAGATTATTAAAATCAAGTGATTAAAATGTTAACAATTGTGGTAAATACAGAGGGGACTGAGGAAGACCAGAAAGAAGACTTTCCAGGTAGGGGAGTCAGTACTTCCCGGATGAGGGGACACTGGAACTGTACCTTAACAAATGAGTGGCATTCTTCCAAATTTATCTACTCCAGTCCACCATCTCTGACTGTCTACATGGAATAAACAATACTTTCTCTTCACTAAAGCTTATTATTCTCCTTTTTTGGCAATTATGTACATTTGCCTTTTGTTGTCTTTGGAAGCCAGATCTGGATCCAAACCTCAGCTCTGACTTTTACTGCCTCTGATCTGCAGCAACTATCTTAACCTCATCTGTTTTTTCTGAATTGTTAGGGAAATTAGAGATCATCTAAGTAAAGCACCTAGCAAAGTGCCTGAAACTTAATAGGTTAACCATTTGGGCTCTTATTGATGCAGGATTTTTCTTGACCCCTTTGCTGAATTCATGGCAGGGGTCCACCTCTACTCAGCCTGCTGCACTCAACCCCTCGTGGGAGGGAGCACATGAGAGAGTGAGAGAGAAATCCAGCTAGCCTCTCTGAGTGCCAATATAGGAACAAGCTCTGTGAGGGGCTTGTGGTCAGATCAGGTGTGTCACCTTAAGGGGAATGTGGTGGTACCAATGTGAGGGTGCCTATGACCCTGAAGCCCCAGACGGGATGTTACAGTGCTCCCCAAACAGTTCACCATCTACTTCTGTCAATATGTCACATTCTACAGCTCCATAAAACACAACAAACATCATTTAAAGGCTTAAGTGAAGCAACAAGAAAGGAAAATCCACAGAAACAAACAAAAAAACTTACTGGTGTGGTTACTGCAAACCACACCAGTAAGCTCCTATGGAGGCCCTGGGACTAACAAAGGTCTTGACTTTAATGTATGTAAATGGGCAAAGAAGGAGATATTAGGCCTGAAATGTTGGGGATAAAGGGATGCATAACTGGTATCTACTCACAGTGCAAGAGCCTTCCTAGGGCTGCAAAAATAAAGGAAAGGGTTTAAGAACTCTATTATTATAGGAAGGCACAAATAAAATTTGTTTGTCAACCTGGCCACAAAATCAAAATTGTCATTTGTAGTGATTTGTTACCGAAGACTTGTCACACTCAAGATTGGCATGTGACAATCTTTGCAATAGCAACAGAAGTGAATCAATGCTGTATGAGTGATTCTGGAAAGCTACATGTTGAGAAATTTATATAAAAGGGATTACAGAGAGCTATTACTTTGGGGGCTCCAGGAAGAAGCAAGCACAAATCCATCTGATAGGACATACCTTCAAACAAGTTTATGAACTATTTCCCAAATTAAAACCTCACTGAAAATTAGGTCACAAAGAAAAATTATGTAGTTCCTGAAGTAACAATCATTAGGGAAAGATATCAAAACAACAGCAACAGAATTAGACCTCTAAGAACTTCAGATAATAGATAGAAACTATTAAATAAGTATATCTAATATGATTAAAGGTACAATCTTTAAAATGATTAAAGGTATAAAAGAAGATAGATGTGAAAGAAGGATAAAACATCATTATAAAGATGTATTTAAGAAAGAATATCTAAATGAAAAACACATCTGTTAATATTAAAATTGGAAGGAAGTATAAACAGTAGCCTAAAGCAAGCTGAAGAAATAGTGAAATGGAAAATAGACCTGAAGAAATTACTAAGTACAGACAGATAAACATTTAAGAAATTTAGGAGAGATGGAAGATGGAATTTAAAATGATAAGAAAAACAGAAATGGCAGAAAGAGTAATATGTGAAGGATGACAGCTATAGTATTTACATTTTTTTCACTGACTTCATTCACCACTATGACTACAATCCAATCCACTATCACTGTTTGTCAGAATTATTTTAGTAGCTTCTTAACATGAACTCCCTGATTCTGTCCTTACCCCTAGAGTCTGCTCTCAAAATTTGAAACTTTAAAAAATAAAAGTGGGCCGGGCACAGTGGCTCACGCCTGTAATCCCAGCACTTTGGGAGGCCGAGGCGGGTGGATTACGAGGTCAAGAGATCGAGACCATCCTGGTCAACATGGTGAAACCCCATCTCTACTAAAACTACAAAAAAAATTAGCTGGGCATGGTGGCGCGTGCCTGTAATCCCAGCTACTCAGGAGGCTGAGGCAGGAGAATTGCCTGAACCCAGGAGGCGGAGGTTGCGGTGAGCCGAGATCTTGCCACTACAATACAGCCTGAGTTACAGAGTAAGACTCTGTCTCAAAAATAAATAAATAAATAAATAAATAAATAAATAAAAGTCAGACTCCATCAATGCTCTACTTAAAACCTTCAGATAGTTTCCAATCTCATTAGTGGTAAAGGTACTTAAAATAGTTTATCTAGCCATATATGACGTATCCCGTTAATTCTCAAAATATGTTCCTTGTTCACTCTGCTCCAGCCATACCTACTTCCTTGCTGCCTCAAATACTTTAAATCAGCACATGTACCCCTGAACTTCACATGAAGGTTAAAAAAAGAATATGGATGCTCCTCAACTTACAGTGAAATTACATCTTAATAAACTCATCGTAAGTTGAAAATATTATGTGTTAAACATACATTTAATACACTTAATCTACTGAACATCATAGCTTAGCCTAACCTACTTGAATGTGCTTAGAATACTTACATAAGCTTTACATTACAGGTGGGCAAAACCATCTAACACAAAGCCTATTTTATAATAAGATATTGAATATCTCATGTAATTTAACGAATACTGTACATTACTGGAGATTGTGAAAATTTCACATCATCGTAAAGTGGAAAAGTTGCTAAATTGAATCATTGTAAGTAAGGGACCATCATACTGATGACCAACAACACGTCTTATCACATTTAGGGTATTTTAGATTTTGAAGGAGAATCAGGAAGTTTATATATATGGAAAATTATAGAATTATCTAATGATCATTCAATAGTCAATTTATAAATATATGGAAATAGATAGAACTAAACAAGAGTTTTAAGTTTTCTAATTTAAATCTATTTTCCCAAATGCGGCATTCATTTCACTGGTAATACTGAATTATTTTAGTTTACACAAAATTTAATTATTATTAAATTTATAAATTTATCCTAATAAGTATTCGAAAAACAAATTCCTGCTTAGGCTAAAGCTAACGTAAGTACCACCTCCACCCCATCTCTGCGTTTTCTGGCAGCACATTATACACTTTTTGGGTGGTCAGTGAATATGGTAAATAACAGGAAGGTTATTTGCAAATGTCCAAAGTCTGAAAGTCAGGAAACCTTGCTGCAGGCCAAACTTTAGTTTAATATATAAAGAAATGGAAACTCAAGAAAAAAATGCTTTAACCATGCTTTTACCTCAGAGTTTTTGAAATTTCAGTTCCCCATTTAAATGCTGTTCCTCTAGATATTGGCAAGGTTCCTTCCTTCAAGTTTTTACACAATATCATCTTGTGAGTAAGGCCTTGCCTAATAATTCTATTTAAAATAGCAAAACTCCAAGCTCTACCCCCAGAATTCCTCATTCCCTTACCTTGAACATATTTTATGGCATTTATAACCTATAAAACATATTTTACCACTTACTAAATATTTCTGTCCAACATCTTTTACCACTCCACCCAAGAATATAAACTTTGTGAATGATAATGTCAAAACAAGCAGAAACAAATTAAGGCAGTAATTGGAGAAAAAAATATAACATGACATTTCTGTATTATAAACAAAAAGCATGAAAATTAAAATTTTAGGCTTAAAATGTAATAAACTGGAAACATTTTTAAAGTGTAAGTCCAAAGAGCATCCAAATGAAGAAATAAGAAGTATAAAAATAGAAATTAAAGAAATAGAAAACAAAACTATGAGAATTATTAAAATAATAAGCTGTGTTTCATTATAAAAGTAAATTTAATATAATAGAACAACCTCTGGAGAAGTTAGTCAGGAAACAAAGCAGACAGCAAAGTTAATCACAGGCCTTAAAAGTTTGAAAAGTGGATATATTATAAAAATAACAGCAAATGAAAAAATATTAAAGCTAATCTCTGGCAAACTTTGTTAATAAGTTTGAAAATGTAGAAGAAATGAGCCATTTTCTAGAAAAATGTAACTTACCACAACTGACCCAAAGAGAAATTGAAGAAAACAAAGACACCTAAAGAAATCTACAAAATGAGGTAGGGAGGATTATAAACTATACATGAAGAGGAGTGATAACATCATTATTTATTTGTTTAAAAAAAAAAGAAGAAGGTGTATCCTCACTCCTACACCACACACAAAAATAAATTTCAGTTGGATATATAGATCATAGCTTTTACATACATTTTAAAACCTAGTAAATGTCATATTTTTAGACTTACTGTATTCCACATATAACAGAAGGACAAAAACACTTGCAGGAATGATGCACATCAAATTAGGACATTGGTTACTTCTTGGAAGAGTGGGAATTGGATGAGATGAAAGATATTGCAGGAGCCAACAACTCTAGATCTAATTTGCAGATTAATTTTAGAATAAAAATGATCCCATCACAGCAAAAATCTGAAACAGTAAAATGTTTAGATTTGGCAAGGCTCAGTTTTGTATACATGGGTGCTCATTTTATTATTCTTTGTATTTTTAGTAACTTTAAATATGTTATTATTTAGAAACGAATTCTAGCCCAAATGATCTGCCTGTTTTTCTATAAGCAGTGAGGAATTCTTGAAGTTCTTCGGTAGGAAATCTGACCATTTAGAGCCTCAAATGTCATCACAGAAACCTGAATGTTCTCTCTCTTCCATTTCATAGAATGGACCTCAACAGAACTCAGTTCAAATATCCAAAATGTGCAGGTACAGACAGGATTAATCTTGCTAAGCCAACCATGGAAACAAAGATGCTTTACTGAGAAATGTTCTGCAGAGAATAATATATATTTTTAAATATTGCTTATATGTTAAGGCACCCAAAGGTAACCAAACAATATTACACAATCTGGAAAATAATGAATTTAAACTGTGTTTGGAGCTGGGAAAGCTTCTCCATGAAAGTGTTTTGAATCTAACAACCCTTTGGTGATGTGTTACTGTCAAGGCAGAGGCAAAAAGCAAAGTGTGTGCTTCTCCCAAGTGCAACTTTTAAAAGAATGTGTATAGAAAGAATCATTTAAAAACTATGTGAATTCATATATCATCTGCTTGCCATAGCTTATACAATTGTTGTAGAATTCTAATCTCATTAATTATGTTTTATGTTTTTCAATTTTTCTATATAATATGTAATGATTTCCATCTCTGCCCTAGTTTTGTGTGCTTTATTATTTAACTGGAATTCAGAAGGGTTTGTCTCTGAGAACACTGATATGCTCAAGATACCAATCTTCCCCATTCAGCTCATCTTCTCTGATCTAAACGTTCTATTTCATGAATGTGCCTCCATGACTTGAATAGGACAAAGCATTCAAGACATAGTGTTCCCATACACGATTTAATCTCAGTGATACACAAGTTTTATTCCCTCAAGAAAAAAAACTAATGTCAAATAAGAATTACTTTTTATTTTTCTGTTTTTTTTTTTCTCTTTCCAAGGCTGTCTGCATAGATAAAGGAATAAGAGGGCCAAAGCCATTATATGGGTAATTCAACTTCCGTCAGTACATTTTGCCCAAGATTAGAAGATGAGACAAAAGTGAAAACTCTTCCATGTTGAGCTATTTGCTGGAATCTTGACACTAAAAATATTCAGAAAAGGTTGGCTATCTACCTTTATGGGATGAGAAGTTAAAAGTAGAAACAAAAGCTGGGAGAAAACAAAAGGAATGAACATTTTCCAAACACTTGACTATATTCCAGGTACTTCAGGCAAATCATCCAAGTGAAATCTTACACTACCCTAATGGAGTTTCTTGTGGGTGTCCTTTACATCATTAATGAAAAACAGAGACTCTAACAAGTCCTGTTAGACCAAGAGGTAGGCATGTAGGTGCACTACTCAGATCTCCATTCAAGAAAAGCTGCTGCTGGCAGCATAGGTGAAAATGTGGCTGCATGTTCAGATCTTGGCATTCATGTTAAGGCCATACTTCACCTGCCCTGCCTCCAGGCCAAGGAAGTACACAGCAGTGGTACCATAGTTAGTTCACTATAAATCTGCTCTGAGACCCTGCATTGGCCTAGCCAGGGATTTCTCGGGACCATACTCAGAACTGCAGCTCCTAAAACAGCCTCCTTCCTTCCCACTCCCCTTTCACAGGTGCCAGAATGGCATCACTGCCTTCTCTTGTTCCATCCATCTTTATCCTTCATAACCATTTCCACAACAAGTCTCTTGCACATCTACTTCTGTCTTGGCATCGGCTTCTCAAAAGACCTTACCTCACACAGGCCACAGAACAAATAGCTTTCAGTTTATGATGAATAAATTTGAAGATCTATTATACAGCATGGTGATTATTGTTAATAATCATGTATTATGTACTTGAAATTTGCCAAGAAAGTAGATATTAAGTGTTCTTAGCACAAAAAAAGAAAATCGTATAATAAATATATGAGGTGACACGTTAATTAACTTGGTTGTGGAAATCATTACCCAAGGTATAGTTATATCAAAACACCATGTTGTACAGCTTAAATATACATATATTTAAATTTATAAATTATAACTCAATGAAAATGGGAGAAAACCCCTAGTAACTGTCAGAATTAGGGTCTGATGCCAAAAAAGATCACTCTTTCAATATTGACATTAATACTACTAGTAATACTAATATTGATACTACTGCTAATAATTAACATGATATATACCATTTATTGAGTGTTAGCTATGAGCTAAGTATTGCGCTTAGACTTACATGCATTATCTTATTCAGTTTTAATTAAAATTTTACAAGACAGATATCTGTATTTTATACATGAGGACACAAAGACAGAGGGAGGTATCATTAACTTATCCAGATTACATCATTATCCAGTACCGTGTCCAGGATTTGGGCTTGTATCTGTGTAGCTCTAAAATCCATGTTCTTACCCACTGTATTAGTCTATTTTCATACTGTTATAAAGAACTCCCCAAGACTGGGTAATTTACAAAGGAAAGTGGTTTAATTGACTCACAGTTCCACATGGCTAGGAAGTCCTCAGGAAACTTACAATCATGGCAGAAGGCAAAAGGGAAGTAAGACATATTCTTCACAAGATGGCAGGAAGGAGAATTGCAGAGGAAAGTGTGAAAGAGCTCCTTATAAAGCCATCAGATCTCATGAGAACTCACTATCACAAGAACAGGATTGGGAAAATCACTCCTATGATTCAATAACTTCTGCCTGGTCTCTCCCTTGGCACATGGGGATTATGGGAATTACAATTTAAGATTAGATTTGGGTGGGGACACAAAGCCTGACTATAACACCCACCTGTGCAATTTTTATATTTTCATTCATTTTTATGTTTTATGGCTATTATTTGATGTTTTTTTTCTACTTAAGATGAGAATAAGCAATATATATTTATAAAACATTAATTCTGTGGCCAGTTTTTGGGTTATATCCTGAGGATTCAATAGAATAAAAGTCCTGATTTCTGTGCTCAAGAAAGGCATTATTAATCTGTAAGTTTATTAACAATTTAATGAAAACAAACTATTGATACCTTTGAAATAAAAATGCATCCAAGAAGCTAGACAAGTATATGGTAGTTATTAAATGGTGTTAGCTACTTTTCTGAACAAAGTAATATAAAAATAAACACATCAACTTCAAAGCCTGTGAAATTTCAAAACAGCAAAAAAGCAAAATAGTCCCTATTAGCTGAAATGGAGGAATCGGGGTTATAAAATTTTGTAAAATTTGAGGAAGTACAAAATATGATATCAAAGTGAAGGTAAACAATTAATGACAATTTGCTAACGGGAGGGGGAAAAGGTCAATCTTTAAAGGCAGATTCAAGGAGAAATATAATTAGTAGTTGCCCTCTTGGTGTCACTTACATTTCCTCAGTGCATACATACATCATGTTCCTTCAGAACATAATGGAATATAATATAATGGAAATAGTATGTACTTGACAGTCAAACAGAACTGTAGCACACAAGACTGTCAGTGTGAACTGGTTAAACAATAAAATCATGAACTAAGGCAACAAAAAGAATGTTTAATGATGCTACATGGGAAATTTAATGTTGTCCAGGTTTCTCTAAGTGGAGGCTGATGAAATCTTGGACTCCATCCAGGAATTTACCCTTCCTAATTCAAGGACTCTTAAAATACTTCCTCCTGCTATACGATAAAAGAAATAACATATGTATTTTTAAAAGACAGACAAAAAGACACATACTAAGCCTTAAATGAAAAATAAAGAGGCAGCTGGCCTGAGTACACAAACCACCAAAAAGCTGTTGAATCCTATAAGCAGATATAAAAATCAAGCTATAGTAACTTTTTACCTGTCATCTTTTAGTATCTACAGACTGAGCAAAACTTCCTTATCAATTCTTTAAATAATCCTTATGATATGGTTTAGGTCTGTCTTCCTGCCCAAATCTCATGTTGAATTATAATCCCCAATGTTGGAGATGAGGCCTAGTGGGAAGTGATTGGATCATGGGGGTGGATTTCCTGCTTGGTGTTGTTCTTGATAGTGAGTGAGTTCTCGTGAGTCTGGTTGTCTATAAGTATGTGGCATCTCCTTCCACTTCTTCCTGCTCCGGGCATATGAGGTACTCACTCCCACTTTCCTTTCCACCATAATTGTAAGTTTCCTGAGGCTCCCCAGAAGCCCAGTAGAAGCCAACATCATGCTTTCTGTGCAGTCTGTGGAACCATGAGCAAATTAAACCTCTTTTCTTTATAAATCACCCAGTATCAGGTATTTATTTATAGCAGTGTAAGAACAGATTAATATACTTTAATATTTGAAGTAAACCCTGAGAAACAAACGTTTTTGTAAAAACAGTATAGAGATCTTTCGTTGCAAATAATCTGTACCCCAGAGCAAAGCTATTTTAGGTCCATAAAGGCGGAAGGACTCAGGAGCTAATCTGAATAATTTAGAAGAATGAGCAGTTGACACCAGACCAAAATTGAAATTGTCCCTGGCTAAGCCTTCCTCCTCACTGAGAAGAAACTGAAGGCTATTATCACAAACCTGCTGCATAGCATTTGTTCCTCTGTTTAAGGATGCTTTAGCCAATTGTAACACAAGGGACACATTTTATAAGTTTTCCAGGCTGGGCCATTCCCAAGTGCCCACAAGGATACATCGATTACTTTTATTTAAATGAGCTTCTGAAGAGGCAAAGTGAGAATACCTGGCTGAGAGGGAAGACATAAAGTCTTGCTTGTCACTCTTCATTTGAACTTGTTACCAAGACTAATAGTATAGTACACAATTTCAATACAAGCAAACTGAAAGACTCACAGGGTAGCTAGAATAAGAAAAACGCTATAGTAAGCATTGGAAGGGGCATGATTGGTGAAATTTGGAAGAGGCCAGGTCACAAAGTTGTTATGACATGTACAACCTATACGACTATATAAGAAACCCTTGAATAAAATGGTGCAAATGGTTAATGAGAAAATGGATGAGTGAATGAATGCATGCAAACTATAGCAATAGAATAGACAATGGATTGAGAACCAGGAAATATGGTTTCTAGCCTTAAGGTCTTTCTCTTTTGTGATAACTGGAAACTCACTTCTAATTTTATAGTTCAGTTTTCTTATTTGTTTGATTTACTCTTCCATATGACATAGGTTCTTAGCTTGTGCTTAATTAATGAATAAGGCAAAGTCATCCTGACTTCATACAGAAAAGTAGTCTAACATCTGTTAAATAACACTATGTGCTACCACCCTGCCAAACACACACACACAGACACACACACACACAGACTCTCTCTCTCTCTCAGTGTTAATTATTATAACAATGCTTAAAAGCAGATATAATTGTCATCACTTTTACAAATGAAGAAATTGAGTTTCAAATATATTAACTGATGTTTCCATTTCACACAGAATAAGTAAATAGGATAAAATTGGAGGCTGTTACAGACCCAAACCTTTCAATCACCATGTTGCCGCTTGTTTCAGAAAGTGAAAAAAAAGTATATACATGCAAGGTATTACCAGTGTTTCAGATCTTTGCCCAAAGGCACATATCTAAGTGTCTGTTTCTATACAGAATAGTCAGACTGGTTCTCATACCAACTCACACAGGATGTGAGGCAACAGATAGACCCAAATATTTATTAAGTGGGAAAGTAAGATGTCCATAAGTTGATGAAGACTGTTTTGTTTTGCGTTTTTGTTTTTTTTTTGTTTTGTTTTGTTTTGTTTTGTTTTTTGTGACCAGGCAACTAATAGCAAGTGAAGAATAAAAAATGTTGGCAGACAACTTGGCTAAAGTACCAGACTTCTTTGTCATCCAGTCAGACACTGGGGTGAAAAAAATCTGCCTGGTTATCTTTGTCTGGTGTCTCTTGGCTGAAAAACAGGGTATTCTTCAGAGGTAAAAGGGATGGTCTGTTCCTTATAATTAAATGACCCTACAAACAGAGATAACGCTGAAATAAACTCTCGGATCTCATTTTTTTGTGTGTAAAAAATAAGAAAAATATTTAAAAGAGAAATAGAGCATGAATGATAGGCATGTATGAGATTATGAGATTAAGAATTTATCTTGTAATATGCTAACAGTCCATTTTCTAACTATGTGAAATGTATGTGAATGTATACATCTAGAGTAAATATATTGGGGAGTTATATATGTATGTATTTAATTTTCATCACAAATTGCTACTCTTCCTTTTCTCAGACATCTTTTTTCCTTTCTCTTTTGCCTTGATCATCAGGAATCTCAGAAGTCATACCCATGTCTGATGACAACGGTTTCCTTTAGTCTAGTGTTGTATTGTAAATGATCTCTTTTAGAACAACCTTTTAGTAATAGACACTTTCTATGCCTTTTGTTGTAAGCTATTACAGATCCTTGCTGCAGGTATGAAGTAAATTCTATTGATAGCCTTGATTTTTTATCTATGCCACCATATATATCTTTGCCATGGCCTTAACATGGATGGAATATACGTCTCTGCCCCATGACTTGATACTTGATCATGTTAACTTGCTTGGGACAATGAAAGATGATAGAAATGACAGTATACCAGTGCTCAGCCTAGGTCTTAAGAAGCCTTCGCTGTTCGCAGCTGTACATCTGTCATCACCATGAGAAGGACCTGCTCAGGCAACCCCCTAGTCACAGGAGAAGGATGAGAGACAAATGGAGCAGAGCTTCCCTCAGAGTCCAGCCTAGATTAGTTGTCAGCAGACCTCCAGTGGACTTGTGGAAATGTAAGTGATAATAAATGGCTGTTGTTTTAAGCCACTGAGTTTTGGGGTACTATTTTGTGCAGCAAGTTAACCGGTACAAGGTAGATGGAAAATATTCATATTTCAAGATTTATATTTTAAATATACATGTATGTATGGTTAGTTAGAAAGTTTTCATAAATGTGTGAAAAGCCTTTAATTTCCATAAACAGAATATTATTGCATAATTTAATACTTTTGAATATTTCTGTGGTTTGAATGTCCTGCCAAAACTCACATTGAAACTTAATTGCCATTGTAACAGTGTTGAGAAGAAGGACTAAAGAGGTGATTAGATTATGGGACTTCACCCTCATTAATGGATTAATGCCATTATCAAAAAAAGTGAGTCAGTTATTGCAAGAGTTTTACCCCCTTTTCTCTCTTGATCTTACATGCACTGTGTTGCCCTTCCACCATGGTATGAAGCTGAGAAGGCCTTCACCAAATGCTGAGCTGATGCTGGTCCCATGCTCTTGAACTTCCCAGCCTCCAGAGACAAATTAAAACATATATATATATATATATATATATATATATATATATATATAACCTAGTCTGTGGTATTCTGTTACAGCAGCAGAAAATTAAATAAGACAAATATGGTATCTTTTTTGACCCAGTTTGATAAACTTCATTCTTTAAAGCTGTTATATCAGAATTATCTGTGAAGCCTTGCCTGATATCTCCCCAAACTAAATACATTCCTACTCTGTGCTAAATGTAGATCTTGAACATATTTCTATTTTTTTTTGTATCTCTCACTGGATGTTTATGACACCCAAGTTCAGGACGACGTTTTATGTCTTTTTGTAGCATATTTCATGGACATATCAGACATTAAAAAATATGTATGTCTGGATATGCTCAATGATAGCTTTTCAATTAGTTCACATATTAAGAATATACTTTCAAAAAGGATAAGCCTTTACGCAATACTGGATATTTGCTTTAGAAAAACAAAGCATTAGTGTTGCTAAGGAAACAAAGGACAATATAGTACATACAATCTAGTGTGGTAAAATATAAAACAATACAATTAAGCTCTCAAGCCCACACTTGCCCTCAGGCATCTAGATGATAATTGATAGACACATCACAACAATTCTGGCCTTCAGTGAGACAGGCAGAGCCAAATTAATTTATGATTGATTCTCAGGAGGTCTCAGTTACTTCATTATTCCTTATGACACAGAATGAAATAATGTGGAAATTACTTTGAACAGCATCAACAAAATCGAGGGGAAAAATGTATGTAGCTCAATGAAGTGATGAGTTGGGGAAGACAATTTTATTTGATGGTCTAAACACAATGTATGGATGCAAATTATTTATACTTTAATGTGAATATAAAACAGAGTGCAGAACTAGAAGAAAGGTTCGTTGACTCTAATAGGCACCAGTGTTTCAGTCATGAAATCTGTTACATTGTTTAGATAAATTACGGTAAAGTTGTCCAAGATATTTCCCAGAATTGAAATATGTTTAGCTGGTGAGAGGGGAGGACATGGGTTACTCTGGGATTTACATCTCACTCTAAATCATTTGTAAGCACTAAAATGATAGGAGTCCATGAATTCTGACAAGGGCTCTCTACCTACAACAAAATCGTTCAACTAACATTTCTTTTTTGTAAGTATTTTTAAATTAAAAAAATTAATTACTGTGAGGGTTCAGTATTACAGTCCTATAATAGTTATATATTTATGAGGTACATGTGATGTTTTGATACAGGCATACAATGTATAATGATCAAATTAGGGTAATTGGAGTACCTATCATCTCAAGCATTTATCCTCGTTTTGTATTAGGAACACTCTAATTTTGCTCTCTTCGTTATTTTAAAATATATAATATTTTATTTTTTAATTAGAGTTGCCCTACTGTGCTACTGAATACTAGGCCTTATTCAGTCTATCTAACTGTGTGTACCCATTAACCATTCCTACATTATCACCCCTTCCCCACTACCTTCTTCCCCCATTTGTGAGTTCCCAATCAAAGAATGAAACAAGCAGAAATCAATATATCACATTATTTTTAAGTCATGATAATAAAAAGTAGCTTGGTCTATGTCAAGACTGACTTCCTATTATATTCCTACAAGTTCAAACTTGTTATACAAAGAATACCATAACAGATAAATATATACTGTATAGATTTGAAAGGTATTCATATTGCTAACATTCTCTCTTCCCTGATATATTACGCATACTAATACAGTAAAGATTCACTAAATAATATTTGAACAAAAAATTTACAAATGAATATATGGGTAGTGAATGGATCTGGACTTGAGAAAATAAACCTTATTTAGCTATCTGGGTAATAATAAAAGCCATAAGATACTTGAAGAGTTGATGCAGATAATACACAAGACATCATCTGGCTGGGAGTGAGAATGAACCTGGAGATGTAGAACATTGGGTGGAAGGAAATTCCAAGGTACTGTGGATAATATTGGCAAGGTGTGTTATTAAATTATTTAGGAATTTCCCTTCACCTAGTAAGAAAATATATTGCTCGTCAGAGATGGGAGAGGCCGGAATAAGAGAATAATCAAAGGTAAAATTAAGGAAGTTAAAAATAACCCACCCACATTTCTTAATTAGCTTCAAGGGGGAAATTATTGCCAAGCATAATGATACAGAAGTTAGAACGTCTTTTTTCTGCAGGGAGAAAAATAATTCCTCCTTCCGCCACATTTTTAATCCAATTTAATTGGCATATATTTGTCTGTCAGTGACATGTAGTCAATTCCAAACCAAATAGGTTTAACTTCCCTTATAAAAGGACCAAAATAGCTGCAAAAGGTTAGACGTATGTCTATCAGACAATCTTGGCAAGCAATATTTGCCACATGAAACACGGGTCATTCTCCGTTTCTGCTCAGAACTGTAGGCCACACCTTTCAAAATGCAATGAAATGTTTGGAATAGTTGAAACTGGCCCTATAAATTCTCTTTTAAGTATTTCTTAAAAGCAAAAGAGGAAGAAAACCTACCATAACAGTAATGTGGAATGGTGACCAGGTTTTTGCCAGTAATAGAGAACACATATGTGGCCACTGCCTTTATTCCACACACCACCCACTCCACCCCACTTTTAAAACAGCAACTGGGTGATGCAATTAGTAAAATGAAAACACACTGTATGAGAAAACCAGGGGGGTAGTGGATATGTCACTATCTTGGATGTAGTGCTGGTTTCACGAGTGTATACATGTGTCAAAACTTATCCATTTGTACATTTTAAATACACGCAGCTTATTTTATGTCAATTTTACTTCAAGAAGCTTGTTTAAAGCAAAACAAAACAAACAGAAAAACATTATATAAAATGGAAGGATGGTCCTGGTAGGGAACTAGGAATTGAGAACTTATATAGCTGCTTGGATAGGACCAGATATATATAGCTTTCAGCTATATTCTCCACATTACTTACAGAGTGGTCCTTGAAACATCTAAGGTAGATCATATCCCCCTCAGCCTAAGATCCTCCAGTTGTTTCCATTTCTCCTTGAATGCAAATCTAAAGCTTCTTTATTCTCACAGGACACCACAAGGCCCACCTCTGCAGCCCTGTGACTCCTCTGGCTTTGGCATCTGTCACTGTCCTCTCTTCAGCCACGCTGGCCTCCATGTTAGTCTTTTTTTAAAAATTTTTATTTCTTATGGGTACATAGTAGGCATATTTATTTATGGAGTCCATGAGATGTTTTGAGACAGGCATACAATGCATACTAAACACATCAGGGTAAATGGGGGTATTCATCACCTCAAGGATTTATCATTTGTGTTACAAACCTTCTAATTATACTCTTAGCTACTTTTAAATGTACAATAAATGATTGTTGACTGTAGTCACCTTGTTGTGCTATCACATACTAGATCTTATTCATTTTATCTAATCATATTTTTGTACCCATTAACCATCCCCTCTTCCTCCCCGACACCTGCCACTACCCTTCCCAGCCAGCCACCGGCAGCCATCATTCTACCGTCTATTTCCACGAGTTCCAAAGTTGTGATTTTTAGCTCACACAAATGAGTCAGAACATGCAGAGTTCATCTTTCTGTGTCTGACTTACTCCATGTTATTCTCGATCCAGCATAGTAAACTGACCTCAGAGCCTTTGCACTTGCCATTTCCTCTGTCCAAAATGTTTCTTTTGCTCCCAAATATGCACGCGATTTACCGTGGCTACTGTACTTTTTTTTTCACTTTGTATTCAAATTTTACATCCTTAGTGTAGCCTTCCCAGACCTCATTATTAAAAATATCACTCTCCTTCCTCACCTTCACCCCAGCACTTTCTATTTCCTTGCCTGCTTTGCTTTTCTCCATAATACTTTACCATCAACTGCTATTCTCTATAATTTACCTCATTATTGCTTATTGTGTTTCTCCCCACCTTCCTACTATAATATGAAAGGCAGAGATTATTATTTTGTCTATAGTAGTACATATATATGTATGCACTCAATAGAAAATTTAAAAATCATTCCGCAAAAGCAAAAAATATTCAAATTATGATGGATTTTATGTGCAATAATAAATAATAAATACATTTATTTATAGAGGATTATTTCCACATCTTCTAAAAACTCTCTAGTGATATATGCCACTCCTAGACTCATGAAGCACAAAAAAATAGAGGCCTTAAAATTTATCTAATTCAGTCAGATACTTGAATGGCATTTAAAACATCTCAGCCCATCACTACTGATTACTATGCGCAGTACTTGGGTGACCAGATCAATCATACCTCAAACCACAGCATCATGCAATACGCCCAGGTAGAAAACTTGCACATGTATCCCCTGAATCTAAAATGAAGTTTGAAATTACATTAAAAAAAAAAATCTCATCTCATCTTAACATGAATATCTCCAGTATTGGTTAACTCTCTAATCATTTATTCCAAAGCTATTTATAGTTACCATGAGAGTTGATTTTATGTGTCAACTTGGGAAGCTGTGGTACTAGATGTTTGGTTAAACATCATTTAGATGTTGCTGTGTTTTTTAAAATGTGATTAATGTTCAAATTAGTAGACTTTGTATAAAGTAGATTGCCAAAATGAGTAGGCCTCATCCAATCCATTAAAGGTTTGAAGAGAAAAGACTGAAATTTCCTGAAGAATAAGAAATTCTGCTGTCAGACTATCTTTAGACTCTAGACTGCAATATTAACTTTTCCCTGGGGCTCCAGCCTGCCAGTCTGCCCTGCAGAATTTGGACTTGTCAGCCCTCACAATGGTATGAACTTATTCCCTACAGTTTTCCCCCACCCTCCCTTTCTCTCTCTGTCTGTATGTCTCTCTCTCTCTCTCTCTCTCTCTCTCTCTCTCTCTCAGGTATATATGTATAAAAAATACATATGACATATAGATCATACATATATATGATAGGTCATATGTACTCATATACGATATTTATGATATATACACATATATCCACATGCACACACACAGAAACATATATATGTACATATATATGTACACATACATATGTATACAAATAAATGATTGGTTCTATTTCTCTGGATAAGCCTGACTAATACAGCTACTAAGCCATCACTTTGAGCCAGACACGCTTTCAGGCATTAGCATATGATGGTGAACATGATAGTTTAGAATTTAGTAGGAAAGTTGAAAATCAACTAGTAATAAAAAGTTTGATAAATGCTTTAAAGTGCAGTTAATAGTGCGTTATGAGAAACTCTGACAGAGACAACTAATCTAGGTCAAGGAAAGCCTCACTTTAAAAATAATGCATCAACTAACCTACAAAGAACTTGGTGATGGCCAGAAGAGAGGTGAGAAGAAGTTTTAGGCCCTGCTGAGTCATTTCATTCAACCTCTGTGCAGCTTGTGTGGAAGGCACTTTTGCATAATATTTAAAAGGATCCAAATATGCCTATCTGACTTTGAGTAAGTTACCTAATATTTATAAACCTTGGTTTTCTCATCTGTAAAATGTGGATAATAATAATATATAAATCATGAGATCGTTATGAGATGAGATGAAACAATTTACGTAAAATGTTCAGGACAGCTTTGAGATAACTGAATGTGCTGGATACAACTGGCTATAATGTTGCCTTTTGAAACAGCGTTGAAAACCTTCTCTCTGTAGTTTTCATCTAGTGGTTCATTTTCTTTTCCCTGAAACTGTGGAGAACTTGTCTACTCCCTCTTTTACTTCACAGCCCTTCCTACATTTAGGGTGGGGGCAGTCATCACTTTCCCGGCCCCAGCCTTTCCTTTGTTAAACATCCCTAGTTCCACTCACTGATTCTCCTGTGGAATGGCTTCCAACCTTCTCACGATCTCAGGAACCCACCTCTGAACAAAGCCAGGTAATTTCTGCCTCTCTCAGGATACTTCCCAGAATGAACCTGACACCGAATGTGCAGGGGCCAACAGAGTAACACGGGGCTTCCACTCCCTGCTCCAGGTTCTGTACCCCTATTTAGCAGCCTCAATGGACTACATGGAGAGCTCAAATCCTAAACTGAGTAAACTATTAAGATGATGGGGACATATTCCATTTTACCTCTGTGAGGACCCAGTCTTTAAATCCATTTTTTTTCTCTCACATTTAGAAAAATAACCATTCTCCTAAAATGTTTCGGAAAATGTTTATTATTTTTGGTTGTTTTATTTATTATGGTTTTATAATTCGTAATTTAAAAATCTGATCATATTATCACCAGCTTCAGTATTACTGTACATTTTGTCTATGTCAATAGCATAAGGTATAAATTCCTTTTAATAATAATGACTAACATAAATCAAGCCTCGTACATGTGAGGCAAAATTCTTAACACTTTAAAAATATTATTTCATGTCCTCCTCACTACCTGCTGAGGGAGATGCTCTAAGACAGCAGTCCCCAACCTTTTGGGTACCAGGGATCAGTTTCATGGAAGACAATTTTTCCATGGATATAGTGGAAAGATGATTTTGAAACGAAACTGTTCCACCTGAGATCATCAGGCTTTAGTTCGGTTATCACAAGGTGCATGCAACCTAGAGCCCTCACAGGGTTATCCAGAGAAATAGAACCAATCATTTATTTGTATACATATGTATGTGCACATGTATGTGTACATACATATGTGGATATATGTGTGTGGATATATGTATATATATCATAATATAAATATCATATATAAGTATATATGACATATGCCCTCACATGTGCAGTTTACAATAGGGTTCACAGTTCTATGAGAATCTAATGCTGCCACTAGTCTGACCGGAGGCAGAGCTCAGGTGGTAGTGCTCACTCGCCCACCACTCACCTCCTGCTCTGTAGCTCAGTTCCTAACAGCCCACAGACCAGTACCTGTCCACAGCCTGGGGTTGGGGACCCGTTCTCTAAGAGTATCTGCATTTTACAGATGAGGAAAATGAGGTCCAGAGGACTGAATAACTTCCCAAAACTACTCAGCTAGTAATTGGAAGAGTCGGGATTCATATCCGGGCTCTCTGGTTCCAGACAATGCTGTGAGATACTACCTCTCCAGATGTCATTCATGGCCTCAAGCAAACCTCCTAGCATCATGGTTCCTAGGTGCAGGCTTCTGGTCCCCACCATTAGGCTACACTCATGAACTTTCATGCACACACCACACTTAGGTTCAAACAATGTACACTTGTACAGACACTCCAATCAAACAAAATTTTTTGTCACTGCTCAGATAAAATACTCTTTCACATGCCCCAGGCTATTGTTCACATGGCTCCTTAAGTAAGAAATTTAATAGTTCTCCCTTGAGCCCTTTCATAATAATAACAACGGTAACAAGTAACATGTATATATAGCTACATATCTTGAACTGTGCTAAGTTCTTTATATATATCGCATCATTTAATCTCATAACAAGCAACCCTATCAGCAGACACTGTTAAATTGAACTAAATATGGCCTGGAAAGCCTCTGTATGTACTTCCACACTTGGGTCCTTGTGGACAAACCATAAACTAGCTTGATAAGTAGACAAGACTGACAACCTAACTTAGGAGTGTGCTTCTATAATAGCTGAGTCTCAGCCAATCCCAGCAGCCATACTTCAGCCACTCACAGGCAGCTGACTGCTCAAACTGCCTTCAAATGAAACAAAAGCCAAGCTCTAAGCAATCCAGCTGTTTCTGTATCTCAATTCCATTTTCTGTATGTCACTTTCCTTTTTTTGTTTATAAATTTGCTCTGATCATGAGGCGCTCTTAGACTCTCTCTCAATCTGCAGTTTTTCTGGAAGCTGCCTGATTCGTGAATCTTTTTTTTTCCTTGCTCAATTAAACTCTGCGAAATTTAATTTGTCTGAAGTTCTTCTTTTAACAACACATTATTAGTGTTTCAATAATATTATTGCTTTCAATACTTTCCTCCTTTTACAGATGAGGAAATTAAGACAGAGACATAAAGCTGACACAGCTAATAAGTGGAAGAGACAGGAATCTCGTCCAGGTAGCCTAGTGCCCTCAACCACCCACCTCCTTTTCTTCAGTCCTTTTTAAAATGCCCCCAATTTTGCCATCAGAGACACATTTTTTTAAGCATTTTCAACTTTTGGTGGTAATTATTTATTATTTTCCGCTAGTAAATTGTACCATTTTTAGGGGCAGGGCTTACTGCATCCAGTACAATGTCAGAGACTCACTATGCACTTGCTAAATAAATATATGAATGAGATAGCAAATCAGTGACTGAATGAAGGAGCACTGGGGGAAATCTATCGTGATTAAAACTAAAGAATGAAGGCAAGAGATTGTTCTTTAATCCTTTTTCAGCAAAATCAACATACAGGAGAGATAAAAACCAAACCACAAATAAAAGAAACAAAAATTTCTTAGCTAATAAAAGACCTTGAAAGACTTGAATAAGACTTCTTTATTAGAACTTTGGTATAATATTTCTCATTGCAATATGGAGCTCTGCAATTGTCCCTTTCTTATATCCATTTTCTTACTTCATTTCCTATGCCAATATTTCTATGACCCTGAGTTTGTACGACTCCTTTCCTGGGCCATCTGTCCATTTGGGGCTAACAGCCAGTTGCAGAAGTGCCTGTTTTGAATATTTACACTGAATAACACTGATGGTACTGAAGGCAACTGTACTGGCTTTTCCCCTGCCACCACCCTCCTCCAGTGGTGCAATCTCGGCTCACTGCAACCTCCGTCTCCTGGGTTCAAGCGATTCCCCTGCCTCAGCCTCCTGAGTAGCTGGGACTACAGGCATGTACCACCACACCTGGCTAATTTCTGTATTTTTAGTAGAGATGGGGTTTCAGCATATTGGCCAGAATGGTCTCAAACTCCACCTTGTGATTCACCCACCTCAGCCTCCCAAAGCTCTGGGATTACAGGCATGATCCACCGTGCCCAGCCCCCCTGCCCCTTTTAAAATGGGATAAATGCATGAGAACTTTGGTTATAATTTCCTGAGCCAGGAATGTCAGCCATCAGGGATGGAAATTCAGGAGCAAATGACTTGTTAAGTATTCTACTTTGTCAAGTGACTTAATAAGAGCCACTATAAGTGCAGAGTTTCTCAAATTTTAATGGGAAGAATCATCTATATGTTTATAGTGCAGATTATTAGGCCCAACCCCCCAGAGATTCTGATTTAGTATTTTGGGGGTGGAGGTCAGGAATGACAATTGTTATCAAGTGTCCTCAGTGATTTCACTGTAGGTGGTCATCAGACCACACAGTGAGAAAGGCCACAGTGATGGAAAGAGCCCAGAATTTTGGATTTTAGAAACCTCACTGCATGCTAAATAGCATTTAAACTTGGGCAGCTTTTTAAATGTCCCCGAGCTATAAATTCTTTATTAATAGGAGATAATAATACATACCCCCAGACTATTAGAGCATCGCTCAATGTATCCATAGGATGGAAGATTTAGTGTTAAGTTGTGTGAACATGTCATTGGATTTGGCAGCTAGCTGTGATGGAGCTGAATTCAATGTAACTCCACTTTCGTGAACAAACATATAAACCCTGAAACCACCATGCAAATACCCAAATACCTCTGACAAACATAATTTATCATAAAGACTGAAACAATTACAAAAAATAACTTTATGTTAGTACATTCGCAAACTTAGCTAAAATAGATGCATTTCAGGAAAAATATAAATTATCTAAATTGACTCAAGATAAAATAGAAATCTAAAATAAACCAATAGCCATTAAAGTTAGACTGCAACCAAAATGACCCCTATATAAAGCAAAAACAGGATCTGATGTAAACATACTAAAGTATTAACATGTAGATTTCAGCCAAGTTAAAAACAAAAGATACCATTAGCAAATATTGTTTATTTAGAAAGCAGGGAGGCTCATCACAATAAAATCTATTATACAGTATACTAGAGTAATAAGAGAAACAATAAACAACTATCTCAATGGATGTACAATGAACATTTTAAATCTTCAGCATCCATTCAAGGTGAAAATGAAAAAAAATCTCATAATCAACCCTGATTAGGAAGAAAATTTCTTAACCTGATGAAAATATCTGTCAAAACCTACCGAACATAATACTTGATGGTGAAACAATAAAACCATTTCTGCTTTTAGTCAATATTGTATTAAGAGCCCTAAATAATACAATGAGAAGAAAGAAAAATTATAAATTATAAAGGAAGAAAGATAACTACCCTTATTTATAGACAATATAATTGTCTTGTAAAAAATCTCAAGAGATTCATAGACAGTATGTTAGATCTAATTAAATAATTCGGCAAAGTCGATAGATACAAGATATACATAAATGAAATATACTTTTACACAAATGCAAAAATTAGAAAATGTAATCGAAACAAAGATTTTATTCGACTAGTGATTAAAAACTTTAAATTATATTGGAATAAGTTTAATGAAAATACATTTATGTCTCCATTAGAAAAATTATAAAGAATTATTGAAGATATAAAGACAACTTGAATAAATGAACATGCATATTAAGTTTATGGTTGAATAGACCCAATATACTAAGTATGTCAGTTCTCCATGATGAGTTTATAAATTCAAGTCACTCAAAACCAAATGTTAATGGTATTTCTTTACTAAATTCAAAGGGCCAAAAATAACTAAGAAAAAGTTGAAAGAACAAAACAAAGTGCTGGGACTTGCTCTACCCAATGTTAATCTTTATTATTAAGCACTAGTATTTAAAACCATGTGGTATTAGCACACGCTCATAGACAGACCAATGAAAAGAATACAGAGCTCGGAAACAGAATCATGTGCATATAGAAACTTCGTATATGACAAGTGTAGCACTGTAAATCAATAAATTAAAAAATGATTAATCCAATACATAATATTAATGCAATTGTATATACTTTCAGAGAAAAAAATCAGTTCCCTATCTCACACCATGTGCAAAAATTTATTAGAAGGGAATTAAAGTCATAAATATGAAAAGTAAAACTAAACTTTTGAAGAAACTATAGAAAAGATTTATTAAATAATACACCTATGAACCATAAAAACTGACATAGTTATCCACATTTAAAATTGTTTTTAATTATTAAACAAAATACAATGTAAAGTGAGAAGGGTAACAAGATATTTGGAGCAGATATATGCAATAATATAATTAGTAAAAATTAGTTCAAGAATATTCAAAATATTTATATAAATTGACATTTAAAAAAACTCAAAAATTGTCCAAAGATATGAATAGAAGCAAAAATAGCCGAGAAAATTAGAAAGTGATGTTTATTTTTATTAATTATCAGAGATATACAAAATAAAGCCACATTTAGGTAGTATTTTACATTTAGATTATCAAATATTAATAAGCTTGTCATTTCTGAATATCCATTTCTGGTTATTGTAGAGTAGCTAAGAATAGACTTTATCACTATGAAAAACTAGAAAGATAGTCAAATAATTTAAAATGTTTATGTTTAGCAACTGCAAACCAACTGTTTTAGTAGAGAGATCTTAAAGTGGCAACGAGGAGTTCCAGAGGGATGAGAGCTATGCAGAGGAAAAGCTCCAGAAAACTACATAGAGATGCTTTTTATTATATTGCTTAATATAGGTTTACTGATGTGCAGAGTGAAATCATATGAATAAGGGCAAAAGACAATTGGGAATGTGCAAGCTGAGAAATTCTCAAAGCTCATATAGAGCTGGGAGATTCCCAAGCACCAAACAGCCAGAATGAAAAGAAATAATGCCATACCTGGATGATTTGCTTGAGATCTAAAATGAGTTATGCCTTGGTGTCAGGATTAAATTATACACAGGGTAAAAGAACACCTTGAAACTTTAAAAAATAAAACCTCAAATAATAATGCTATTCTGAAAGTAACCTTAACCACTTGCAGAATAAATCTGAAAATTCTTCTTTTATTTTTTAGATGGAGTTTTGCTTTTGTCACCCAGGCTGAAATGCAAAGGCGCCTGATCTCAGTTCACTGCAACCTTCGCCTTCCAGGTACAAGTGATTCTCATGATTCTCCAGCCTCAGCTTCCTAAGTAGATGGGATTACAGGCACCTGCCACCATGCCTGGCTAATTTTTGTATTTATTATTTTTTTTGGTAGAGACAGGATTTCACCTTGTTGGTCAGGCTGGTCTTGAACTCCTGACCTTAGGTGATTCACCTGCCTTGGCCTCCCAAAGTCCTAGGATTACAGGAATGAGCCACCAGACCCAGCCAGAAAATTCTTTAAAGGAAAAAAACAAATCTGGATACTCAACAATGTGATAATCATAATATCCATCAACCAATCAAAAATTGGTACACTTCAGCACAGGAATTCAAGATTGCAGTGAGCTATGATCATGCCACTGCACTCTACTCTGGGCAACACAGCAAGACCCTGTCTCAAAAATATTTTTTTGAAAATTACTATAGAGGACTAAATGCAGGAAAATACAACCCAGAATGAGCAGAGGGAAAAGTCCAATACAAACATACTCAGAAATGACAGATATGCTAGAATTATCTGAGAATGAATGTAAAGAAATTATACCTGTCTCTACCAGAAATACAAAAATTAACCAGGCATGGTGGCACATGCCTGAAGTCCCAACTACTTGGGGAAGCTAAGGTCAGAGGATCACTTGAATCCAGGAGGCAGAGGTTGCAGTGAGCCATGATTGTGCCAGCACACTCCAGCCTGGACAACAGAGTGAGACCTTGTCTCAAAAAATTAAAAAAAGTTATACATAAGTGTATGTGTGTGTGTATACATATGTGTGTATGTGCATGTAGCAGTGGTTTTAAGGAAAAACAAAAACACGATAAAGAAAAAAATTAGAGATACTTAAAAAGAATCCAAGTGGAACTTCAGGGGATAAAAATGGAATACCTAAAATTAAAATCTTATTGGATGGACTTCTTAGCATACTAAAAACAACAGATTTTTTAAAAGCAGTGAATTTTACGACATACTTAAAAGAACTATCCAGACTAAAGCATAAAGAGAAAGATTAAAGATTCAAAACATAAACACAGACTTAGTGACCTGTAGAGAAATATCAAGTGGTCCAAAAAATATGTAATTGGGAACTCAAAATGAATGAAGGACCTCAAGACAGAAAACAAAAATTTAAAAAATAATTACCACAATTTTTCCAAATGGGGTGAAAACAAGAAAAAGAACTTCAAAAGGATAAGAATAAACATGCACACACACACACACACACACACACACACACACGTAAATGCATACTACCATCAAATTGCTAAAAATGAATGACTTACTGAAAGAAGCTAGGCAAACTAGAACACAATAAAATGGTATAATTAAATAATTAAAGGGCTGAAAGAAGAAAAAATCTGTCAACATTGAATTCTGTAACAAGTAAAAAGGTCTACCAAAAGTGAAGGTAAAAAATTTTTGTCAGGTAAACAAAAACTAAAGGAATGTATTTACAGCATACATCAGTGACAAGAAATGTTAAAGATAGTTGTTCAGGCATATAAAAAATAATACCAGATGGAGACTTGGATTTGCAAAAATAAAGAAAAGGCAACAGAGATGGTAAATATATTTTTATATAGAAAGCATTTTCTTATGAAAATTTAGAGAACAAGTAATGTAGTTTGGATTCATAAAGTATATATAAATAAAGTGTATGACAATGATGGAAAAAAGCACAGGAACAACATAAGAGAATTATGCAGTTTTAAGGAGCTCACATTAATTGTGAAGTGATATAATATTATATAAAGTTAGACTAATGGTGAGATGAAGGCTCATTCTGAAAACCTTATAGCAACCACAAAAAATAAATAAGGTGAAGTTGGATAGCTAATATTCCAATGATGGAGATAAAATATATATTAGTCAAGGTCCTCCAGAGAAATAGAACCAATAGGGTGTGTTTGTGTGTGTGTGTGTGTGTGTGTGTGTGTGTGTGTGTGTGTGTTGTGTAAAATGATTTATTATAAGACATTGGCTCATTTAAATTATGGAACCTAAAAAGTCCAAAATCTGCAGAGTGAAACAGCAGTAAGCTGGACCAGCCTGGGCAACAAAGACCCTGGCTCTAAAAAGAATATAACATAAACACAGGGATAGATTGGAAGTAAAAAGATGGTAAAGGATATACCATAAAAACAATAAGCATGAGAAATCTTCAGTGTCTATATTAGTAACAAAGACTTCAGAATAAGAAATATTACCATGGATAGAGACATTTCATAACAATAAAGAGGTTAATTCATTAATAATTCATAACTCCTAAACGTGTACAGGTCTTATTTTAAAACTTGGAAATATATACGCAAAAGCTTCAAAATTTCAATGCCATTGATAAAACAATAAACAGAAAATTAGTAAGGTTTGAAAAACATCTTCAATGAATTTGTCTTTATTTACATTTATAGAACAGTGCACCCAACAACACCATAATATATATTATTTCCAGCTGTACATAGAAATTCAGCAAAATAGAATATATTCCAGCCTGTCAAACAATTCTTAAAAAACTTTTAAAGAATTAAAATCATGCAGAATATTTTCTCTGGCTTTAAGAACTAAATTAGAGACCAATAACATAAGATGACTTTATAAATCCTCAAATATTTGGAAATTAAACAATACAATTTAAAAATATCCCATGAACAAAAGAAGAAATCAAAAGTGAAATTAGAAAATACTTTGAACTGAGTGTAAACATTTAAAAAGCATCAATTTTATGAGATTCAGCTAAGGCCCTGTGATGGGTCTCAGATTTAACTCTGTTATGAAAGCTAGTAAGTGAGTCAGCTATGGTTTTGTAGATGCTGTCAGAAGCCTCATGATTCTTGGATGAGAGATCAAGGACAGAAACAGTAGTAAATAGAATATCAAAATTTTTCTTGTTCCAGATCCCTGACCACCAGTCCTCATAATGTGATACAAGTAAAATTTTACACACAGTGGAGCAAAGTATAAAAGAGAAGCCCTGGCTGAGAGAACTTACATCTTTTATAATGGTCAGCAAGCACATCTGTCCTCTTCAGAAGCAGACATTATCTCTAACTTTTAAGGCTGTAAACAAACCTGCCCTTTGCTTTGGGGAAAGATGTTTCCTCTGTCTTGTAAGACTGTTAGATAAAGAAACTTGAAAAGATCATTTCACCAAAAAACACAACAAAAAAAAAAAGAAAGCCATCAGTGCCATTTGCATGAAATACAGTGATGGCAGTGATGTTAGAGACCTTGGGAGAATTGTTCCCCAACAGTGCTTAGAGGGAAACTTTAGCTTAAATACTACATCACAAAAAAATCTAAAATTAATCATCTGAGTTTCCATTTTATGAAGCTAAAACAAAAAGCGAATTAATCCTGAGTAAGTAGAAAGAAAAAAAGTGGAAATCAATAGAATCGAAAATAAAGAATAGATAAAAATTAAAACCTAAAGCTGTTTGTTTTAGATGTTCAATAAAATTGATAAGCCTCTAGCTATAGTAATCAAGAAAAAAGAAGGAAGACATAAATAGTCAATATTAGGCATGAAAAAGGGGACAACACTATAGATCCTACAGACATGAAAAAGGAAAACAGGGAATATAAACAATCTAATAAATTAAACAACTTTGATGAAAGGGTCAAATTTCTTGAAAAACACAAATTACCAAAATGGACTAAGAATGAAGAGAAAATCTGGATAGCTTTAAATCTATTAAATAATTTACATTTATGATTAATAACCTATCTACAAAAATCCTCATGCCCAAATGGCTTCCCTGATAAACTCTATCAAATATTTAAGGAGAAAAATAATACTGATCCCGTATAAAATTTCTTAAAAAATAAAGGAGAATTAAACACTTCTTACTTTATTGTATGAGACTAACATTACCCTTATGGAGAAAGCAGGCAAAAATAATTCAATAAAAGAAACTATATTATGCTAAGTGAAAGAAGTTGTACAACACGGGTGCATGCTGTATGATTTCATTGAAACTAAACTCCTAGAAAAGCCAAAGGAACCATGACTGAGAGGGAGTATTGATGTAAAAAGTTCACAGGAAATTTGGGGATTTGGGGGTGATAAAATTGTTCTAAATTTGGATTGTGATGGTGCTGTTCATAGAAGTGTATACATTTGTCAAAACTCAGCAAACTGTTTCCCTGAAATAAGTTTGTTTTGTTATAAAATAAATTTTACTTCAATACAAGTAAAAATTGATTTTTAAAAATTTAGTTGAGTTTTAAAAAATTTAGTAACTCTAAATATAAACGAACATATGAGCAATCAAATGTTCACACACCTCTAATTGTAATGTCAATTGTACACTTAAGTGAACTACTTGGTCATATCTTATAAAGTTGAACATGTTCTTTGACTCAGCAATTTGCACACTTGAACAAGAAATCATGTGCAAGAAAGTTTATGGTATCACTGTTTAAAAAGTAAAATAGGAAGCAGCCTACATGTCTATCAAAAGGAGAATGAAAAATAAAGTATGACATATTCTTCTAATTAAATGATATTCTGTAGTTAAAAATCATTGCCTAAAGTTACATATTTTAACAGGAAAATTTAAAAACCAATGTTAAAGAATAAAAGCAATTGACCAAATATGTGTACTACAATACCATTTACATAAAGTTTAAAAGCATACAAAAAAGGATATACATTTTTGTGAATATATCCTTATATAGTATTTGTATGAAAGCATGGGAATAATAATACTAAATTCAGAAATAAAGAGAGATAACAGGACTTCAACTGTATATTTTGTTTTTTCATGAATAAGAAAATGCTGATGCAATAATGAAATGAAAATGAAAAAAGACTTCTGGAATCCAGAAAACAAGATAATGAATACGTAGGCATTTATGTGATTTTTTTTTTTTGATTGACTCTATTTTTGAAATTGTAATAACAAAAAGTACAATATTTAAAAAAATAATGTTACCTTTGGCTTAATGAAACAAAAAAAGCCTAGGCAAGTTTGGACTGTCATTTTAATTTCATTCATTCATTTTTTAAATATCTTTGATCCACAAGTATTTTCAAGCAACTCCTAAATGTCAACTACCAAGCTGAGCACTGGGAATACACACACACACACACACACACACACACACACACACACGCACGCAATGTGTTTTTTGCCCTTTAGTACCTCACTGTTTAGCAAGGTAAGTAAATATACCACTGAAATAGATAAGGAAACTACTATAATTGAGCAAAAGAGTCATGCTGACATAGATAAGAGAGTAATGCACTTTACACAGTAAATATAATTTGAGTAAGCAATTGCAAGATGATTGGAGTTTACCAATAAAGACAACAGTATGTTTAAAGAAATGTTAAATGGAGGTATGGCATTTCATTTACTGAGGCTAAGGGAGGACGTGAGGTAAAATGGTGGTAAGGAATAAGGCTGGAAAAAGTTAGGAATTGATGAATAATGGGTTGGAGAGCTTGGACTTTATTTTTTGTCTGCTGACAGTTACAGGAGGTGTGTAAAGCAAAAAAAAAAAAAAAATGCATGATTAGACTGATGTATTAGAGACATAACTGGCCATCTCCTATATGGAAGATAAAATGGGACTGGGTTGAGGAAGGGGAAGAAGGTGGACATGGATATGGGGTGGGCTGATTCATTATAAATCAATTGAAATAATCCAGGGTGGGGTCATGAGGGCCTGAACTGAGCTAGCTAAGAATTTAAGTGGTGAAGAATATCTTTTTTAAAAGTCAGAAGTTACGTGTGTGAATCCATGCTCTTCCAATTACTCAACATTTATCCTTGAGCAACTTGCTTCACTGTTCTAGGCTTTAGGAAGATCTGTACAATGAAAATCACTGACGATAAGAACTTTCAGGGAAAGCCAAGCTTGTGCCATCTTAAAACTTTTGTAACATGCTCCAAATATCTGTTCCTTCCACTGGAAATCTCTTTACCTTCATCTTCATATGGTTGACTCATGCTTGTGTTTCAGATACGGAAACATTCTACCTCTTCAGTAATGGGGCTTTTTCTCACCTCCCAATCAAAACAGCTTCCTTGGTCACTGTTTTTACTACATCACCTGAAAAAACTTTTTTCTCAATAGCATTTATTAATATCCAAATTTTACTTATTTTTTGCCTTTTCTTTCATCTATATGCCACTAGAAGGAAAGCTTTGTGAGAAAAGAGACTTTACCTGCCTTATATCCAACCATACCCCCAGTATTTAAAACTATGCACATTAAGGACCGTCATTAAATATTGGTTGAGCATTGAATATAATAAAACCCATTTTTAATAAATGTCATGAGAGTTGCCTAAAATCACACAACTAATAAGTAGCAGGGAAAAAAAATGAAAATCCTTGTCTTCTGATTTCCTGGTTTACTGATCTTCCCATGCAAAACATCCAATCTCTTACCTCATAGGACCATTGGGAGGATCAAATGAGATGATAAGTTTTCCAAAAATATAAGACTCATGATTTAGAAGTTGCCCAAAAAGGAAACAATGACTCAGTGTCTCTAGAGGCTGAGATCAATTCACAGAAGACTCTATATGGGTTGTGTCCAACCTAAGAAGTTTAGAAAAGATCATTCTTTGTTTCTGCTGCTGTGTTAAGGCTGGCATTAGGTGCTGTTGATAACTAGATAGAGATGTATGATATGGAAGGCAGGCAGATGGGGCAAAGGAAGTAAATGATGGGTCTGTCTTATTAAAAGCCAGCAAAGTTTTGAGGTAGGTAGGATTCCCAATTGCTCACATATAAGATATTTTTCTCTTTTGGTTCTGCCTAAAAGGTTATATATCCTCTTGGATTTCTTCTGCTTAAAGGATTAAAGAGATAAAATCTATTTGTGTCTGACAAAGACAGCAGACATACAGTTGGCAATGGATGACTAAGAATCTAAATTTGATTTGGTGAAATATATCTATCTACACAACTATCACTCATCCATTATTTATTGAATCATAAGTAAATTAAGTAATGATTAAACACTGTGAAACACTATGCTATTTGCTAGGCAGGATGATAAAGAGGTAAGCACAATAGATGTGAACTTTGCTTTAGGGGACTTGAAGGTAAATCAGAAGCTATATTAAACAAATGCAAGTGTGATGAGTTTCTGTCTCATTCATTTGACCCTGGAGAAATAACCCCTTCTAAATAAAACTCAGGGCTAAACAATAAAAGATAACTATGAAAGTTTTTTCTTGTTATGTTTGCATTAAACATGTAGAAATATTGTTATAGGAAAACTTCTGGCTGTGGTAATTGGGGTGGCTCAACTCCAGGTGTTAGTGGACTCTGCTGTTGAGTCAGTTCCAAAACTGACTTTTCTCACTCCAGTAAAGAAAGTAAGCAGGTCTCTTAGTAATGGTATCTAAGTGACAATACTCAGTAGAGTTCTTTTCTGGATATTTCTGGAGGGCTGAGGCTTTATACAATGTCTTCATTTGTAGCAATTTTTTGTTTGTTTGTTTGTTTTTTGTATTTGGTTTCATGGAGGGTATGTTATCAAAGCATTCTTTTGGCAGCAGCAGCTGAAGGAGGCAAAAGGTTCCCACTCCGTCACCCAAGCTGGAATGCAGTGGCATGATCATGGCTCACTGTAGCCTTGAACTCCTGAACTAAACCCATTCTCTTATCTCAGCCTCTTGAATAGCTGGGACTACAGGCCAACTATCAACTCAACACACTTAGTTAAATTTTGTATTTTTTGTAGAGATGGGTTTCTATACGTTAGCAAGGCTGGTCTCAAACTCCTGAGTACCAGTGATCCACCTGCCTTGGTCTCCCAAAGTGCTGGGATTACAGGCGTGAACCACTGCACCTGGCCAGCAAATTATTATTATTATTGTTGTTGTTGTTGTTGTTGTTTTATTGTACTTTAGGTTCTGGGGTACATGTGCAGATCATGCAGGATTGTTCCATAGGTACATACAGGGCAAGGTGGTTTGCTGCCTCCATTCCCCTGTCACCAATATCTTGCATTTCTCCCCATGTTATCCCTTCCCAACCTCCCTATCCGCCACTGTCCCTCCCCTATTCCCCCACAATAGACCCCAGTGTGTGATGCTCCCCTTCCTGTGTCCATGTGTATTAATTGTTCAACACCCACCTATGAGTGAGAACATGTGGTGTTTGATTTTCTGTTCTTGTGTCAGTTTGCTGAGAATGATGGTTTCCAGGTTCATCCATGTGCCTACAAAGGACACGAACTCATCGTTTTTTATGGCTACATAGTATTCCATGGTGTATATGTGCCACATTTTCCTTGTCCAGTCTATCATTGACAGGCATTTGGGTTGGTTCCAGGTCTTTGCTGTTGTAAACAGTGCTGTAGTGGACATACGTGTGCATGTGTCTTTATAATAGAACAATTTATAATCCTTTGGATACATACCCAGTAATGGCATTGCTGGGTCAAATGGAATTTCTATTTCTAGGTCCTTGAGGAATCGCCACACTGTCTTCCACAATGGTTGAACTAATTTACACTCCCACCAACAGTGTAAAATGTTCCTATTTCTCCACATCCTCTCCAGCATCTGCTGCCTCCAGATTTTTTAATGATCCATTCCAACTGGCGTGAGATAGTATCTCAATGTGGTTTTGATTTGCATTTCTCTAATGACCAGTGATGATGAGCATTTTTTAATATGTTTGTTGGCCTCATGTATATCTTCTTTTGAAAAGTGTCTGTTCATATCCTTCACCTGCTTTTGAATGAGTTTGCAAAGTATTTTTAATGTTGATCCTTTGGAGCATGACCCAGCAGGTGGCGCTTAAGCATAATGTTCATTAGTTAGGTTGTTTCTTAGTCCCATGGCCTACCTATTGACCATTATGCTTAAGAAGAGATTGAGGGCATATTCTCAATATTCTTCAAGAAAAAAATTCCAACTAAGAATTTAATAATCAGCTAAACTAAGCTTCATAAGCTTCACAAGTGAAAGAGAAATAAGCTCCTTTTCAGATAAGCAAATACTGAGAGATTTTGTTACCACAAGACCTGCCTTACAAGAGCTCCTAAAATATGGGAAAGAAAGACCATTGCCAACCAATGCAAAAACACACTTAAATACACAGATCAATGACATTATAAAGCAATAACACAAACAAGTTTGCAAAATAACTAACAACAAGATAATAGGATCAAATCCACACATATCAACACTAACTTTGCATGTAAATGGGTTAAATGCCACATTTAAAAGATATAGAGTGAGAATCTGGATAAAGAAGCAAGACCAAATAGTATGCTGTCTTCAAGAGCCTGTATTGAACCTACGGGCGTCATTACGTTGAGGTAGGCAGGATTCCCAATTGCTCACATATATTACATGCAATGACACCCATAGATTCAAAATAAAGAAATGGAGAAAAATCTACCAATCAAAAGGAAATCAGAAAAATGCAGGGGTTGCAATCAGACAAAACATACTTTAAACCAACAAAAATCAAAAGAGACAAAGAAGGGCATTACATGATGGTAAAGGGTTCAATTCAATAAGAAGACCTAACTCTCCTAAATATACACATCCAAAACAGGAATACCCGGACCCATAAAGCAAGCTCTTAAAGACCTATAAAGAGACTTAGAATCCTACACAATGATAGTGGGAGACTTCAACACCCCACTGAAAAGTATTAGGCAAATCATTTAGTCAGAAAATTAACAAAGATATTTAGGAACTCAACACTTGACCAAATGTACCTAACAGACATCTACAGGACTCTCTATCCCAAAACAACAGAATACACTCTTCTCATCACCACGTGGCACATACTCTAAAATCAACCACACAATTATACATGAAACAATTCTCAGCAAATTAAGAAAAAAAAATCAAAATTATACCAACCACACTCTTTAACCCCAGAGCAATAAAAATAGAATTTAATATGAAGAAAATTGCTCAGAACCACACAATTACATGAAAACTCAACAACTCACTCCTGAGTGACTTTTGGGGAAAAAATGAAATTAAGGCAGAAATGAAGAAGTTATTTGAAACTAATGAAAACAAAGATACAACATACCAGAATCTTTGGGACATGGGACACAGCCACAGCAGTATTAAGAGGAAAATTTATAGCACTAAAAGTCCACATCAAAAAGTTAGAAAGATCTGAAATTAACAACATAATATTACAACTAGAAGAACAAGAGAAGCAAGAGCAAGCCAACACCAAGGCTAGCAGAAGACAAAATAATAATAATAATAATAATAATAATAACCAAAATCAGGGCTGACCTAAAGGAGATTGAGACATGAAATAAAACATACAAAAGATCAACAAAACCAGGAGCTGGTTCTTTGAAAAAATTAGTAAGATACATAGACCACTAGCTAGACTAATAAAGAAGAAAATAGAAAAGATCCAAATAATCACAATTAGAAATGACAATGGGAGCATTACCACTGACGTCACAGAAATATAACCATCAGAGACTACTATGAACACCTGTATGAACACAAACTAGAAGGTCTAAAAGAAATGCATAAATTCCTGAACACATACACCCTCCCAACACTTAACCATGAAAAAATTGAGACCAATGATGGGCTCTGAGATTAAATTAGTAATAAATAGTCTACCAACATAAAGAAAGCTCAGGACCAGACGGATTCACAGAGAAATTCTATGAGATGTACAAAGAGGAGCTGACACCATTCCTACTGAAACTATTCAAAAAAACTGAAAAGGAAGGACTCCTCCTCAACTCATCCTATGAGGCCAACATCATCCAGAGACCAAAACCTGGTAGAGACACAACAAAAAGAGAAAATTGCAGTTCAATATTCTTGATGAATGTAGATGTGAAAATCCTCAACAAAATACTAGCAAACTGAATCCAGCACCACATCAAAAAGCTAATCTATGGTAATTAAGTAAGTTTTATGCCTGGGATGCAAGATTCATTCAAGACATTCAAATCAATAAGTGTGATTCACCACATAAAAAAAGCTAAAGACAAAAACCACACGATTATCTCAATAGATACAGAAAGGGGTTTCTGATAAAATATAACATTTATTTATTTTAAAAACCCTCAATAAACTCTCATTGAAGGAACGTACTTCAAAATAATATGAGTCATTTATGACAAGCCCACATTCAACATCATACTGAATGAGCAAAAGCTAAAAGCATTTTCCTCGAAAACTAGCATATGACAAAGATACCCTCTCTTACCATTCCTAATCAACATAGTATTGGAAGTCCTGGCCAGAGCAATCAGGCAAGAGAAAGAAATAAAAGGCATCCAAATAGGAAGAGAGGAAGTTAAACTCTCTGTTTGCAGATGACATGATTCTATATCTAGAAAATTCCATAGTCTCTGCCCAAAAGCCCCTTCAGCTGATTAAAATAAAAAAAAAAAAAATTCAGCAAAGTTTCAGAACACAGAATCAACATACGTAAATCAGCAGCATTCCCATACACCAACACCATCCAAACCAAGAGCCAAATCAGGAATGCAATCCCATTCACAATTGCCATAAAAAGAATAAATATCTAGGAATACAGTTAACTATGGAAGAGAAAGATCTCTACAAGGGAAAATTATAAAACACTGCCCAAAGAAATCAGAGATGACACAAAGAAATGAAAAAACATTCCATGCTCATGGATAGGAAGAACACATACTGTTAAAATGGCCATACTGCCAAAAGTAATTAATAGATTAAATGCTATTCCTATCAAGTTATCAGTGGCATTCTTCACAGAACTTAAAAAAGCTATTCTAAAATTAATATGGAACTGAAAAAGAGCCCAAATAGCCAAGGCAATCCTAAGTAAAAAGAACAAAGCTAGAGGTATCATGTTACACAACTTCAAACTATATCACAGGGCTATGGCAACCAAAACAGCACAGTACTCATACACAATCAGACACATGGACCAGTGAAACAGAACAGGGAGCACAGAAATAATGCCACACACCTACAACTATCTGATCTTTGACAAAGCTGACAAAAGCAAGCAATGGGGAAAAGACTCCCTATTTAATAAACGGTACTGGGATAACAGCTTAGCTATATGGAGAATTTTAAAACTGGACCCCTTCTTCATACCACATACAAAAGTCAACTCAAGATGGATTAAAGACTAAAATGTAGAACCCAAAACTATAAAAACTTTAGAAGGTAACCTAGGAAATACCATTCTGGATATAGGAAGTGGCAAAGATTTCATGATGAAGACTCCAAAAGAAATTTCAACAAAAGCAAATATTGACAAACGGGATCTAATTAAATAAAGACATGCAAGGTTAGTGTAGATATGTGTGGATTTGATCCTATTATCTTGTTGTTAGTTTGCTAAGGATAATGTTTTCCAGCTCCATCTATGTTCCTACAAAGGACGCAAGCTCATTCTTTTTTTATAGCTACATAGTATTCCATGGAGTATATGTACCATATTTTCTTTGTCTAGTCTACTATTGATGGGCATTTAGGTTGATTCCATGTCTTTGCTATTGTGAATAGGGCTGCAATGAATGTGTGTGTGTGTGTGTGTGTGTGTGTGTGTGTGTGTGTGTGTGTGTCTTTATGGTAGAAGAATTTCTATTCCTTTGGTGTATAGCCAATAATGGGGTGGCTAGGTTGAATGTTCGTGCTGTTTTTAGTTATTTAAGGAATCATCACACTGCTTTCCACAGGAACAGAAAACCGAATACTTCATGTTCTCACTTATCAGTATGAGTTACAAATTGAGAAACAATGAGCCCCAAAAGGGAACAATAGGCTCTGGGCCCTACTTGAGGGAGGAGTGTGAAAGGAGGGAGAGGATCAGGAAAGCTACCTATTGAGTACTGTGCTTAGTACATGGGTGATGAAGTAATCTGTACACCAACCTGCATGACATGAGTTTACCTTTATAACAAATGTGCACATGTAACCCTGAGCCTGAAATAAAATCATTTTTTTAAAAAAGAAATATTCTTATAAAGAAATTTTATTTTAATACAAAAGTTTAAATTTTGGAACAAATCCTCAATTTGAGATGTACTTAGCTTTTGTATGTATGTATGTATGTGTGTGTATATATATATGTATATGCATATATTTTGTGTGTATTATTTTTTCTTGGGAAGATCCAGTCCTTGAAAGTGAACCACTTCCATTTTAATTAGGTATCTAGTTGGCTCCTGTTCCTTAGCTTATCTAATCAGATAAAAGTGAGGATGAAAATGATAAAAGAGAGATGTGCATTAGGTCTGCACTCTCACAGGACCAGTTGGGATGGAGTAATAGAGGTCAGGCAGTACTAAACTGCCAGAAACTAGGAGTTTGAAGTTACCATAATAATTGCTAAATTTGGAGTTGCAGCTAAGGGGCCTTGAGCCATACAGGATTATGGAGATGATTAAGAGAAAACTACATTCTTAGGGGCAAAATAGATGGTCAGTCAATGAATGTTCTGCTTAATACATATAAGGCAATGATAGCAAAAATGGAGGTGCAAAAGACTGGAGGAGTTGGTCCCAGTCCTTTTCCTACTTCTCATACCTGGCTCAGTCCCCAAGAGGAAGGGTCCTGCCACACCACAACACATATGTACTGTGATAGTTCCCAGCCCTTCCCCAAAGGGAAGTTTAGCCAGTTACTCAGTTGACTGGGGAAAGGGGAATGCTAAGAAACATAGAGAGTTTTCACGGATCCCCTTTGACAGTGATAGCATATAAGGGCCCTGGAAATGGAATCCTGGCCAAAGATTGGTTAATAAACCATCCCACATGGTTTCTATTTCCTCAGTCCCTGAATGTGCAAATGGAATTGGCATTCTTGGCAGTTAGAGTAACCACCACATTGGGTCAGCAGCTATTATAATGGCGAATCCAAGAAGAAGCTTCTGACATATGCACCTCTTACCCTGGCTAAGATAGTAAATCAAAAACAATATCACATCCCCATGGGGATTAGAAGATTAGTGTTACTCTTAAGGATCTCAAGGACATAGGGGTAGTGGATCATACCATATTGAATTCACCAATCTGACTCCTGCCAAAACCAATGGATCCCGGAGAATGACTATAGACTACTGCAAGCTCAATCAGAAGGAAGCCCCAGTGCTGCTACTGTGTTGGATGTGGTGTCTTTTAAGATTAACAAGGCTTCAGGAGCTTCTATTTGGCAAATGTGTTGTTTTAATATTCCAGTCAGAAAATGCAATTTTGAAACATTAGCTTTCAAATGAAACAGACAAAACATTTATGTGCTGTGTTGCTCCAAGCCCTATGTAAATTTGTACATTTGTCTACTATAATATAGTCCAAAGAGATCTAAACCTCCTGGACATCCCATGGGACATGGTATTGAAGGATTACATTGATAACACCATACAGATCAAGCAAAATGATCAAAAAGTATCTAGCACAGTTGAGGCCATGGGAAGACAAAGGTGCTCCAGAGGTTGAGAAGTAAAACCTACAAAAACTCAGAGCTCCGTCAGTGTAATGAAGTTCTTAAGGGTTCAGTGATCAGGGGCAGGCTGGGACATCACTTCCAAAAGACAAAGTGCCAGGTCTTACATCTGCTACCATACAGTAGGAGCCAAAACACTTGGTAGGATTCTTTGGGTTCTAAGGACACACCTAGGAATAATGCTCTGGACATATACCAGGTGACTTGAAAGGCTGCCAGCTCGATGATGGAATATCAAGTAACCAATAGATGTGGCTTTACCTCAGGGGGGCTCAAAGGTAAGTGGAGAAGACAGGTACTAAACAAAAGCAAGTGTGATGATGCAGGTCTCATTGGGGTAATGCTGGGGAAATCCCCTCTCTTTAATGAGACAGTGTTACTCCATAAAACATAACTATGAAACAGGACCTATGTCCAGGATTGCCCCCTAGTCACTGGACAGGAGCAGCCCTGGGAAAGGTTTGGCCTTGGGGATGGTGATTCTCTGCAGCTGACATAATCCCTGAGGGGGCTGAAAGCGCCCCAGCAGCTGGGACAACAAATCCTTTCTTGAAGGGGAGTTATGGACAGCACATCTCCATGCTTATAACATCCAGTATGGTATAATCACTTAGAGCCAGGACATCACAGTTAAACAGACTTAATGTGGAAAACTGACTCCTGGACTTTCTAAATGTGTTAGTTCAGGAAAGTCATTTAAACTCTCAGTTTTATCATTTATAAGGTAAGGATAATAGTACTTATATTACAGGGCTCTAGTTACATATGAAGGCGGTAATAATATTGTAAGAACTTAGCACAGTGCTGCACAGTGCCGGCTATGATTGTTATCCTTAATTATTTGTAAACCAAGATTGAATAGTTAAAATAACGCATGTGTCAGCTATAATCATAATTATGCCCAGATTATTTCTCCTTTTGTTTTCTTCTAATTTTCTTCTGAATGTTTTAAAGTTCCCATGTGGCTTTCTTTTGATAAATGTTGTCACTGAGGAGAAAGGTAAGATTGGTGGAGGATTAAAAAGAGAAAATTCTTTATTGTGTTTGCTTACTGTATCAGTAGCCCTAGCAGCTCAGCTACACATCCACTCTGAACACCCCACTTCAATTTAGATTTATGCTACATGGGTTACAGACATGTACCAGAGTGAATGCCCTAGTCTTCTTCCTCTTTTAACACTCCTCCTTTAAGACACCTAAATAGTCTCATCAACAGTTTTCACTTGCTGGAGAATAGGACCAAATCTAATTTTTCCATGAATATGAGTGTGTTTTCATTTCTCCTTCCGTAAAGGAAAAACAGAACAAGAAAATGGAGGAAGGCTAGCATATGTTATTTCTTTGCTGCCATCTGAAACAGCCAAGCTGAGAGCCAATTTATTCAGCTTAATTCACTCCAGATTTCTCAAGGAATAAACAGTATTTCTGAGAGTTCTCAGATGTATGGCCAATAGAGATCCAATTGCCCAGGAGAGCTAATGTTGAATATGCAGGTACCTCTCAGTCAAAGCACAAGGCACGAGGGACAGGAGGGTGAACCTGAAATACTTTCTGGGAAGCCCCTGCAGCCCCAGGGCTGTGTGATGTGACAATGGCTTTGCAGACCCTAAGCCTTGGCTTAGGAGAGCCCATTAGGGTCCCTGGAAGCAATATTATGTTTCATTGCTCTAACTCAAACACATCTGCAGAGAGAAAGGGTTTCTCAGAAAAACAAAAGGAACATTATTCATGCCCTTTCTCTGAGTCTCGCATATCCTTCAAGACCCCCAAATAGCCCCACCTTTTCTATAAAACCTTCCTAGATGATTCTAGCCTATGCTGATAAAGGATTCCTATAGAAGTTGTCCCAAATTCCATTTTTCAGATGAGGAAATAGAGACTTTGCTATTCTTTGAATACCCATTTTACTGAGGTCTTGCAACACCTAATGCTAATGTATACAGAAGAAAGAGTATGTACTTTGAAGGCATGTGGTTATGAGTTCCAGTTTCATTTCATTTGACTTACTGTGTGAATTTGGGCAAGCCAACTCTGTGCCTGTTTCTTCATTTTAAAAAATAGACAATAATTTCTAGGTCTCAGCTAACATGCACGAATGAAACAGTGTGTGTCATTATATTTATTTTGTTGCTTCATCAATACGAGCTTGGTTTCCTCTAGTACATTATTAGCTCTTTCTAGGAGCACCGAACACCATGGTGAGCATTACAGTCTGTGTGCTGTTTGTACTTGGATCCATTCCTTACCTTTCTCCTGCTTTGCTTAGTATCACTGAAGATGACCCTGAAAGACTTCATTTCCCAGGCTCCCGATCAAAGAGCTCTAGTTAGGTTCAAGTCGAAGATGAAGCAGAGAAGGAAAATGTCCAGTGCATCACCCTGCCCCCTTTCTGACTCAGGTGGTGTCTCTTGCCCTAGCTGTGTCTCCTCTCTTGTCACTAAGCATGCTTAAATGGCTCTATCTTCCTCCAGGTGACTCTAAACCTGGGCTCTGGCAATTTCAGCTTCTCTTTTGCCTCTGCAACCTAGCAGGTGATAGTGGTTTCCTACTGTTGCTAACCTCTGGGTGTCTCATTGCCCCCATGATTGGCTTCTTTGTTCTTCTTTCACCAGTGTAACCCGTTTCCTTTGTGCTTAATACCCAGTGCTTCCTGGTTGAACCCTGACTCATACTGAGCATGGAGAAGGTGCTCAATAAATAATTACTATGATTTTTTTAGAGGCATTAAGGGGTCCTGCTAAATATAGAATACTAGAAGTCAATGAATCCGAAGTATATATAAAGACCCAACATCTTCACGTCATAGATAAGGAAACTGAAGCCCAGAAAAGGGAAATAACTTCTCCAAGGTAACACCATTAGGAAAACATGCAGCATGGATGCTCATGTGAAAGGCATTTTTTTGGTAGCTATAAAGCAAATAATGTAGATTGCATGTTATTTGAGAACACAGATTCCCCTTTGTATACTGACAGCTCTTAGCATATGACATGATATGGAGAGGATGCTCTGTAAATGTTTGCCAAACGGAACTCATGAGCTGGCCATTGCAAATTTCTTGGAGTAGGAAATAGAGAAGCAGTAAAGACACTACTACATAATACCCAGCTTATGTTTAAAATATTAGCAGTAAAATTTGACATATAACTTTTCTGCCAATACTATGGAAGATATATATTATAGCTGGTTCAGAAAATAATTTTTCACGTAAACCACAGAGCTATTTTGTGAGGGTTGTAGGCAAAATCAGTATGTATTAGACTCATTTTATAGTTGAGAGGTCTAAAGTTTTGGAACTTCAAGTGACTTGCTCAAAGTAAGGTCCCAGTCTGAACTCAAACAGATCTTCTAATTCAAAATGAATAGTTTCAAATACCCTACCCTGGGCTCCCTAGCTAACATCTGAAGAAGATACAACATCTGGAAGCCATAATTTAGTTAGCCATTATGGCAACATTAACAAGTTAGAAACATCCTTCTCAAACTGGGATACCTACAATCACAGAGAGTACTCAGGTTGCCCTGAGGCAACTTGCAGCCAAAAATAAGCCTGCTGGATCTTTCTGAGCATGCAATTTGCTTAAAGATTTTGGTGAATATATAAGTACTTTAAATAAATAGTTATTTCACATTAAAACTAACATGTGAATAAACATAAAATTTTCATTTTATTGTAAAATGTATTTATTATAAAGATACATAAAAAATCTAAAAGCATTTTTTTTAGAGACAGCATCTTGCTGTGTTGCCCAGGCTGGTCTAGAACTCTTGGCCTCAAGCAATCCTCCTGTCTCAGCCTCCCAAGACATTAGGATTTCAGAAGTCAGCCACCACGCCTGGCCATAAAAGCATTTTTGAGTTCGTTGCTGCAGAATTAGGGCATGCCTACATTTCTGGGCATGTGTCCTCATTCTTCACTCCAGAGGTAGTTCATTAAGAGTTTAAGAAATATTACTATATCTGAAAAAAGTATTTTTAAAAAAAAATCAAAGTAACACATGTACATAATTAACCAATCAAATAGTATTCAGAGATTATAATGAAACCCAACAGTTCTCTTCTTCATCCCTTTCCCACCCACTCTTATCTCCAGTCCTACTCCCAGAAACAGTGGTTTATTGTGTGCTTTGTACTTTCTAATCTTTAAGTAATGTATGTATTATTACTTTTTTATGAATCAAGTTTAAATAATAGCCATAAACTTTTGCCTATGAGAATAAGGGTTTACCTTACTTAGACATCTCTAAAACTTTGGCTTACCCTATGTGAACTTGCTTTTTTATACTCTTAATGGTGGTTTTAGATGAATAATATATTAGTATTGTTGTGATCAGACTTACCAGTCTATTCTATTTTTTTGTTCTCTGCTTAAAAAGACTTTTCCTACTTCAAAGTCATAAATATATTTTTCTATATATATATATTTTTAAAATTGTATTGCTTTCTATTTTTAATTTAGACCCACCTGGAAATTAATCCACCTGGAATTGATTCCTAAATACAATGTAGAGTAAGGAACAAATTTATATTTTCACAGAGTGAAAGACTATATTGACAGCATATATAAACCAACAAACAGCTCACATTCACAATATATAACTATTCACAAATCAATAAGAAAAATATTGAAAATCCAATAGAAACATGCAAGGTTATAAAAATGACTTCACCAAAAATAATATTCTAATTACCAATCAATACATTAAAAAGTACTTAAACTGATGTGTGTACAGAAATAGAAACTAAAACCATAGTGAGAAACCATTTTCTATTATTGATTGACAAAAATTAATCCTTGATGTTGTCAAGGATGTAGAACAATGGAGACTTTCTCGAACTGCTAGTCGTAGTATAAATTGCTAAAACCACTTCAGAAAACCAGTTGCCGTGTCTACTAAAGTTGAACATACACAGAACCTATAACCCAGTAATTCTATTTTTTGGCATATACTCAACAGAAATATGCACATATAACTGACAGAATTGTACAAGAATTTCATAACAGTATTATCCAGAATAGACCCAGAATGAAAACCCAAAAGCTCGCAAAGAGTAGAATGGGTTAATACAGTACTTTAGCATATGTTTACATATGTTTTAGAATATGTTTATAGCAAAGAAATTGATAAATCTCACAAATGTAATCTTGAGCACAAGAAGCCAAACAGACACATGTGCACACACACACACAAACACAAATGTAGTTTTGACCTATGACGTTTGAAAAACACACAACATAAACTATAACGTTGGAGGAAAGTACAGAGGTTATCACTACCGTGTGGGGTGAAAACCACTATAATAAGTGTATTAGTTCGCTAGGGCTATCACAACAAAGTACCACACTGGGTGACTTAAACAACAGAAATGTATTTCTCACAATTCTGGAGGCTAAAAGTTTGAGGTCAAGATTGTTGACCAGGTTGGTTTCTTTGGAGGCCTCTCTCCTTGGCTGATAAATATCTGTGTTCTCCCTTTGTATTCACACGCTCTTCCCTCTGTACATGCATGTGTCCTAATTTCATCTTCTTCTAAGAATATCAGTTGTATTAGAGGAAAGCCCACCGTGATGAGCTCATTTTAACTGAATTGCCTCTTAAAGGCCTTATCTGCAGATATGGTCACATTCTGAGGTACTGGGGTTAAGGCTTCCACAAATGAATTTGTGGGGACACAACCCAACTCATAGCTGGGAGGAAGGGGTCCGATCTTGTGTCTGAGGGCTGGCAATTTTTTCACTTCTGACATGGATGCTGACGATCGCATCACATGGGATGTAACCTAATGATAACGCATGGCAGGGAACATTTGTTTCCCTTTTTAGATATGTTATACTTCATGATACAACAGTTAAAAAACAGAGATACAATTAACGCTATTAACCAGTCAGCTTTGAAATAACAAAATCCCAAAGTCTCGGTAGTTTGTAACAGTAAACATTTATTTCTCACTCACGTTACTTCTTGGTGGCTGTGAATCTGCTGTGCCTAGTCTAAAGGAACAGCCTTTATCTGGGACACACCATCCTTATGATAAATGAATGAAAACAAAAGACTTGGTAGAAACACATGATGTCCATGAAAGCAAAACTTAAACATGAAATATATCATTTAGTAAAAACATTAGTGACCATTTTTTAAGCACACATCAATGGCGATGAGTATAGGCTCCTTCCCTGGGTGAGAGGTGCTGCAGTTTACTGGCAACAGTTTAAGATATAAAATCATCTTATAGAGCCCAGGGGTCAAATAACTTAGGACAATAAACTCATCTACCACAAAAACTCAATAGAAAATTATAGATGTAGAAAAAAATATTTGAGATGCAGATGACAAATTTCTGATAGATCAGAATATTTAAATACTTTACATATGAAACTGCAGGACAAAACACATTGGAGAATTTGTTTTAGAAACCTGAACTAGGAAAAGTCTAAGTTTGACCTAAAACTCTGAAGTCACAGATCTGACCATATAAAAATAAAACACTTTGAGTTAGAAGAATCACAATACACAAAGTTAAAAGACAACCTACAAATATTTGAGACTCAAATCACAGGCAAAGGGACAATCTTTCTGAAATGATGTGCTTCTCCAAGTTAACAGGAAAAGTTCTAACAACTTGGCATATTTTACCAAAGAAAAATGAGAATATACCCTTGTGGCATCTTTATTCCTGGGAACTGGACATCCAGACGAGCAGTTTCAAAAACAGAAATAAAAAAGACTAAACCTTGTGAGAAGGTCCCCAGTGGCATTTATAATAAATGCAAATTGAAACCATGATGAGACACCTTTTTTTTTTTTTACCTATCAGATGAGCAGAGATCACAAACATGCCAATCTGATAATCAATGAACTCGGTGAGCCCACAACTTATCTTATATATTGCTGAAAGGATATAAATTATTGCCCCAATCTCTATGGAAGGCAGTTTAGCAGTATCTCTAAAAGTTTATTAATGTACACATCTTTTAAGTGATTCCATTTCCAGATATGTATCCCACTGATAGCACATATACCAAGAAAAAAGGATGTAGAAAGGTATTTATTATAGCATTGTTTGTAAAAGTGATAAAAGAGGAATAAAAACCTAAGTATAATTCCATAAAGCACTGGAAAAAGAAATTATAGCATGTCCACTCAACAGAATAACACACAACCATTTAAAGAATGAGGCACTTCTATGTTTACTGAAATGGGAATTCTCTAGCATATATGAAGTGAAAAAAAGGAAAAGCAAAAAAATTTACATAGAAGGACAACTTGTGTGGAAAGTAAAACAAACAGATCATCTGAAAACTATTAACTGGCTGATTGTGTCTAGGGAGAAAAGTTCAGTGAATGGGAAACAGGCAATGGAGGGAGTCTTTTTTTCTATTGTACCTTTCTAGTTTTGTATCATGTGCCTGAATTACCTAATTATAAAAAACAAACAAAACAGCAATCTAACAAACATGAATGAACAACCCAAAAAAACTTACAGGGGTATAAAGAACTGAAAAGATACCAGGGTTTTTAATCAAATGGATCAGAGTTCAAATTTGATTTAGCTCTACCTGTGGGACCATTGTTTCTCTAAGTTCTGTAAAATGTAAATCTGTAAAATAAGTATCATAATGCCTAACTAGCAGCATTGTTGAAAGATTTAGAAATAAGGAGCAGGAAGTCCCGGCTCCGTGAATAGTAGCCGTTATTATTGAATTCCTTTAGTCATTTAACAGTTGGGGAAAGTAACACCCACAGAGAAGATGTAATTTATTTCAAGTCACATAGGAAGTTTAACACAATGTTCTTCCTCCAGGGGCCAATTCAAACTTTAAATTACTCTCTGGACTCTGCTGAAAATGAAGGCAACTCTCTTCACAGCAGGGCAGAACTGGATCTGTTGGGTGGTTGCAAGTTTCAGGTGCTGTAGATGAGTGGCAATGTGGGTCTGCTGGCCTTATTTTCCTCATTATCATCCCCAAAGACTCAACCAGCATTTGGCTGGGAGGGGTGGGGCAGAGGAGCTTCTGGTTGGTCTGGGACCCCACGAGTGGGATGCCTGGTTAAATCTGAATTTTAAAAAACAACACATACTGTGCAATACAAGCATATCCCTAATGGAACAGCAGAGGTTCAACAGGGGATAACTGTACCAAAAAACTATTTGTCGATTATCTGAAATTCAAGTGTAATTGGATATTTCATTGTACTTTTATTTGCTAAATGTGGCAATCCTATCCATGGGTGGAGGTGCCCACATGAGAATTTTTGCATTCATTTATTAAAATAATGTCAAGCTTTTCAGAGCTACCATTTAAGAGCCACCCCTCCACGGACACTCTGGAGTATAAAACTGGAGGCAGGACTTGGGGCAAAGATTGAGAAATGAGCAAGGAAGGCACAAGTGTGCACAATTAACCCACCACCTACAACTGCTGCCTCAATTCCTCTCAGCTTTCCTTTCTCTTCCTTGATGAGGTGTATGCCTTTGAAGTGAAAAGTGAGAAGAGGGATGAGAAGACAGGTGTTTTGGGCCCTTCCTGCGATGGCTCCATTTCCTGCTGCGCATGGGCCAATGATGCTTGCCTTTAAAAGTGAAGCCTGGCCAAGCAGCACTGGAGCAAGGTGGGGGTCTTTGTTCTTCCTCGAGTCAGTGTGGTTTTTTTTAACTACCCGCTCTGCAGGCTGGCAAATTTGTAATAGGATGGCTCTGGGGGAGGAGGAGAAATGGGAGAGAAGTGAGATGGTATTTGAGTTCTTTTTATATCTGCAGAACTTTCATTCTCTAGTCCTTTCTCCAGGACATGTAAAGCTGTCTTGTTACCTTCTATTAAAATTAATAAGACTCTAACTTCTTTTTAAAAGAGGGGAGTGGGGGTTTTATGTTTTCACATCTTGAGAGTTGGTTCTTTACCTCATCCCTCTACTGTAATTCCAAGGAAGCAGTCTGTCAAGCATTGGAAGGGTGCACAGACTTGATATTTCCTTCTTCGTTTTAATCTGGGCTTTTCCTAGCTTGCTTTAAGGGAGGTGGAAGCTTGCTTGCAAGAGCTCCTTCCCAGTTCTCTAAACGGGGTTCATCTCTCAGCTTTCACTCAGTCTTTACCAAGAGAACCTATGCTCTCTGGATGAACTATCATGGCAGCTGCTGCTGATCCCTGTCACCACAAGAAAAGAAGCTGCCTCCAGCTTAAAAGAGGCTTGGGGTAGGGCTGAGCTGTTCCTTTACGTAGGAAAGTTGTTTCTAACTATATGTGTCTGTGTAATGTGTCTTCTCTCTTATATAAGCGTTTCTCAAAGCAAACTCAAGGTCAGGGCTTGGGCACTTCTTTAGAGCATTCTGTTCTTCTGGGTTAGGGTTTTCCATATATGGAACAAACGAGAGCTCAAGTTGAACTGTGATTAAACCATACTGCTTTGGAGTTTTACTGCTCAAATGTGCTGAAGTATTGGCCAGATAAAATGCTAGGCTGATGCTAGCACTCACTCCAGTCCATTTGTACTCAATAGTAGTTAATGGCCAAGTACCAGCTGAATGGAAGGGAACAGATGAGGTACACCTGATGACTTTCATAGACTGGGAAGAGAAGTGGTTTGGCACCTCTGACAGGCAGTCTGCTGTTCCTCAATTTCACTTAATTTCACTATGTCTTACAAATGAAGATACTGAGAGTTCAATGTGAAATAACTATCCAAATACCATGCAAAGTAAAGTGACCAAATTTGGGTTTAGTTTGGATAATCTAAGTTTAGCATAAGCCATGATGCCTAGAGACATTTGACCAGCAAGTCACTCAAAACTTAAGCATTTGGTGTTAGGCATGTTAATCCGACAGCCACAGATACAGGCTGCGTCCATCAGTATGAAGCAGATGTTAAGAGCAAACTTTTCAACTTTCCCATCATTTACCCTAAATCTTTGATTATGAAAGTTCAGGAACCTTAATTCTATCCCTTGTAATCATGGCCTCTGAGGTTGTAACTCTCTTCAGCAGTCAATACCTCACTAGTTAGCTGAGCTCACTAACAAGAGCGTCTCTTAAAAACTTGTAAGGTGCTGCAGCTCCCCGAGCTACCTTCCTCAGTGACAGGGCTGTTAAGTGAATTTATCTTGATCTGTGACTCCAGGCAAGCACTCAAGCCTAATTGAAACATTGAGTCCAGCAGTCCATGGTCTGTAGTCTTGTCACGGACGTTTCTCTAATCTGCTTAAAAAATGGTAGCTTCTGAATTTAAAATCTTAAGGCAAATGAGCATAAGTCAAAAAGATAAAGCCTTCCAATAGTCGATATCTAGTGTCAGAAACCTCTTAGAAGTTGACTTTCCCTTTTTGACTCTGCCTCTCCACTTTTCACAGACTCAAGTTTCTATAGCCTGAGGCCATGAGCTCCTCCAGTGATTTATTGCTGCCAGGCAGAGTTAGGGCAACCAGCTGGTAAAACTATTTAAGAAGGGCTGAATTGATTGTCATGACATGAGGTGTCATAAGACTTATAACAAATTTATGGACCTCTGTAGAAATCTGAGTCATTTTTCTTATCACCCATATAAAGGTTTTAGAGCAAGCAGATGAATTGCACGGAGGTGGTTATTTGGCAAATAAGGGACATCTGGGCTATAGTAACAGCAAGTAAACCTCTTTATCTGGGGAGAGGGGAGACTCCTGAATTGCTTTCCCAAATTCAGCTTGGTCCTTAATTTTCAAGGACTTCGGAAAACAACTTTTTGGTTAATTTATCTCTTGTAATACAGGCACAACAACAATATTCAAAGCTCAAATATTGGTATTTGATGACAGCCTCTAGAAAGTTTCCTGAAGTTTTTAATCATCTTAGATATTTTAAATGCCCAGAGTTGAGTATTTTTCCCTGAGTGCTTCCCACGAACAAGCCAAGAAGTCCCTATTCCAGGAGAAAAGATTCTATGTACTGTGTAGCTCTTGATTATATGAAAGAACTTGATTAAAACCTGGGTTAAAATGCCCTTCAGAAAGAAGTAAGCTGTCATTTGGGTTTTCAGAGGCTGAATAGAATTTACCTGGGCACAGACTAGGTGGGAACTAAGAACAAATGTGTAGGAAGGAGGCTGAAGTTGGGGGTAGAATTTGGCAACCACTTTTAAAGCTCAACGCTAAAACCTGTCTTTACCTTCTACTAGTAAAATGCTTTCATTTCTGTTTCTAGAACCTTGAGTCTACTTTATTCTCATTGTAATTGGCTTCAGCCTCAGAGCTAGTCATGCTGCCCTGAATACACTGTAAACTCTAAATCCTGTGCCTAAGGCCAGGTTATTACTCCTTGTAAAGCTCTTTCTGTCCCTTCTCCCTGGTACTCTGCTCACAATTTGGAATCTAGTTCCAAAGTGGTTGCTTGGCTTTTCTGTGGTCACTGAAGTGTATGAATATGATAAGCATGAGATTCGAAGTGATCCCGGTGCAAATCTAAGTGTTATGTTACTCTGGGTTAATCTCAAATTATTTTTCATCTATAAAACAAGAAAACCACTTTGGAGGTTCTATTAGGATTCTCTAGAGAAAGAGAACCAACAGGATGTGTATAGAAAGATTCATCACAAGAAACTGGCTCACACAACTATAGAGGCTGAGAAGTCCAAAGATGTGCAATTGGCAAGCTGGACACCCAGGAGAGCTAATGGTCTAGTTCAGTCCAAATCTGAAAGCTTGAGAACTAGGAGATCCAATGGAAGTAGTGTTTGTCTCAAGGCCAGCAGGCTTAAGACCCTGTAAAGCCTGAAGTTTCAGTTGGGAGTAGAAGGCAGAAAAGGGGCTGATGTCCCAGTTTGAAGGAAGTCGGGCAAGAGTCAGCTTTTTTTTTTTTTTTTTTTTTTAAACTATTTGCCCTCAACTGATTAGATGAGGCCTGCCACATTGGAAAGGGCAATCTGTATCTTTCAGTCTACAAATTCAAGTTTTAATCTCATCCAAACACACCCTCAGGCTTTATCTTGACCATCCAGGTATGCAGAATGTTTGACCAAATACCTAGACAGCTCATGACCCAGTTAAGGAGAGACACAAAATCAGAGATTGTCTTAGGTGTCTATAAAGCAACTATTTGTGCAGTACAATCTTATGACAGTATCTATTTAACCAAGCTGATCTGTGATGAAAGGGAACCTTTGCCTTTTTGCTGCTGCTACTTTTTATCAGTAAACACCCAAAACTGTCTATTCGTCTCAGTGGCATTGAAGTTCTAACCTCAAATTAGTTTGAGAGTAGCAGAGAAGGGTAAACTGTAATTATTTAAGGGTAGCATCTAGAGTTTTGTTGTAAATGCTGATGGCTTCAGAGGTTATAAAGGCATGGAAGACATCTACATAAGACAGCGTAAGCCAGGTGTGGTGGCACATGCCTGAAGACCCAGATACTCAGGAGGCTGAGGCTAGAGGATCCCTTAAGCCCAGGAGTTTGAGGCTGCAGTGAGTTATGATTGTGTCACTGTACTGCAGCCTTGGCAACAGCAAGAACCCATCTCTAAAACAAGAACTTGGTAACTACTTGAGTTGTACTAATAGAAGGATACGGTATCTAGTAACTGCCTCAAGCAACAAAAACTATACAAAATGGACAAAATGTTTCCATGTTCCAGAATCTACAAGTAGCTAGTTGGCGACCTCTGTTACTGCATACGTGTCAAAGCTTCCCTACCAAGCAGAACTTAGGAAAGCAATTCAAGAGTCCCTTTCTATTCAGCGAGAATGGTTGAGCAGCAGACCTATTGACATTTCAAGTACACAATCTAGTTTTAGCAGTTAGCAGTGGCAAAGTCAAGATGGTAACATGAGGACATACCCTCAACATTCTCACCTGGCTTTGGGCCTCGTCTTTGAAATAATTCTAAAAATGCTCAGTCCTCGTGCATTGATTGCCTCAGCTCACACCAGATGTGGCGAGGCCATTCAAATGCCGGGAAACCACTAAGTGTCTAAACCTGAGGTCCAGGCCAAATGAGAGCCTGCGTCCCCTTTCTTCCTCCTCCCGTTGGCCTAGCAGCTGCCTAACCATGCTGCTGTGCCTGAGACTCTCAGGAGAATCATTTCTCTACAGGTGATTAAACACAATTTACCTGTGCTAAGACAATGACATTGCAAATAACCATGCACAGGGAATGCATTTGGCAACTTCTCATTGTCAAATGCCATGTAATAGTCGTATTCCCCCTTGAGAAGCCATAATTATGGCCAGAACTACTGGACTGTGATTTTTTTCTCACTGTTAGAATTTATAGTCTCTTGGGATATGGAAGAAAATATTTTTTCAAACCGAAAAGGATATCCTGTTCTGAGTAGGAAGGTGGCTGCTCCAAAACAGGTATCAGGTGAGCAGGATTTTTGTTCTTGTCATTAAATCCATAATCCATCTGTTTCCAAAAAAGAGGCTGATTTTGTACTGGAGGCTTTGTAACACAACATACCTTGGTGAAAGGGGTTAAATAGGCTACTTATAACAAAGTCTGACTCTTGTGGATATGTCATACACTATGCTGGATGGAAGAGCTGTCTAAAAAGGTTTGTGTGGTAGGAGGCTTCAGGTTTAGGGCCTAATGTCTAAAGAGATTGTCACTCCTATCCCTGAAACTAAAAAAAGCTGAACAAATTAAAAATCAGTACTTCCTAGAGCCATCAGAATTGATGTCACGGGACAGGTTACTGTCTCCAGAATTGGAGAAACAGACAGGCAGATACAGAGGATAACCTATCGGGGCAGAAACCTTTGCAGGACCTAGCACTGGGGTAGGAAACCTGAACTGCAACGAAATGCTGGAGGTTTAGTGTGGACAAATTCAAGAGTTAAACACTTTCTTGAGAAATGGGCACATTCTTGTGAGTTTTACTTCTAGGAGCCCTACCAACTTCTCATAGTGAAGATAAGGGGGGAAAAATTCCTCTCCTGCTTCTGGTAGAGGGGGAAAGTAACCATTTTAAACATGCCAGAGCATTCTGTTAAGAGGTCTGGCTCAAAGAAAAAATATTTTACTGAAACCTAAACTACCGGCATTTTATCGGAGCCTAACTGACTTGGGGGAAAAAAGCTCAAATATAGCTTGCTTCTAGCTTCCTTGTCTCTAAGCTAGACGTAGGGGAAAAGAAGAAACAAAATACTGAGAAGTAATTGTGAAGGTCACACCCCAGGCAAATAGGCTCACCAAAAGACAAACCTCACAGAGACCGAGGACTCCAGGATACCTCCTCTCCCCTCATACCTCACTACCAAATTAGTTCTCCTGTGTTAGGAGAAGGGAAATGCAACAAAGAACTGCATATCTCAGGCCTCATTCAAGAAATCTCTAAACTCCAGAGACAATGGGTGACAAAAACCAGGACTCTAGAGGGGTCTAGCCTCTGACACACAGCTACGGCAAGCAGTAAACTCCTAGCCAAACACAAAACCTCACACACAAAACCTATTTAAGCCAATTTATTTTATGCAGTATATAATGTCCAACTTTCAATATTTTTTTCCAAAACATGGTAAAAGACAAATAGTTTGAAAGAACAGAGCAAACATCAGAACTAGACTTGCATGGCAAACACATTGGAATTAATAGGCTAGAAATTTAAAGCCATGCCTATAGAGAAAGATAAGAATTACACTGGACTTCTCTTCAGAAATCATGCAAGAGGAATGGAATGATGTACACTAGTTCTGTGAGGGCTGGGAAGCTGGGAGCGCGGGGGAACCACCAACCTAAAACTCTTAACCAGTGACTTTCTCCCTCAAGAGTGGAGAAACACTGAGCCAAACATTAGGGGAATTTGTTGCCAGTAGACCAAACTTACAAGAAATGTTAAACTTCAGAAGGAAAATGACACAGGTCAAACTCGGATCTACATAAAGAACATTAGCAAAGGAATCGTTAAAGTAAAATCTATTTTCTTAATGTACCTATCTTGCTGAAAATAACAACAATATACTTGATTACAGCTTATGGATAAATCGATGACAGAAATGGGTTTGGGGAGGAATCAGGAGTATATTGCAATAAAATAATTGCACTAAAATGAGATGGTCTTACTTGAAAGAGGGCTTATATTAGCTATAAATGTACACCACAGTCTCAAAAGCAACCAGCAAAGTGTAATTAATACACTAAGAGGAGAAAAAATGCAATCATACAGAATGCTCAATTAAAACCAGAAAGTGGTATGGAAGACAAAAATAAAAGACCTAGCACAACTAATAGAAATCAACTATAGAAATCTTAAACATCAATGGTCTAAATACACCAATTGTCAATGTCGATCAAAGAACAAGACCTAACTCCATGTTGTCTACCTAAAAACACTTTAAATAGACTAACACCAAATACATATACAAGGTTATTCACTGTGTGTGTGTGTGTGTGTGTGTGTATACACATACACACACACACACACACATACATAGATATATATATGATATGGTTTGGGTCTGTGTGCCCACCCAAATCTCATCTTGAATTGTAATCCTCACATGTCAAGGGAGGCACTTGTAATCCCCATGTGTGGAGGGAGGGTGGTGATTGGATCACGTGGGCAGTTCCCCCATGCTGTTCTCATGATAGTGAGTTCTCATGAGATCTGATGGCTTTATAAGTGTCTGGCATTTCTTCTGCTTGCTTTTCTCTCTCCTGCCTCCATGTGAAGATTCTCGCTTCCTGTTTGCTTTATGCCATAATCGTAAGTTTCCCGAGGCCTCCCTAGCCATGTGGAACTGTGAGTCCTTAAAACCTCTTTTATAAATTACCCAGTCTCAGGTATTTATAGCAGTGTAAAAACTAATACAATGCCATACTAATCTGGCTAAGTTCAGGTTTGTTCCTGGATATTCTACTTCTATGTTAAATTAACTGTTGTCAGGCCTGAGTTTATGAATAAACTTGGCAGGTCTGACAGAACTGAGCTTGTAGTGGGCAATTCTAGACTCATGGGCACCTGGAGCTCTCTAGTCAAGCTCTTGGTCTCGGCAGCATGGCAACAACTTAAAAGGAACACAATTTTCCATCATGAATAGCAAGGGCCTTGCTCTGTATTAGGGTTCTCTACAGGGACAGAACTAATAGGATAGATGTGTATATGAAGGAGTTTTAAGAAGCATTGACTCAGATGATCACAAGGTGAAGTCCCATAATAGGCCATCCACAGGCTGAGGAGCAAGGAAGCCAGTCCTAGTCCCAGTACCTCAAAAGTAGGGAAGCCAACAGTGCAGCCTTCAGTTTGTGGCCAAAAATTTGAGAGTGCCTGGTGAACCACTGGTGTAAGTCCAGGAGTCCTTATGCTGAAGAACTTAGAGTGTAATTTTCACAGTCAGGAAGCATCCAGCATGGGAGAAAGATGACCTGAAGTCTCAGCAATTCTGCCCATTCCACTTTCTTCTGCCTGCTTTATTCTAGCCATGCTGGCAGGCGATTAGATGATGCCCACCCAGATTGAGTGTGGGACTGTCTCTCCCAGGCATCTGACTCAAATGTTAATCTCCTTTGGCAACACCCTCATAGACACATGGGAATAATACTTTGCATCCTTCAATCCAATTAAGTTGAGACTCAGTATTAACTATCACATGTTCCAAACCCATGTTCTTATTTCAACAAACATGGCAAACCATGTCATGAAACTTGTCATCTGTTTTTTGTATTCATCTGATGTTTGGTTACTAGTTCACTGTGTATACGAAATAATAGGTTTATTTCTTAGAAATCTTGGAGGTACTTACTAAAAGACACAAGCTCCATTATGGGAGAAGGGAGATGGGAAAGCTTGTTGGTTAGTCAGGTAAAAGCCAAGCCTGTCAGTTGTATCCATACAGGGTGAAATAATATAAGGTTTGCATAAGAGGTAATACTGCAGAGCCCTGAAGACTAGTTCTTAAGAGTTTTATTTTTGGATTGTGTTTGGTGAGGATTCCTCTTAAAGGCTGCCGTTTGACTTCATCTTGGATAAATACCACTAATAAGCCCAAATTAGGGACAGGTACTCTAGGAAGATGCATGATAAGTGATGCTGGGAATATTAAACAGTCTATTAAGGCTGGAAAGCTGGAGAAACTTAGGTGTCAAGAGAACAGTCTCCTTATGATTCAAATTCTTACCTCTTGGAGCCAGGAGAGGGAAGACTTGCACGAAGTGAGACGGAAAGAGTCTTAAAGATCGAATCCCATTTGCACCTTGAGTTTTTGGCTCATCAATGAAAGGAATGGAAAATATTACTCACTGTTTTCATGCTCAGAAGACAGATTAATCTGGGATAACAGATTCTTTAAACTCCCAAAATGGAAACGGAAGGGCCATGATAGGATATGAGGCATTGTCTGACATGCAGTTCATGTAAAAACGAACAGACCAGCTGACTAATCAGTTGTTCACATGCAAATTGTCCCCCAAGGACTGACCGTGATTGCAGTTGGTGTTCTTAATAGCTCTGGGAAGCAGAAAACCATGGACCTTTCTCTTCAAATATTTATACCACAATAGAAATACCAGTCAAATATTGCAAGTCATAAAACATAATGTAAAACAGATGCCTTTACCTTTTAGAAGTTTAACTTGGTTTTGATCAATGATGAGCTTATCTTAAAGTTAGTGGAAGAGACATGACACTGTTCAGGCTTTTCTTCATGAATACCAAGACTTGATCTTTAAAACAAATAGCTAAAGTATTGTGTCTAGTCATAACAGTAAATATTTTGTAGCAACATAGGACTTTTAGAAATACAAAGCAAGCAAGCTGACAACCTTGAAAATATGCTTAGAGCAAAGAGCATATACCTGTGGATCTCCCTTTACCTAAATGCAGTTGACTCTATCAAGGGGTCTACAAATTGAGATTTTGATAAATGAACCCTCTTGTCAGAACTTCTTGAGTTCCCTGTGGTATGAATTATTGGACAACACTTATATCTTCCTAATACACAACTTCCGTAACTTGGTACCACCTTAGAGAAGAATAAGTTCACAGCGTGTAACATTTGTGTTTTGTGCCAAGCACTATTAGGTGCTTTGTAGAGTATCTTGCAAATCATACGATACTTGCTATTAAATATACCCTCTTGACAGATGAGTAAGTTGAGAAACAGGGTAAGCAAATAATCTTTTCTCACATTGTTGAGACTTAAGCCCATGAAATCCGAGTCTGAAGCCATTTCTCTTGACTAACCTATACTCCTATATGTCAGAGGCATATCAGCCTCTGGAAGCTCATGAGTTATGTAGCCATTCCTTACATGTTTCAACCACAGGGTGGTAGTGAGGAACCTGCCAGTGCTGTCTGTCAACTGTGACCCTGGTATTTCAATCCCCTCTTAAACTGTGGATTGTGAGATCAGCTCTCAATGGTGATACACTATAGTGCAACAACAACTGACGGACAATGTCACCACCTACCCAGGTCACTTTAAAAATTCATGAGGGCAGTTTTAGTTGTCACAACTATTGCAGGCTGTTACCACTGGCAACCAGTGAGCAGGCCTCCAAAGCTCCAGAATGTTAAGTCTGACGGCCCAACACAGTGCATAACTTATGTGCAGATTAAAAAAAAAATTAAATCTGATCTTGGAACTTTTGTACTGGTTAATAGTTTCCAGGAATGCTTCTCAAAATACGGCTGACTTTTGATAAAGGTCTGAAAACAAAGTATGCCTATTTTATAAAGGCATATTAAAGACAATGCCACTCAGTATTTATGGCCACCTCAGTGTACCTGGCTTGGTGTGCATCTAGAGTCATCGCCTGGTGTTTTTACATACAAGGACAAGCATTTGATTCCTTCATTATGTCTTTTAGTATAGCTCTGCCTGAGATACAATAAAGTGCATATTTAATGTCATCTAATTTTTATCAAAGATCCTTTCCTGAAAATGTTGGATAGAACACACTTGGATAGAAGAATTAGCTTATTCTAAACAGGAAAAACAAAGCATTTTCAGCCTGTCTAAAACCTGTTTCTTCAAATATCACTAAAATACCCATAAACATCTATATAACAATACACCAAGGATTTTTGAAAATGCACTAAAACACCTACATAGTAGCATGCCCACTAATTTACATTAAGTATGTTATATAGTATCAGCAATATTGTCTAGTACCAGATATAAAATTTTAACACTAGCAGAAGTGAATCGAGACCCATGAGGGGCTAAATACTCACAAAAAGTAGTGATGACGCCCATAATACAATGTTATTAAATGTGAGCACAAGGTCCGAGCTTACTGGGAGAATAACTGACTTCTATGAAACGTTTTTCTGAGTAGACTTTTTTTTCAAAGAAAGCTTGAGTCATGAGTTTGAAAAGTGAAGAGTGATTATTCCTACAGTGAAAGTATTGACTTTTATTTAAAAGGTGGTTTAAATCCATTCCATTTTCTAATAAAGGGACATACAAACTTCACTAAAAAAATCGGGGTGTTATCCCACCAGATAAATGGCATTCAAATGAATGATTCTCAACTCAAAGAACTTGAAACCTGACACTTACTGGACATGTGCTCTGGCAAGTAACTTTATCTCTTCAGATCTCCTTCAATAAAATGGAACACTGCCCTCCAAAGGTGTCTGAAAGCCAAAGGTGAACACATAAAAAATCTGTTATGGATCCTAACACAAAGTAGCTTCTCATATAGTTCATTTACCTACTGAAACATGATTCGAAACTTCAGCCTCTAGTGATTCAGCCTTATCTCTCAAGGGTAGGATTTCTACATTTGAGGACTCCAGCCATGACAAGAAAAGCCATGACTTTAATGAAAACTTACTACCCAAATGGCTTTACCTCATTTGGGACTTTCTTAACCTCCTCCTTCGAGGATTATACTAGACATACACTATTGTAGCTGACATGTACTATCTCAAGAGTCTTCTCAGTTGACCTTTTCTTCATATTATAAAAGTACCCTCCAAGGACCCCCTTTTCCAAGAAAAACTTGGAGGAATACCTTCTATTTCTTCAGTTCCTCCAGTTGTAGCTTAGTCATTTTAATTTGTCAGGAAATGACTTTGGCATTAGATTTGGGTTGATATTAGCTAAACTTTTTACTTATCTGAGAATTTGCTTAATCCCCTGGACCTTGACATCATGCATGTATATTATAGTACCTGGCTCAGGATGAGTACTAGTTAGGCATTAACCTTACTGATAAGTGTAAGAATCTAGCAATAAATTAATAGTCGCTTTCCAACAATTGACTGCAACCAGTAGTTATAAGTAACTTACAACATGACTTGCAACACGTACACCTATGTTTATAACTGAAACAAGCTTTGGGAAACAGCTTACACTTAGAATGAAGGATACTAAAATTCTATTGTGCTGTTAAATGCTGAACATGACCTACTTAATTTCATTAAGATATCATGAGCCGTGACTAGCAGACTGAAATACTGGGGTGGAAAACCCAGTGGAGAATTACTGCTAGCTAGTCTCCATACATCAAGCATCTTCTAATGGCACTAAGAAGGACTTGGAAAGCTCTACCTTATCTCTCATCTTGAAACTGATGACTTTAATTCAGGGGTCAGCAAGCTTTTGATGCAAAAGGGCAAGATGGTATATATACAATGCTTTGGGGTCACAAAAGTTTTGACTCTTCTCCACCTGCCTCTTTTCACTTATTTTATAACCTTTTAAAAAGCATTGCTTGCTGGCCTGTACAAAAACAATCTTCAGGTCAGTTTTGACTCACAGGTCTTAGTTTGCTGGTCCTTGATCTCATCAAACAAGCTGCCAACTTGAAGGTCAAAAGGATTCTTTGAAAAGTTCCTTAAGGCTATTGCAGTAGCTTCTACTTTCTCAAAGAATGTGGACAGCCTTCCCACAGACCAGCGCTTGGCCAATAATATTTTATAGTAACTTATGTTAAATGTTTCACTTTTAAGAGCAGAAATAAAGCTTTAACTCAATGGCTATATAAAACTCATTTGCAATAGAATCAGTCTTTGAATATGGTAACTCTTCAAGGATTCCTTACACTCTAGTCATACGGACAAATTGGCAGGTAAGAGCAGGAGGCTTAGAAGGATGATCCTTGTCTCTCAGTCTATCAGTGACAACATATTAGCTAGTGTATTAGTTTGAGTTCTCAAAGAACCTGATTCCAAGATGCAATTGGATAAGTAAAAAATTGGGGGAAATTGTTTTAACTAGAAAAAACTAAGGGGAGAGTAGGTAGGGAGAGCCTCTGACCATGATGCAGACCTGTTTGTAGAATGAGAGGAAAGGAGGGTTTGAGAGAAGACAGACTACAGCACAGTTCTGAGCTAGTGTCTCTGCAGAGAAATTCCTTCCTTATCCTCCTTGTAGAATAACTATCTGAGTGTCTAAACTAATGATCTCTAAAGCAAGCTAAGGTGGAAAGTTCCACTTTTATAAAAATGAAGCTTAGGTTAACTTGTCAGGAGACTCTGGGATCATCCTAGTTAAGATGCTCCTTGTAGTACTTTCTCTCCTGCACTCAGCATTCCTTCAGATTGTCCCCTTAGACATATATATATATATATATTTGAGATGGAGTCTCATTCTGTTGCCCAGGCTGGAGTACAGTGGCGCAGTCTTGGCTTATTGCAAATTCTGCCTCCCAGTTTCAAGGGATTCTCATGCCTCAGCCTCCCAAGTAGCTGGGATTACAGGTGCACACCACCGTGTCTGGCTAATTTTTGTATTTTTAGTAGAGATGGGGTTTCATCATGTTAGCCAGGCTGGTCTGGTCTCAAACTTCTAACCTCTGGCAATCTACCTGCCTTAGCCTCACAAAGTGCTGGGATTACAGGCATGAGCCACTGCGCCCAGCCAGCCCATGTTTTTATGAATGACTTCGGATATGCCCTGGCTGCCTCTTCTAAGACCATCATATTTTTCTAGCAAGTGAAAGTACATTCTCAGTGGTCTCATCTGTATTGCCAAAATGACAGCTTCCTAAATCACATGAGTTTGTCAGCCATACTTCTTGCACTGAAGAGGAAGAATTTGTGTTCTTCCTGACAAGCTCTTAGATAAAAGCATTGAAAGGAGGTCTCGTCTTTTACTCTCTTCTAATAATCAAATTTCCCTGGGTTCTCATTTTGAACTATAACAGATTTCTACTTCTGTTCTAGTGATTAGCTTGGTCAGATTGATCCAAGCTCAAGTACTAGAGGATAACTTCCTCAAAAGTAGTTCTAGAATACAACTGTACTAGTTCATTTTCATACTGCTATAAAGACTGCCCAAGACTGGGTAATTTATGAAGAGAGGTTTAATTGATTCACAGTTCTGCATGACTGGGGAGGCCTCAGGAAACTTGCAATTATGGTAGAAGGGAAAGAGGCATGTCTACATGGTAGCAGGTAAGAGAACACGTGAAGAACTATCAGACACTTGTGAAACCATCAGATCTTGTGAGAACACATTCACTATCATGAGAACAACATGGAGAAAACACCCCCATGATCCAATCATCTCCTACCAGGGCCCTCCGCCAACACATGGGGATTTTGGGGATTACAATTCAGAATGAGATTTGGGTAAGGAGAGCCAAACCATATCGTTCCGCCCCTGCCCCTCCCAAATCTCACAACTTTTTTTACATTTTAGAACAAATTATGGTTTCCCAACAATGCCCCAGAGTCTTAACTCATTTCAGCATTACCTCAAAAGTCCAAGTCTGAAGTCTTAGCTGAGATAAAGCAAGTCCCTTGTACCTAGGAGGCTGTAAGATCAAAAGCAAGTTAGTTAACTTCCAAGATACAACATGGGTACAGGCATTGGATAAAATGCTCCCATTCCAAATGGAAGAAATTGACCATGTTGAATGTTTTACAAAAGGTTTTTAATGTAGTTTGCCAGGTCCATCAAATTAATTTATGGAAGCTATATCCTCACAAAATGCATTCCTTTAAGACTTGAAAGTCAAAATTACTCTTTGATCCATGACCTGCAGAATGGATGTTGTTACCAGGCATGAAAAGAACATTAACCTCCTTGTTCATCTCCATCAGAGCACTTGGGTGACCAGGTACATTGTCAGTGAGTATTAATATTTGGAAAGGAGTCTTTCCGAGCAGTGGGTCTCAACAAAGGGCTTAAAATATTAAGTAAATCATGCTGTAAACAGATATGCTGTCATCTAGGCTTTATTGTTCTATTGACAGAGCACAGGCAGAGTAGAATTAGTATAATTCTTAAGGACACTGAGATTTTTTTAAATGGTAAATAAGCATTGGCTTCAACTTAATCACTAGTTGCATTCACCCCTAATAAGAGTTGGCCTGTTCTCTGAAGCTTTGAAGCCAGGCATTGACTTCTAGCTATGAAAGTCCTAGATGACATCTTGTTCCGATAGAAGGCTGTTTGGTCTACAGTGAAAATCTGTTTACTTCACCACCCTCACCAATTACCTTAGCTACATCTTCTGGATGACTTGCTGTTTTACCTTGCACTTTTATATTATGATTACAGCATCTTTCCTAAAACCTCATGGACTCAACCTCTACTTTCTAACTTTTCTTCTGCAGCCTCCTCACCTCTTGGCCTTCATAGATTTGAATAGTAAGTGCTTTGCTTTGACTCTGGCTTAAGGGAATGTCACAGCTAGTTTGATCTTCAACCCAGAAGACTGAAATGTTCATCCTGTCAGCAATCAGGCTATCTTGTTTCTTATCGTTCATGTCTTCACAGGAGTAAAAACTTCTTCAGTAACTTTGCCTTTACACTTACAACTTCAATGTTTGGTGCAAAAGTCCTAACTTTTGGCCTATCTCAGCATTATATATGCTTTCCTTATTAAACCTAATCATTTCTAGCTTTGGCTTTGAAGTTGAAATACATACAACTCTTTCACTTGAACACTTAGAGGCCATTGTTAGGGCTACTAGTCTGACTAATTTCAATATTGTCTCAGGGATTATGGAGGCAGAAGGAGAAAGTTGAGGAAATAATCAGTCCCTGGAACAGTCAGAACACACATTTATTAATTAAGTTTGTCTTATATAGGTGCAGTTCATGGCACCCAAAAACAGTTACAATTGTTACAGAGAACACTGATCACCATAACACAACAACGAAAGTTTGAAATTCTGAGTATTACCAAAATGTGACATAGACATGAACTAAGCACATGCTATTGTAAAAAGGATACCATTTACTTGCCTGAAATAGGATTGTGACAAACTTAATTGGTAACCACAATATCTATAGTGCAACAAAGTGAGGTATGCCTGCATGTGCTCGTATCATTTTGAAGACAACCCATGCCTCCATGTACTTCTAAAATTTCCTATAGTGGCTGTACCTACACCAATGAGAGCTATGTTCTAAGGCACATATAACAGTACAATTGCACAGTTGATACGTGAGTACTGCTTTGACCTACTTTAGGAAGTGAGTTGGTTCATTGCACACATTCCTGGTCATTCCTGAGAATCTTTTTCTAAAGTTATACATTTGGTACTTTGTTTCTTGTCTCTTAATACCTGTAGTTCTTAGCATGATTCTGGTTTTTTTCCTGCTGTTTCTTATGGTGTTGTCTGTCCTGACTTTTTGAGATTCAGGTATGCTTCTCCAGATTATATCTGCATTTGCTTCTATTGGACCTACAAGACAAATATAAAGGCAGAACCACTTTATTTTTGTGGTGGAAAATGAACTTTATTGGAGCTCAATAAAGAACTAGAGATTTAGCATAATATGCAGGTCACAAATAATAGGATCTCTCTGAATATAATGAAGCACAAAATATAATTTGGAGAAAAACTGACTTCTGTGGTTCTGTGGTATCACAACTAAAGGTAATGCTATGCACTTGACACAGCTGCAAACATGTAGAACTGGTACATGGGTGGGAAGGATATTAACATCAGGACAGTTTATCTTGGAATGGAGTGAAGGGAATAAGATATATTTGTGTCTAAAGCTTCATTTGATTCTAAAAGTCAACACTTCATTGTAAATATCGCTTTTCTTCAAAAGTTCACAAAATATTGCTCTTAGATTTCAGCAAATTTTTCTAGAATATATGCAGATGTTTTTTCTCTTACCAATTTTACCTGGATTGCCCTTCTAAGCAGCCCTTCCAAATCACTTTTCAGTTCAGAGAAACCTTCTTAGTTGCACTCTTTTCCTTCAGGAATGCCTACCTGAATATTTTCTGTATCTCTCCTCAAGCCTTTGCAGCTTCATGTACTGTTTTCTGCTAGTGAAATCCTCAAATCTGTCAGAAGAAAGACTTTCTATATTTATCCTCATACAGTGGATCCACACCGAATCCGTAGGCTTTTCACTGGAATAGGTTAAAAAATCTTATTTATCCCCAGAAACTTCTCATACCAGAAAATGCGCCCCTTCTTTCAAAGACCCTCAAGGTTTACCTATATTCTTGTCCTGCCATTGGGTTTCACTGGTGCACAGTGAGCTGTTTGGATCATGTTTATTTTTTGCCTGTAGAGCTTCCCTTCTGTCCCCCAGCTCTTGTGTTTATCCTTTCTATTGTCTCAGGGCTCCATTGACTTTTCCTGGAATTACTTTCAAGCTTGGTGGTGGTCTTATCTTCCCCTATTTCCCTAAGAGAAGGGGTTTTGAATTCTTCCTCTTGTTATTACTAGGCAACTTCTTGCCACTAGTTGTGATCACATTCATAGTTAATCACTCAGACCCTAGACAATTGTAAAAGTGTCTACATGCAGATTTCTGACTATAACACACTCCCAGTGAAACAGTCGTTTATATAATCCTCTCTGTTGACTTCATTTCTCTACTCCTCACAGATCTGAGAAGTGTGGAGCTGCCAACAATGTTGGAAGGATATTTAACTGTCTCAACTTAGATTTGAGTGGTAATTCTGATGTGTCTTTGAGTCAATTGGGTTGATTTATTTTAAACCAGAAGGAGAGGTCTTTTAAAGTTTTACCTCAACTATATTGACTTGGGAAGAATAAATAAACTTAAGCACTTACATCCTTGCCTTAACTACAGAGAGATTCACTGGTAATGGAATATGACCTAGTCTTAACAATAAATTAAACTTTCACATTTGGGGTCCCAACTATATTTTAATATTCCACAAACTATCTTCAGAATGTTCTATGTTCAGGACTTGCTCTCAGGATTTTAAGTGTCTACTGGGGTTGGAGGAGTCTGCAGTAACCCCTCCTAAATCTGTTGGCTGTCCTAGATTGGCCTTCAGAGGCCAGATAAGGACTACCACCTCCTGGGCAGAAGCAAGAATGATGCCCACAAAGGGTGATACTACCTTTAATTCCAACAGCATCTAACTCTTACAAACCTGCAGGTTTGGGTCTCACTTTGAGGATCCCACCAAGGAAGTTGGGCTGCAACACAAATAGCATATATTATCTCTTAGATGGAAGTAAGAAATGGAGGATAGAAGCCGGACCAGAATGCCAGCATGTGGGACTGAGAAAATAGAACTATCTGTAGGTTCTGTGGCCTTTGGCAGGATTCCCAAAAACAAATTGCATTGTTTTATCTAAATAACATGAATCACTTAGAAACTGGCCTCTGACCAAAGGCTACTCAAAGCACTGTAACAGCCTTCAGCAATTTCTCCGTCTTGAGCTGGGCAGACAATACAAAGTCTTCAGATTATCTATATTCATGACACCGTCACATTTGACCTGAGTCATATTCTAAAGAAGTCACACTAATTCACAAAGGAGACCATAAAAATCCGGAGAACTCAACCTGAAATGTAACTGTTCTTACTTTATCAGGGATCTTGAGAGGAATGAAGGATACTAGTAGGGTAGGAGTTGGGCGGGATGACCAATAGGGCAAGCTTCCTATTTTAGGCTCTTCTCTTGGGGCAGAAAGGCTTTACGTAGAGGTGATGGCTACTACAGGATCCATTGTTTCCTACTCTGGAGTTCAAGTCAAATGGAAAGTTTCCTTAGGGCCACTGACTTATTCTCTTCCCTTTCTCACTTGAAGAAAACAAAGCTTGTTCTCCGGCCAATTTTCACAAGGAATTGTTTCATTCTAATTAGAGTCAACAGGATCCTAGGGGTTTGTAGACAAGTTGACCAGTGGATCAATCTCACCACGTAGGGGTGTCGGCTACAATTTGACTAAAAGCTTATCTTTAGTAGAATATGGCTTTCTCCTAGGTATGTTTTTGCTTCCTAGGAATCTGGCCAGCTTTGTGCAGTAATCCTGGGTATGTGGGAGCTCTCAGCATGGGGAGCCTTGACTATAGGAAATATTCCACATGGCTAGTCTCAAAAACTTGCCTTCTTCCAGATACCAATCTTGGGCTCATGTGGCTTGGCCATTTTTGCTATCAGTGACATTTTGGCATAAAAAGTTAAAGGAAGATCTTACAACTGATTCTGAATCACAGAAAAGTGACAGACACTAACCAAAATCTCCTGCAAGCTTGCTTGTTGCTGTGAGGCAACAGTGTCTGGCAGTATCAGGAAGTGAAAAACCAAAGTTGCCCATCACGGGAAAGCTGCATTTTAGTGGATGTTGTGAAAAACTTAAGGGTAGATGATCACATTGGCTGAAAAGCATGTGGCCTGGCATCTGTATTCCTGTCACTCTGCAGCAGTCTGGATTCAGGTAGTAAGAAAGTGGCAGGTAGACCTGCAAACAACATACATGCTGGCTTTGGGTACCTCTGAGTTCCTTGGGTCAGTAAGTGTTAACTTTCCACCTAGGTATGTATCCATTGTCTTCAGGCAGTTAATCTCATTGGCATGGGGGCTGCCATCCAAATGTAGTTCCTTGTGGGACTGCATTAAACTTGAGTCTTTGGCTGAGAAGACACACACGTGCCTGCATTCCATCCTGCTCTCTGTTCCCTGCTCACATCTGCATCTTCCAGGTTGTCAGGGACTTTCTTGTTACTACTTTCCTTACCCTCTAAGTCAAACCTCTGCTTACATCCATCTTTTCGGATGCTATTTATTTTGTTCTTTTCTATTCAAAGCTGTTATAAGAAAGTGCTTTTATCCAGTCTATCATTGATGGGCATTTGGGTTGGTTCCAAGTCTTTGCTACTGTGAACAGTGTCACAATAAACATACATGTGCATGTGTCTTTACAATAGAATGATTTATAATCATTTGGGTATATATCCATAATGGGATTGCTGAGTCAAATGGTATTTCTAGTTCTGGATCCTTGAGGAATTTTCACACTGTCTTCCATAATAGTTGAACTAACTTACACTCCCACTAACCGTGTAAAAGCATTTATATTTCTCCACATCCTCTCCAGCATCATTGTCTCTGGATTTTTTAATGACCATCATTCCAACTGATATGAGATGGTATCTCAATATGGTTTTGATTTGCATTTCTCTAATGACCAGCGATGATATTTTTTAATATGTTTGTTGGCTGCATAAATGTCATCTTTTGAGAATCTGTTCATATCCTTCACCCACTTTTTGATGGGGTTTTTTTTTCTTGTAAATTTGTTTAAGTTCTTTGTAGATTCTGGATATTAGCCCTTTGTCAGATGGGTAGAATATTATGCATCCACGAAAAAGGATGATTTCATGTCCTTTGCAGGGATATGGATAAAGCTGAAAACCATCATTGTCAGCAAACTGACACTAGAACAGAAAACCAAACACCGTATGTTCTCACTCATAAGTGGGTATTGAACAATGAGAACACATGGACACAGGGAGGGGAAACATCACACACTGGGTCCTGTCGGGGCTAGGGTCTAGGGGAAGGATATCAGGAGGTTAGGGGGATAGGGGAGGGGATAGCCTTAGGAGAAATACTTGATGACGGTGATGGATGCAGCAAACCACCATGGCATGTGGATACTATGTAACAAAACCGAACCTTCTGCACATGTACCCAGAACTTAAAGTATAATTTTTTAAAAGTGCTTTTAAGGGGGCAGCTGTAACTTAAAGCACTTTACTACATTTCAAAGCTTAAATTATTCTCTAAAACAGATCATCTCCCAGAAAGACAATTTCTCAATAGAAATGTTAACGTTGAAGCTTGAGTTTCCTCCCACATCAGCTGCCATGTGTATAACTTACTGTTTGTTACTGGATTTTAACCCTATTACTGCATACAAATAAGTGCCAGCCATGAATTTGATCTTGAGTCCAGGTACTATCTAGCTGAAACCAGGAACAGGTTGTCCAGAGAATTACAATACAGTAAGAAGACCTATTCCTTTCATACCTATGGACAATAATCCACAAATTTCTACTGAAGAAAATCTTGTCACATTTGAACACAGGCCTGAGCTCTGTATTCATAGAGACAATCTAACTTGTTAGGCACAAAATCCAGATACTAAAAACTTTTCATTTACCTTGCAAAGGCTCAGTCTGCCTGACATATGTAGCTGCTTCTTCTTTTAGATCTTGAAATTGCTGCTATTTCCTCATGCCTCATCTCTGCTTTGTTACTCAGGTGTTAGCATTTCTCGTAGTGTTTCTTTATATAAGTTTTCTCTCTGAAGGGGGACCTTTTCTAACTTATGGCTAGAAAGCTGCCTGACATTATTTTTCTGTCTTCTCTGGAAACAGATTAGGATCTCTGTGGCTGCCTTGAGAGCCATCGCATCTGTCTCTGACCCCAAGGAAGCCAGTAGAAGTCTCCTTTCCCACTGGGACCCATGCGGTCCTCTTCCCCAGTGTTTGGCTCTCAAGCATCTTAATCCTTATCAGTAAGAAGTGCCATGTAAGTCTTGAGGTAGAGCTTGTATACCTACAGGCTTTAATAACAAGGATATTCTGGGAATTAGGCAGAATGTGGGACAAGCTAATCAATGAAGAACTCCAGGCTTCCCTTCTTTGCTTGCACTCACCCATCTTCAGCATCATCAGCTTTTGGAAACTCCTGCTATTCTGGGGGGGTGTATCAGTGTAGCATCATGAGTTTGTTTAGGTTTTTCTCTGAATTTTATGATTAAAACATGTAAGTCTACTTAGCCAGCATTAGGTGTTAAGAGAAAAAAACATAGCTTTAGAAGAAGAAAGATAAAAATACTTTAGTGACATACAGTATTTAAAGAATTTAAGAGAATACTGACCATATGAAAGAAAGGTGAACTTTTTAACCATATAGTTTTTTTCTAACTGTTTAGACCTAGATTTACAAGATAATGTGTAAGCAAGACTACAACACACCTTTCAAAGCATGGCTCTATGACAAACTTATTTTGCAAATGCAATGCTTAGTTATCTCACTTGAATAGGGATGATTAATTGATTTTAGTAAGTCTTTAAGACTTAAGACACTACCAAAATAGGTTAGAATAATTGCAAGCCATTCCATAGAGTACACCGGTAGTATGGTGACAAAGAATACTTACAGCTTCGTTTGCCTCATCCTTCTAGGTTCTAAGGACACTACTGAAACTGAGGTCATGTTCCTTCGCAGTCAGCGCATTGGCAGAGTAATACTAGGACAGAGACTGAAGCTTCCTTAACATAACAAGATGCACAAGGCTCTCTCTTAAGCTCTAACACCTGGCTTCTCTCTACAACCGTTGTTCTTCACTGATCTAAAGTCCTGGCTGGTTGCTGGATTTTTTGTTTTTGTTTTTGTTGTCTCTTAAAACTTTTAGCCCTTGGCAGAATTGCACAGTCATTAGCACAGGGTTCACCGTTCGTGTCTTTGGGATAAAAATGCCTCAGCCACGGAGTCTGAGGACTTCTAGTAGCGTTGTCAATAAATTAATCAATTTTATCAATAGTGGTAAACTGAATGGTGCCTCTTAAAGGGCTACCAATAGTTACTATGATGTGAATGTCATCCTCTTTCAGTGGTTTCTTGCAGTGGTTTGCCTACAAGTTGCTTTTCATGGCCTTAATGAGATGACTTTCTCTGCCTTGCTGGAACAATAATCGATATTTCTAATATTCAAAATCAAGGTATCTAATGATTTGCCATTTGTTTATAAAACATTTCAGTTCTTCTTAGGAAAATTCTGGATCACTTATGCCCATGGCGTGAGAGTAACATGAGTTACTGGATCCTAAGCTTAGGCTGGTGGATAGATGTAGTTGTCTTTATCGCACTGGAAGCTCCATAAATGCCCTGAATATAAGACAAAATGCTGCAATTGCATTTACTTTGAGTCATAATCTTATGATGGTGCAATCATAAACATTCTCTCATGCAGATGCTGAATATAATTCATAAGTGTCCTTTGAGCCCTAACTACATCTTATGTTGCCAATATCCCTTGACTGTGCTCACTGAAAATAAGTAGCCATCCTAAGACGGTGATGTTTCTTAGTGTACCATTATTCTCCATTTATGCACATCTGCTCCAACCCAGTCCATTCTCTACCCTCCTGCCTTGTTCTGTTCCAGTAGGCTATATTCTACAAACTATTTCACAAATGTATAATCTGCCCCTGCCTATTACTTATCAAGTAAACATGAACAACTTGCTTAGAACTAAAATGAGCAATATTTTTCAGATTAAATGCTTAGCTTTCCTAGGTAGTTAAATATAGAATGGGAAGACCTAGTAGCCCCTCTATTAATAAGCAAAGTTGGCACCACAGATGCATGAACTTCTTCTGTCCTAGGGCACTTTGAAGCAGAGGTCATGAGTCCATCCCTATCTTTCTAGTTGAACCAGCTTTTGGGACTTCTTACTATGCTTTCTTGCTGAAAGGCCTACATGTGGCCTTTTCCTTAGAGAATAGCCAGCCGAGTGGGCAGAGAATAGGCAGTTGTAAATATCTGTCAGAGTTCATCCCAGGTGGGCATACTAACAGGACTCCAACATCTGACTGAAACAGGCACACAGACAAAGCCTGCATATATAGTGAGAAGCACCTTATGTGGGTCACGTCCCAGTCTTGCTGGGATACCTGTATCCCTCAGTTCAGTGCTTTTCTCAGTGCAAGTCTTCAGGGTCCTGCTGGATAATTTCTGTTCCCCAACCTTTGCCAGAGTGAAGACAATGGCTTTAACCTAAGAAGCATAACATGTGGCAGTCACTCACTCAGATTATAGAATCAGTGACTGACAAAGGATATTAATCTAAGTCCGAGGTATGAGCTTGAGGCACACTTGCTTTAAGAATCACTAATGAGGACGGGCACGGTGGCTCACGCCTGTAATTCCAGCACTTTGGGAGGCCAAGGCGGGTGGATCAAGAGGTCAAGAGATCGAGACCATCCTGGTCAACATGGTGAAACCCGGTCTCTACCAAAAAATACAAAAATTCTCTGGGCATGGTGGCACACACTTGTAGTCCCAGCTACTCGGGAGGCTGAGGCAGGAGAATTGCTTGAACCCGGGAGTCGGAGGTTGCGGTGAGCCGAGATCACACCATTGCACTCCAGCCTGGGTAACAAGAGCGAAACTCCGTCTCAAAAAAAAAAAAAAAAAAAAAAGAAGAATCACTAATGAAAAGCCTTATGCTTCCTAAGTTTCAATTCAAAAAAGTCACATGACACAAGTACATATTGGCTATGTGTTCAATTGCTACCTGAAAGGTTTTTAAAGCTTACACATAAGCTAATGGTAAAAACACTGGCTACCACTGGCCCCATGAATAGCACAATCTTGAACTTGCCACCATGGAAAAGCAAATATCCAGGACATTACTTGCTAATGAGTGAGTCTGTCACAGGAGAGGGCCATGCCCTGCAAGTAAAGGGATGGAGGCCTGGAATTTGGATCTACAGTGAGCTTTCCTGCATATATGTATACTATTGTCTAAAGGCTATGTCTACTGTTATACCTTCACACTGTTGTCAGAAGGGAGCTGGTACATATGAACCCTTGGCAGAACAGCACATTGGTTAATTATACCAATGATACCATAAAACTGGCCCAGATGAACAAGAAGTAGCAAGTACATAATAGGTACTCCAGAGGGTGAGAGTCAAAATCCATAAAGACTCATGGGCCTGTCACTTCAGAAAATTTTTTTAACAATCCAAGGATTGTGGGGTATGCCAGGACATATGCCAGAGTAAAGTACACACCCTCACCATGAAGAAGGAAGCATGATGGCTGATATCCCTCATCAGGTTTTGGAGGCAGCATATGCCCTCTTTGGGGGTAATGTTCTGACTTATGTACCAGATGATATGAGAGGCTGCCAATGTTAAATCATACCCAGAGTTGGAAGGGGCCCCGCTGTTTGGGTCATACAACCTAGCATATCCCACAGTAGAAGTGCCTGTGATGAAGGACATATTGTGTGCATTTATGCCATGTTCTAATCCCAATATAGATCTGTGTTATAGCAAAGGCATACCTTCTGTAACAGAACTATATATCTTAGAAAAAAGTAGCTTCCAGTGAGTATTGGAACAAAAGGCCTGAGGATATCACTGTGGTATGTAGCTGAAAGCCACTCCATGGATGCCCCTTTTCTACAGTTTATTAGAAGATAAAAATACACAGAAAATAAGTATAGACCTCAACAACTCTGTGGCAATTCTCTGAACTTCCTGGTCTGAGGCAAACTGACCTCCTTCATTTTTAAAGTGTACCTTCTAATTAACTCAACTAGTCTCCGAAGAATTGTTCTCATTACTTACAAATAGCAATTTCCCTACAGTTGACTTGCTTATTTCTTAAATCCTGACTTAGCCACACATTCTTGTTCATCAGCCAATAAAGTAGAAACTACTAACATCCACCTCCCTCAAGATTAAATACCTCCTGCAGTGTCTTCTCTAGCTCTTGGCAACCTAGGAGTCCTTGAGACTGGAAAACTCAATATCTGTCATCATAAAACAGCTAGGGTTCCAGGTAAATATCAGACTTTTTTTCAGCAACAACTGGAGCCTGAACTACATGGTCAACATGGCAAGACTAAGCTTTTACATCTCTGAAAAGCAGCTCCTCTGACTACAACAGCATTTTTAGGAATCCAAGCACAGACTGCTATCAAGCATAACTCAGACTTCATAACTCAGACTTCTAGCTCACGGGATTAGGGAGCAGATCAGCTCATCCTGGCAATTAGCTATTGCTCTCTTCCTAGGATGGCATGGCCACGCTGAACTCTAGCCCTACGCAGGGTGAGTCTGTCACATTTTGCTCTTGAGGGCTTCTATTTTGCTTGTCGTAGGGCTTTCCTAGATGACTCATTCTTTTTAAGCTGGTAAGTCCTGTCTTGTCTGTTTTGCCATCTTAAATTGCTTCTGTTCCATGTCCATGGAAGCTACTCTGCTGTGAAGGTGAGTGAGCATGCAGAAAAAGTTAGAAGCAATAAGTGACTCACAGGAAAATACTTTGCCAAATTGCTGCAAAAGAAGGCAACCTCTAATATCCCTCTTCTCGCCCTCCCAACTAGACGTTAGTCTACTTCTGGTACTATTCAAATATACTGCTAGTCGGAGAAGGGGGTATCTCTCTTCCATCCCCAGGACCAGGTACTCTGTCTATCCACTGTTGTCAGAGAACCTTCTTGCCAATAGTGCCCTCTCTCCACTGGAGACTCCCTTCTCTCTGTATCTGAGTTGAGTAAATCCTTGAATTACTTGACCACCAGCTCTTTCATGGTATTTTTGACTCTTAAAGAGAGCTGCAGACTTGGCAGTAGGCCAAGTTGAACAATAGTGTAGACCTTCTGACTGCCCTTTGGGGAGAGTACTTTGTAAGGTCCTTGGAGATTCACTCTTTAGCAATCCTTTTAAAGGCCCTGCTTTTGGCTTCTGAGCTGTTTTCAGAGTGAAGGTGGCTATGTCTTATTCTAGAATTCTGTGGACCACTGGGAGAAAAGCAGCTTGCTGGAGGTAAATGTTGCTCAGAAGCAGCTAAGAGCTCGCACTTAGATCAAGGTACCAGAACTGTAGGACTGTTGAGGTCAATAACTCGGAAATACCCAAAACAGAATCTAGACTATCACTTCCAACTTACATATAACTGCAGTAAATCCGACAGAAGTAGAGACCAGCTATGTAGAACTGGAAAACAGCACACTTCTGTCAGAGAGAAGCTTACCTTGTCTGTGATACTTCAAAGGGCTACTTTATCCAGTCTCCTGTTCCTTGGGGCCCGTTTTGAAAAGCCTCTCTTTTCAACCAGGTTTAAAGCTAGTATTGCCATGTGACTCTATGGGTTTACTTTCTCTTGGAGCTGACAAAGCATTAGTTGGGTTAAAGTATCTTTCAAAGTCCTCATTGGGGTTGGTAAAGTTCAGAGGTAGAATGCTCAGTCAAGACCTCCATGAAAACACGAAGAAATTTGAAAATCCTTTTTCCAGTTCTGAAGGTTGGCTTATGAAGCTGTGCTAGACCCTAGATGGAGTTAGTACAAAATGTTTCTTAGGGTTAACAGCTATGCATGGCAAAGGGGAGAGGTGTAGGGTTAGGCAGGGAAATCATGTGGATGCCTGTCTATGTAAGTCTGGCACCTACTGAAGGAGCTGCAGGCAGCCCAAGAAGGAGCTCCAGCAGGAAGATTGCTCACAGAAGAATCTTCCTATGAGTGGAAGTGGCCAGGCCCTGGTTTCTAGGCCATGTTCAGTTATTGGATAGGAGCTTCTAGGAGGAGCATGGCCTCAGTTGGAACACTGCAGCAGGTCAGTTGCAGCTAGGGGTCAGCTGTGTTTTTAGGGGAGCTCTGAGGAATGCACCACCATGGCTGCCACAAGAGCCAGGGTATGGAAGACATGCCATGATAATTCTGATGCTGGTTTGTTAATAATTGAGTGTGTTAAATTGAGCAAAGCAATGAGATGATAGGATTTCTTGGCACAGGTCTAGAATGACTAAAGAAGCTTCTAAACTGAATGTAGAGTTTAGCCCCAACAAAGCCAACCTGAGGGAGGATGACCAGTTAATCAAAAATTATCTGTTCATGTTATTCTTCATTGGGCTGAAAGGGCCAAGCTTATATAAAGTCCCTGGCTAAGTCTATAGTTGCAATCTGACCTTGAAAGAGTTTGACCTCAGGTGGAACAGTTCTCTGAAGCTGAATTGGACCTTAAAGGGGCTGACAGCTGAAGTCTGTCATCTGTCCTCTCTAGCTGGAAGAAAGCCTTTTTGAGGAAGGGGATCTGGATGGTATATTTTTATCTGGCACGGCCAGTTTCTTATCCATATAGGTAAGACCAAGTTACTCAGTGTTCTTTGCAGCTGCTTTGGAAAAGATACCCTAGGCATCCTACCAATGGCCCAGAATAACACAAGCTACAGCCATCCCCAGCATGATGGCATCCAGGGAAAGTCAGTGCTAAAGCATTACAGTAATTAAACTTCAACTACACCACAAGGCAGCCATAACTTGGTGAAAATGTTACCTGTAGTATTGTGACTGATGAGTACAAGTGGTTGTCTACTGTGGGCAGTGATGTTAAAAGGAGAATACCCAAAGCTGGAATATTACACCCAAAGCTGGATATTACAAATTGTTGGAACAGAGTACCAGCCCTCAAGTTTGGGTGCATAGGTTACAGAGACTCTTGGCATATATCTAAAGGATGGCTGAATATGTGGGTGTGTTTAGCTACAAATAATGAAGCTACTCAGAGTATAGTTATTGGGAGGATATACTGAGGCTTCAGCCTTCTCAAGACTAAAGACTTTATTCCTTGCATTGAACATGCCATGAGGAGCCAGTCAATTCATATGGTCTAATTAGCAATAATTGAATGTGACTGTCTGGAATGCTTACAATCTTTCAGAAATGTCGCCTGCATAGACCTTGCCCCGGCTGCCATCTGCCTTCCCATGTCTCAATTCTATACTTTGTCTGGCACAGCCAGTTTCTTGTCCATAGGTAAGACCAAGTTACTCAATGTTCTTTGCAGCTGCTTTGGAAAAGATACCCTAGGCATCCTACCAATGGCCCAGAATAACACAAGCTACATCCATCCCCAGCATGATGGCATCCAGGGAAAGTCAGTGCTAAGGCATTACAGTACCTACTTTTCATTCTAGAGTATTAGTTAAAAAATAAAGTGACTCTTGGCTAAAAAAATTTGAGGCTGAACCATGATCCTCATATTGGAAGGATGTGTTATTTGTTTAGAATCACAAGTGGTAACAACCAGAAGAGACCAGATTGCTCATTAAGTCTCCTAATCCTCTGATAATGTGTAGATCAGTGAACAGGTACTAGCCATGCCCTATACAGTATTAAAGTATTTTCTGCCCATTATGGGTTTTTATTTCCATGCCATATTTTTTTTCTAATTGCCAGGTCCTGTTGTATAAGAAGATAGCCAATTACTAGGGCCTACTGTTTCAGACACCATTGTAGGCTCTGGAGATACTCGATGAATGCAAGAGAAACATTCTTGCTGTCAAGAAACTTAATGTACTCTGAATGTAAGCAAATTAACTAGTCTATGAAAGTGATCATATCACAAAAATGGAGCACATTAAATGAGGCAGGTGTGCCCAGGGTGCAAGGATAATTCTTAAAGTTGAGTGGTCAGGATTGAAATCACCAAAAGTGAGCAGAAATTTAGAGGTGAAGGAGTAAGCAGATAGCTAACAGGAGGAGGCAGCCATGAGCCAGATTCCACTGGGACTTCCTGAGGGGCACGTGGAGTAACTCTCCCAATTCCCCAAAAGATGGGAAGCAGGAGAACTTGGCCAACACTTTATCTCCTAGCTGAGATTTGTCTCCATCTATTAAATTTTCAATGTAGTATGTAAATAAGATTGTCAGGGGTTTGGAATTGGTTTTTCTGACCCAAGCCTTCTAATTTATTTCCTAGACAAAAGAAATGCCTGTCATCCTTCTATTTGAGAAATTTAGCCACCTTGAGGCTGGCACCTATAGGGAACATGCTGCTTGATTATTCCTTTGGCTATTTACTCCTCAATTAAATAATCCTTCAGCTCTGACCTCTGAGGCAGGCTAACAAACAGATGCTTTTCTACTTCAACTTAAGTGTAATAAGCATGCAGAAAAGGATAGAAATGCTCAGTTGACTGAATTTTCCAGTGCTGCTTCTCATTTCTGCAGTGACTTTTGGAAACCTCTGATCTTTTGAGACAGACAAGCCTCCAACTTCCCCACTTTGACTCCATACTTTCCCCTTCAGCTCATCCAGTCTACGTTTTGCTTTACCTGGCTAGAACTGCTGGCTATGTTGGCCAGATACTCAGAACCTAAATTATGGCTTTCTGTCATATCTCTGAACTAGAGAGATCCTCACACTCTGGACAAAAGTACTGGAGGAGCTTCTTCACTGTTCTGGCTCGGTGAGCTCTGTGTCCATGCCAAGGATTAAGGGTTTGTGAGGATCAGATCATCCTGGGGATTAGCACATCTTGATGGTTGACTGTGTGCTTCCCACTGTCTCCCCTGCCCCGTTCCACTGCTCACTTTAAGTCCAGGTATTTGCTTAGGAAAGACAGAAACTTCTAAGTCTCAAGTTTCCATTTTACTACTTACCCTTAAGTTTTACTCCTTGAATTTATTGTCATGTATGGTGTAAGTTTGTATTCACTTTCTGATACCAGCCAATGATGTGAGAACCAATTTTGAAATAAGAATCTTTCTACCTGAAACAGAAGCCCACTGGGGCTGACAGACTTCACATTTGACATGACAGTGCTTTATGTGAATACGAAAATAGTGACAAGAGCCAGAGTTTCTCTGGGCCTGCTACAGTCCAGCCTGAGTGCTGAACCTGCCTTAGTCCCTGCCTGGGGTAGAATGAGGTGGGAGGGTCACATCAAGTCAGGCTGAGGACAAGCAGAGGCAGTTGGTGCTGAAATATGATGGCAGTGGCCAGGCTCTTTTTGAGCAAGGACTGGAGGGCACAGGGAAGCCTAAGAATCTGGGAGATGTGAATTTCTACCATGTAACCTCCAAAAGGGTTTTGCATCAAGCTTTTAATAAAGGTATCCTCATAGTCTTGAAGTAGTATAGAAATGTATCTGATGTACACAGGTTCCTTTTAGTTATAAACCTTAGAATTAGTGAATATTAAATTCTCTCTAATATTATAGCATAGAAGCAGCAAGTTGTTATAAGCATCATGGCAATTCCAGGCTTTTAGTATAAAATCTGATCATGGCGTATACCAGTGTTTGAAGAAACCTAGATTTGTGGGCCAACTGAACAGATACCAATGTTTACCTGCACTAATGGTGACTGAGTCAAGACTTGGTGAATAAGTATATCTTCAGTTAAATCCAGACAGAGCATGAGATCAGCCAGGTGATCTTGGAATTGTTTCTTGCTGGGTCTAGAAGAGAAAAAGACAAGCTTTCAAATGTGCTTTGTCATTCTAGACTCATACCTAGCAGGAACCTAGAAGAGAAATCCGCCCCCTGGAGGTCATCTGCTACTGCCAACCTAGAAGATTGTTAGCGGAACACCACACACCAGGGCCTATGAGGGGGTGGGGGCTAGGGAAGGGATAGCAGGGGGTGGAGGAGATAGGGGAGGGATAGCACTGAGCGAAATACCTAATGTAGATGACGGGGTGATGGATGCAGCACACCACTATGGCACACGTATACCTATGTAACCTGCATGTTCAGCACATGTACCCCAGAACTTAAAGTACAATAAAAAAAGGCCAAAAAAAAAATTGTATTCCAGGAACCACCAGCATGGGTACCAAAGGACAAACTTCTACATTTTAACTCTGCTTCTCTTAGTTTAGCAATGCGTCAGTCTAGGTCTTCCTGAAAAGACACCAAAATAGAATTGCGCATATTAGAAAAAGGTCCTGAAAGGATAATGAAGGGAGTAGAAGGTAGGAAAGCCTTCAGAATGGTCATGCAGGCTTCTACCTATTAAGAGGAAAGAGAGAAGGCAGAAGCATTGAGTAGAAAGAGTCTCTGAGCTACAGCTCAGTTTCACACAGGCCAGTGTGGAGCCCTAAAGCAGAATTCTGTATTCAGCAGGCCTAAGACCTAGACTGGGAGCAACCTGGGAAGAATGTGGCTTTGATGTGAATATAGAAGTATATCCTGAAGGTGTGGAAGCTGGAGGCCATCTAAACACTTCCATGGGTGACACAATCAGTACTGAAATAGATAAGGCCAGGCGTGGTGGCTCATGCCTGTAATCCCAGCACTTTGGGAGGCTGAGATAGGCAGATCAACTGAGGTCAGGAGTTCAAGACCAGCCTAACCAATGAAACCCAGTCTCTGCTAAAAATACAAAAGGTAGCTGGGCACCATGGTGGGTGCCTGTAATCTCAGCTACTCGAGAGGCTGAGGTGAAAGCATCACTTGAACCCAGGAGGCTGAGGTTGCAGTGTGCAGAGATTGTGCCACTGTACTCCAGCCTGCGTGACAGAGCAAGACCCCATCTCAAAAAAAGAAATGGGCAATTGTTTACTTGGTTTTAAACCAAGAAAAGAACAAATAGGTTTCATTTCATGGACCAATGGTAGATGCCACTTAGGACAACATTGGGATCTCAATATATTCTATGTTTCAACAGTGTTGGAATTAATTATTCACATTCTCAGAGGAATTCAGGATCAGTGCTTTGCAAATCCATGATTTGCTTTGCCTATTCTGGAGACTTTCTGTCTCAAGCTGTGTCTGTCGAATTAATGAAAAGAATTAGACTTGCAAAGCAATTTCAACTCTTACCTAAACCCTGTCATTAGGTATTCACTTAGATTTTTATGTTGACTCTTTCTTGCATATCTTAGAACTGGCCATACAGATTTCATTTTGTAGAAATGTAAATTTTAAAATTTTAACTATGTAGCATAGTAGCAGAATATACAGAGAATGTGAGTATTCATGCTTAGTTTTCACTGAATTTTATACTCGCAAAATCTGATAATTCAAATTTGTTTTGTTATCTTAATATGTTATATATAATGTATGTTATATTTTCAAAAACTTCAAATTCTGTTTACAATAGACATTGTATGCATATTTTTTACATGGTTAGGCAACATGGTATGCCTGACGTTACCTACATTTAAGCCCATACTTATTATAATATTTGACTAGATGGCACTATAATGCCAATAAGCTCAAGTGCTGGGAATTCATAGTATTAAGAATAACATCTACATTGATAAGGCTACTTATAAGCAATGCATTCAATGTGTTAGCAATTTTGAATAACTTGTCAATTACATGAATTCTGTTTTTCAACTTCTGAAAATAAATCTAGATTTGGCAGAATATATGGTGGCATGGTATTCGGGGAGGGCCAAACCTTTCTAAAGTTAGCAGGTGTGTTTTATATTCTGGTCTCCCTACAGGTTATAAACATCTACATTGAAGAAATGAAGTTATTTTGACTTATTTCTGAGCATTCCAAAATATCCAGGGTGAGTTTAGGGAAAAGGAAGACCTTGAATGAGGCTCAAGTTCCATAGTTTCTTATCTTGTCTCTTTAGCAGCAAAGTTCTGTTGTGGATAGAGGAACATGTACTGGCTCCATTCAAATCCAGGCTGTTGGAAAGCTAGGGTTTTGGCAAGCTGCAATACATCCTAGGTTAGTTAGATGTATAGGGTCTTAAGAGATCATGGAACCTTAATGGTACCAGACCACAATCCTGATAGTCATCTTAGCCTATGGAATAAAAGCTATTATAGTGGAGAAGACCAAACAGAATATTCTAAAGCGCACCCTCTAATGGTTAAGACAGAAAATAAAATATTATACCCTGAAAGGAGATGACATTACTGTCACAATTAAAAATTCCATTATTTTATCACATCTCCATTAAATCAGTCTGACCACCACAAAAGTCAGGATCTTGGAAAGATCTGGGAGAAATGAAGTGGACAACTATAATCTCTAGAAGTATGAGGCATCAGCTATACAGGCTATACAGCCTCAAGGATACATCAGTATACATGTATAGTCCCAGGGCTATGTTCACTACTATATCTGCAGTCAAAATGTTGTCTGAAGGGACCTGATACACCTGGACACTGCAGAATATCGCATTCGTTATCTATATCAATGATATCCTATAATTGGCCCAGATAAGCAAGTGGGAAATCTGTTGTAGGAACTCCAGAGGGTGAGAATTAAAACCTATGAAGACTCATGGGTCTGTCACTTCACTGAAGCTTTTAGGAGTCCAGAAGTTGTGGGGCATGCCAGGCCACACCCCCAGAGTAAAGGACATCCTCACCATGAAGAAAGGATAAAGGATGACATGACTTTCCAAGATTTGGACGTAGCATATATGCCCCCTTGAGAGTAATGTTCTGACCTGCATATCAGATGACACAAAAGGCTGCTAGCTTTGAATGACAGAGTTGAAAAGGGCCCTGCTGCTTGGACCATGCAGCCTGGCAGATCCTATGGCAATAGAAGTGTCAATGATGTCAGAAAAATGTCATGTAGAGTTTATGGCATGTGCTAATAAAAATCCAACATAGACCTGTGTTACAGCAAGGATATGCCTTCCAAAGCAGAGAACTGTATACTATTAAAAAATAGCTCCTCACATGCTATTGGACCGCTAGAGATGGAGCATCTTATACTGAATGCCGAGGGACCCCTAAAACTGCCCATCCTGCATGGGTTTCTATCAGACTCACCAAGTTATAAGTTGGGGTAGGCCCAGCAGTAATCCATCAAAAAAATGGAATACACAATTGAACACAAGCAAATCATAGTACACAATTATTTGGTTCAAACCCTCATGTCATTCACAAATGTTCTACTGATAGAATGCTCTCCACTCACACCTACGGACATGTGGAAGATTTCTTATGACCAACTGACAGAAGTAAAAAGTTTGTCTCCAGATGAGTCGTCCTATATGGAAGTATAAGCAAAATAGCACTGCGACTGTACTATAGCTGAGCCCAGATACTTGAGAGAAAAATCATCCTGACGGTCAGAACATTGAGTAGCACATGTAGACATACTTGATGGGGGAAAATATGCAATTTATAGCATATACAGAATCATGGACAATAGTGACTTGGCTAGCTGGCAAGGGACCTAAAAGAACAAATATTGGAAGATAAGGGTCAAGAAGGTCTGGGGAAGAGGCATGTGGACATACATGTAAGAGTGGACACTGTGAAGACTTTCCTATTATGTGTTTACACCCACTATAGAATGCTGTCCAGAGACAATTTACAATAAAGTAGACAGAATGGCTCCTTTCACTTGACATCAGTGCTTTCCCAATAAGTACAGGAGTGGAATAGCTGCAGTGACAGAAAGTAAGTCTATGTATTAGCCCCAAACCATTGGCTCCTATTCACCAAAGCTGTTCTAAAGACCAGTGCCACAAAATACACAAATTGCAAGCAACTAAAATAAATTCTGAACCTCTGAATATGGCACCACCTCTAGAGATCTACTGGTAATTTGGCAGTTTTATAGGAATAGACACGTACTCCAGGTAAAGATTTGCCTTTCCTGCCAGCAGGGTCTTGACTATTGCTACCTATCTAAGGCCCATAGAATGTTGGTCCAGTGACAAAATCATGGAACAAAGGATTCACATTATAGCAAAGTAGGATGGCCATGAACACATGACCCACGGGACTCACCGGTACTCTCCCATATGGAACACCCAGAGCTCCAGGTTAGACAAAATGATAGAATAGCCTGTTAAAAGTAAAGCTTAGGTCACAGCTTAAAAATGATCACCCTGGGAGTACTTCTTATATAGTAAGGATATAATCTAAATTGAAAACCATATGATGGTTCTATATCACCAATAGCAAAAACACATGGAGGCTAGGAATGGAAAAGAGTGGCTCTACTTCTATCATTTCCTGTGACCAACTTTGGTAATGTGTCTCCAGTCTCTGAAACCCTGTGGTCTTGGTTTTAGAGGATCTTATTACCAGAAAGCCAATCCTTTCATTAGGGGATACAGTGAGAATCTCACTGTGTCTCAAGCAATGGCTGTCATCCCGTCGCTTCTGTGCCCTGTGCTTCGTGTGTACTTCGAGACATGCCTTCAATGCTCTGCCAAACAGTTTACAACTGTACCCTAGCATTAGCACCTGCTTATGCGGAGCCTCAAGCTTAGTTGGAAATTCAGACCTTTTCGGGTCCTCCTGAGAATGCATACAACTCTTAGCCTGTGCACAGCTCTGAACATGTGTGTTGCCTTCTAGATTCTCAGGAATATGTTGGAGCTTTCTTAAATTCTTCATGAGCATGTCATTTCCCAACTCCTTAAGTTTGGTCAGTTTCTTGATTACCCCAACTGTTATCACTGCTGCAGATGTTAAATGATATTTTTGATAAATGCTCTAGGAAAAAAGCTGTTCGCAAAGATTAAGCTGAGTCAGGTTCAATAAGGACAAGCCCTGTGATTGAAGATTTCTAGGAAATTGCCAGATAGATGAAACAATTGTAGTCTAGAAACTGGGCTCTTTGGGAAGAAACCAATCCCATTTTGTCCCTTCAGTGCTAGGGTATTTTTTATGGCAACCATGATTATGAAGCTCTTGGTTTACAGGACTATCCTCGATCTGGGGGAAAGGGAATGGAAGTAGGACATGCCAAACCATCAGAGCCTGTGTTCTTACAAGATTCAGCAGGTTTTTTGTTTTTTGGGGTTTTTTTTTTTGTAATACTTCTCAGATTCTTGCTGGTTTTCTTTTATTTAATTTTTATTATATTTTAAGTTCTGGGGTACATGAGCAGATTGTGCAGGTTTGTTACATAGGTATGCAAGTGTCATGGTGGTGGTTTCTGCCATCCAGTGCCCCGTCATCTACATTACACCTAATGTAGATATACGCTAAATTATACCTAATGTATAATTTCTCCTAATGCTATCTCTCTCCAATCCCCCCCACTCTCTGCTATTCCTCTTCTAGCCTCAACCACTTGGGCTCCAGTGTATGATGTTTCCCTCCCTGTGTCCGTGTGTTCTCATTGTTCAACACCCACCTGAGTGAGAACATATGATCTGATCTTACGTCAATTTCCTGACAATGGTTTCTAGTTTCATCCATGTCCCTGCAAAGGACATGAACTCATTTTTTATGGCTGCATAGTATTCCATGGTGCATATGTGCCACACTTTCTTTATCCAGTCTCTATCATTGATAGGCATTTGGGTTGGTTCCAAGTCTTTGCTATTGTGAACAGTGCCACAGTAAACATACATGTGCATGTGTCTTTATAATAGAATGATTTATAATCATTTGGGTATATACCCAGTAATGGAATTGCTGGGTCAAATGGTATTTCTATTTGTAGATCCCTGAGGAATCACCACACTGTCTTCCACAATGGTAGAATTTACACTCCCATCAACAGTGTAAAAGCATGCCTATTTCTCCATATCCTCTGCAGCATCTGTTGTCTCCTGATTTTTTAATGATCACCATTCTGACTGGTGTGAGATGGTATCTAAATGTGGTTTTGATTTATATTTCTCCAGTGACCAGTGATGATGTTTTTTTCATATTTGTTGGCTGCATAAATGTTGTCTTTTGAGAAGTATCTGTTCATATACTTCACACACTTTTTGATAGGGTTGTTTTTTTCTTACAAATTTAAGTTCTTTATAGAATTGAGATATTAGCCCTTTGTCAGATGGGTAGATTGCAAAAATTTTTTCCCATTCTGTTGGTTGCCAGTTCACTCTACTGATAGTTTCTTTTGCTGTGTACAGCTAGTGTTCGACTTACGACCATGGTCGGGACCACAGACCAGTCGTAACACGATTTGGTCGTAAGTTGAGTAGGCTATATGTACAGTTGAAATGGTGCACGCGGAGGTGGTAGTGCTGCCGGAAGCTGGTCCGCACTGTCGTACGCCCAGCTGGGCAACGTTTGCACTGCCAGAAGCAGAGCAGTCGTGGCTAGCGATTGTGGTCGTAAAGTCGAATGATCGTAAGTTGCATAGGTGGTAAGTCGATCAATACCTGTAGAAGCTCTTAAGTTTAATTCATTCTCATTTGTCTATTCTGGCTTTTGTTGCCATTGCTTTTGGTGTTTTAGTCATGAAGTCCTAACCCATGCCTATGTCCTGAATGGCATTACCTAGGTTTTCTTCTAGAGTTTTTATGGTGTTAGGCCTCATGTCTAAATCTTTAATCTATCTAGAGTTAATTTTTGTATAAGGTGTAAGGAAGGGGTCCAGTTTCAGCTTTCTGTATATGGCTATCCAGTTTTCCCAACACCATTTGTTAAATAGGGAATCTTTTCCCCGTTGCTTGTTTTTGTCAGGTTTGTCAAAGATCAGATGATTGTAGTTGGGTGGCATTCTTTCTGAGACCTCTATTCTGTCCCATTGGTTTATATCGGTTTCACTGCCAGTGCCATGCTGTTCTGATTATAGTAGCCTTGTAATATAGTTTGAAGTCAGGTAGCGTGGTGCCGCCAGCTTCCCCCCACAACCCGCTTAGGATTGTACTGGCTATGCGGGCTCTTTTTTGGCTCCATATGAAGTTTAAGGTGGTTATTTCTAATTCTTTGAAGAAAGTCATTGGTAACTTGATGGGGATAGCACTGAACATAACCATGAGCATGGAATGTTTTTCCATCTGTTTGTGTCCTCTTATTTCCTTGAGCAGTAGTTTGTAGGTCTCCTTGAAGAGGTCCTTCACATCCCTTGTTAGTTGTATTCCTAGGTATTTTATTCTCTGCAGCAATTGTGAATGGGAGTTCACTCATGATTTGGTGCTCTGCTTGTCTATTGAGGTATAGGAATGCTTGCAACTTTTGCACACTTATTTTCTATCCTGAGAGCTTGCTGAAGTTTCTTAAGATTTTGGGCCAAGATGATGGACTTTTCTAAATATACAATGATGTCATCTGCAAACAGGGACAATTTGATGTCCTCTCTTGCTATTCCAATACACTTTATTTCTTTCTCTTGCCTGATGGCCCTAGTCAGAACTTCCAATACTGTGCTGAATTGGAGTGGTCAGAGAGGGCATCCTTGTCTTGTGCCAGTTTTCAAAGGGAATACTTCCAGTTTTTGCCCATTCATTATGACATTGGCTGTGGGTTTGTCATAAATAGCTTTTACCATTTTGATATATGATCTATCAATACCTAGTTTATTGAGTTTTTAGCATAAATAGGCTGTTGAATTTTATCGAAGGCTTTCTCTGCATCTATTAAGATAATCATGTGGTTTTTGTCTTTGGTTCTGTTTATGTGATGGATTACGTTTACAGATTTGTGGATGTTGAACCAGCCTTGCATCTCTGGGATCAAGCTGACTTGATTGTGATGGATAAGCTTTTTGATTTGCTGTTGGATTCGGTTTGCCAGTATTTTATTGAAGATTTTTGCATTGATGTTCATCATGGATATTGGCCTGAAATTTTCTTTTTTAGTTGCACTTCTGCCAGGTTTTGGTATCAGGATGATGTTGGTCTCATAAAATGAGTTAGGGAGGATTCTGTCTTCTTATATTGTTTGGAATAGTTTCAGAAGGAATGATACCAGCCCCTCTTTGTACCTCTGGTAGAAATTGGCTGTGAACCATCTGGTCCTGGGCTTTTTTTGGTTGGTAGGCTATTAATTGCTACCGCAACTTCAGACCTTGTTCTTGGTCCATTCAGGAATTCAACTTCTTCCTGTTTTAGTCTTGGAAAAATGTAAGTGTCCAGGAATTTATCCATTTCTTCTAGGTTTACTGGTTTATTTGCATAGAGGTGTTTGTAGTAATCTTTAACGGTAGTTTGTATTTCTGTGGGATCAGTGGTGATATCTACTTTATTATTTTTTACTGCATCTATATGATTATCCTCTTTTTTATTAGTCTGACTAGCAGTCTATTTTGTTGATCCTTTTCAAAAAAAAAAAAAAAACAGCTCCTGGATTTATTGATTTTTTTTTTTGAAGAGCTTTTTATGTCTCTATATCCTTCAGTTATGCTCCGATATCAGTTATTTCATGTCTTCTGCTAGCTTTTGAATTGTTTGATCTTGCTCCTCCAGTTCTTTTAATTGTGATGATAGTGTTCAATTTTAGATGTTTCCTCACTTCTCATGTAGGCATTTAGTGCTATAAATTTCCCTCTAGACGCTGCTTTAAATGTATCCCAGAGATTCTGGTACATTGTTTCGTCATTCTCATTGGTTCCAAATAACATTTTAAACTTTGCCTTCATTTCATTATTTAACCAATAGTCAGTCAGGAGCAGGTTGTTCAGTTTCCATGTAGTTGTAGAGTTTTGAGTGAATTTCTTAATCCTGAGTTCTAATTTGATTGCACTGTGGTCTGAGAGACTGTTTGTTATGATTTCTGTTCTTTTGCATTTCCTGAGGAGTGACTTACTTCCAATTATGTGGTCAATTTTAGAGTAAGTGTGATATGGTGCTGAGAAGAATGTATATTCTTTGGATTTGGGGTGGAGAGTTCTGTAGATGCCTACTAGTTCTGCTTGGTCCAGCTCTGAATTCAAGTCCTGGATATCCTTGTCAATTTTCTGTCTCGTTAATCTAATATTGACAGTGGATGGTTAAAGTCTCCCACTATTATTCTGTGGGAGTCTAAGTCTCCTTGTAGGTTAAGAACTTGCTTTATATATCTGGGTGCTCCTGTATTGGGTCCATATATATTTAGGATAGTTAGCTCTTCTTGTTGCATTGATCCCTTTACCATTATGTAATGCCCTTCTTTGTCTCTTTTGATCTTTATTGGTTTAAAGTCTATTTTATCAGAGACTAGGATGGCAAATTCTCTTTTTTTTGCTCATTATTTACTTGGTAAATCTTTTAATCATTTAAGGTTAATATTATGTGTGAATTTGATCCTGCCATTTTGATGCTAGCTGGTTGTTTTGCTTGTTAGTTGATGCAGTTTCCTTATTGTGTTATTGGTCTTTACCATTTGGTATGTTTTTGCAGTGGCTGGTACTGGTTGTTCCTTTCTGTGTTTAGTGCTTCCTTCAGGAGCTCTTGTAGGGCAGGCCTGGTGGTGACAAAATCTCTCAGCAATTGTTTGTCTGCAAAGGATTTTATTTCTCCTTCACTGGTGAGGCTTAGTTTGGCTGGATATGAAATTCTGCAATGAAAGTTACTTTCTTTAAGGATATTGAATATTGGTCCCCACTCTTGCTTGTAGAGTTTCTGCCAAGAGATCCACTGTGAGTCTGATGGGCTCCCCTTTGTGGTAACCCGACCTTTCTCTCTGGCTGCCCTTAGCATTTTTTTCTTCACTTCAACCCTGGTGAATCTGACGATTATGTGTCTTGTGGTTACTCTTCTCAAGGAATACCTTTGTTGTGGTCTCTGTATTTCCTGTATTTGAATGTTGGCCTACCTTGCTAGGTTGGGGAAGTTCTCCTGGATAGTATCTTGAAAAGTGTTTTCCAACTTGGTTTCATTCTTCCTGTCACTTTCAGGTACACCAATCAACATAGATTTGGTCTTTTCACATAATCCCATATTTCTTGGAGGCTTTACTCATTTCTTTTTACTCTTTTTTCTCTAATCTTGCCTTCTCACTTTATTTCATTGAGTTGATCTTCAATCTCTGATATCCTTTCTTCCACTTGATCGGTTCAGCTATTGAAACTTTTGTATGCTTCACAAAGTTCTAGTGCTGTGTTTTTCAGCTCCATCAAGTCATATATGTTCTTCTCCATGCTGGTTTTTCTCATTAGCATTTCATCTAACGTTTTTTAGGTTCTTAGTTTCCTTGCATTCCTTAGGTTAGAATGTGCTCCTTTAGCTTGGAAAAGTTTGTTGTTACCCACCTTCTGAAGCCTGCTTCTGTCAATTCGTTAGTCATTCTCCATCCAGTTTTGTTCCCTTGCTGGTGAGGGGTTGTGATCCCTTGGAAGAAAGAGGCATTCTGGCTTTTGGCGATTTCAGTGTTTTTGCACTGGTTCCTTCCCACGTTTGTCGATTTATCTACCTTTGGTCTTTGAAGTTGGTGACTTTTGAATGGGGTTTGAGTGGACGTCCTTTCTGTTGATGTTGAAGCTATTTCTTTGTTTTCCCTTCTAACAGGCCCCTCTGCTTCAGGTCTGCTTGAGTTTGCTAGAGGTCCACTCCAGACCCTCTTGCCTGGGAATCACCCGCAGGGGCTGCAGAACAGCCAAGATTGCTGCCCGTTCCTTCTGGTAGCTTCGTCCCAAAAGGGTACCCGCCAAATGTCAGTCAGAGCTCTCCTGTATGTCGTGTATCTCAGATAGGATATACAGGGAGTCAGGGAGCCATTTGAGGAGGCAGCCTGTCCCTTAACAGAGCTCAAGTACTGTGCTGGGGGGTCTGTTGCTCCCTTCAGGGCTGCCGGGTGGGGACGTTTAAGTCTGCTGAAGCGGAATCCGTAACAGCCCCTTTTCCCAGGTGCTCTATCCCAGGAAGGTGGGGGCTCTGTAAGTCCCTGGTGGGCTTTTTTTTTTTTCCCCTGAGATGCCCTGCCCAGCAAGGAGGGAAGCTACTTGACAATCTGCCTGCAGAGGCCTTGCTGAGCTGCCAAGCTGGGCTCCACCCAACTGCTGTGAAAACTTCCCAGTGTCTTTGTTTACACAGGCAATGTTGAAACTGCCTATGGGAGAGTCAGCAATGGCAGGTGCCCATCCCCCCATGACAATCGAAAGTCCCAGGTAGAGCTCAGACTGCTGTGTTGGCTGTGAAAATTTCCAGCCAGTGATCTTAGCTTGCTGATCTTCATGGGAGTGGGACCCACTGAGCCAGCTTGCTTGGACCCCTGGCTTCAGCCCTCTTTTTCAGGGGGAATGAGCTGTTCTGTCTCCCTGACATTCCAGGTGCCACTTGACTAAAACAGCCACCCAGTTTTGTGCTGGAAACCTGGAGAACTGGCGTTATAGGCACCAGAGGGAATCTCCTGATCCGTGGGTTGTATAGACCATGAGAAAAGTGCAGTATCTCAGAGTGCCCAGAGTGTCTGGAAAAGTCCCTAATGGCTTCTCTTGGCTGGGAGAGAGAGTTTTCTGGCCCCTTGTACCTCTCAGGTGAGGCTATGCCCCACCCTGCTTCAGCTTGCCCACCTTGGGCTGTTCCCACTGTCTTACCAGTCCCAATGAGATGAACCTGGTGCCTCAGTTGGAAATGTGGAGCTCACTTGTCTTCTGGCGTGCTCTCGCTGGGAACTGGAGACTGGAGCTGTTCCTCTTTGGCCATCTTGGCGAAAGTCAGCTCTTGCTGGTTTTCTTAAATACTTCTCAAATTGTTGCAGACTTTGATTGATTTCCAGAGTTCTTAGAGTTGATCTTGACAATTTTCGGCTAGTGTTATCATTACTTTTGATGAGGACTGGGTTTTTCAGAGGTCCTTAATCTGTCATTCTGGAAGTGTGATGACAAAAAGGAAACTTTTAAGACTTAAACAAATGGAGACAGAGATTGTTTTTATTCATTGAAAGACTCAACATTAAGTTCTCAGTTCTCCCCAAAGTGACCTATGAATTCCATGCAATCTCATACTCCTTCAGGCTCTTTAAATAAAAGTAAATATGCTTATTTTAAAATGCACATGGAAATTCAAAGGACCTAAAATATCCAGAATAATCTTAAAAACTGGATTCGACTAAGTTAAAGTCTTACTACAAATCTGCTGTAATCAGGATGGTGTGGCATTGGCATAAGAATAAACAGATAAGTCAAATAAAATAAATGGAGACTTAAGACATAGGTCTGCACTTAATGGTAACTTTATATCTTTGTCAAAAAAAATCATCTTTTTAGTAAGTGGTGCTATAATCATCAGACATCCACTTAGAAAAAAAAAAAAACCTCAACCCCCACCCCATATCACATTGTACAAAAAACTTAGTTTCAGATGGATTACACAATGAAACTTAAAAGGTACAATGCATCTAGAAAATGTAAGATCTTTACACTTGGAGATAGTAAGAATTTTTTTTTTTAGAGAGGATAATGGAATTAAATACTATAAAATAACATCAAATCGAACATTCTCATCAAAAATCATTAAGAAAATTGTCATCTTTTAAACTGGGAGAAAATATTTATAAAATGTGTATCTGACAAAGAACTCATATTCAGAACATCAAAAGAATTCCTAAATTTAATAAAAAGATAACTCAAATTAAGCAAAATATTTGAATAGAGACTTCTCAAAGACAGCCATACCCAGTGAAGAAGAGATCTCAATATAGCAGAAGAGAAGGTTTCTGACTTACTGTCCCACAAACAGGTGCACCAAATAAACATCCATTCACAGGTCCAAGCCCTCTGAAAGAAAGTCAGAAATAAGTTGAAGCTGGCCAGGTGCAGTAGATCATGCTTGTAATCCCAGCACTTTGGGAGGCTGAGGCAGGCGGATCACTTGAGGTCATGGTTCGAGACCAGCCTGGACAACATGTTGAAACCCTGTCTCTACTAAAAATACAAAAATTAGCCAGGCGTGGTGGCATGTGCCAGTAATCCCAGATACCTGGGAGGCCAAGGCAGGAGAATCACTTAAACCTGAGAGGCGGAGGTTGTAGTGAGCCAAGACTGCACCATTGCACTCCATCCTGGGCAACAGAGTGAAACTGTGTCTTGGGGAGGAAAAACAAAAAAAAGTTGAAGCTTCTATGTACCAGTCAACTGAGAAAGGATTCGCATTAATGAATAGAAAAAGATGAAGCACACTCAGGCATGGATTCTGTCCCAGGGAGTGTGCCATACAATTACAAGAATTCCCAACACCCAGCTTCTCCATTAGGGGGGTTTGGAACACATTTATAATGCTCTATGGTTCCCCACAGTTTGCCTCTTAAGTTACCAACTCAAAGAGTAAAGGGGACTGGGCATCCATCAGTCTCTCTAGATCATACAAAGTGGTAGTTTTATGCAAGTGTGCAAGCACTTCCAGTGGCTTCATCCCTCAGGATATAGGCAGAGAAGGGGCTGAAACTCAAAGGTCTGTTTCCCTCTGGAAGAAACTTGCCAGTATGCTCTACCAACTGCTACTGTTGACAGCTGAGTCTGCATCAGGGAGTTAATACAGTTGATAAATAGTAGGCTTCTGGCAGCCTGAGTAGGACCTCAGTACTACTTGAGCTATCTCCCCAAGTTCACCCAAGTGATAATTCTAGGTTTACCAACTCCTCCTGAAAGGAGCTTGTCCACACACTAAGCACCCCAACTTTTACAGCTTACACCCAAAGAACTATAATTTGAACCTCTAAGCTCTAAGGAGAGAAAACTGGGCATGTACAGGTCTCCCTAAACCACGGAATGAAGTGGTGGTTTTAAATGGGTGCACAAACACTCCCAGGAGCACTACAGAGAAGGGGCTAAAAAAACAGTTTCATGCTTCTCCCCAGAAAGGATTGATAGCGCATTCTTCCAGTGGTGACTTGACTGCCTGGCTTCTCATTAACCTTCATTAGGGTACTAAACGTGCAGACAAAAAATAGACCTCTGGCAGCCTGAACTGGAGCTCAGTGTTTGCTAAGCCCCCTCTAGTTTGTCCCAGTGATAAATCTAGGTCAACTCATCTTCCTGGAAAGAACATATATATGCACTGAATGCCACAACTTTTGTAACTTTCACTAAAGGGGACTGCTTTAACAACTTAGCTCTGGAAGCCGATGGGGCTCTGTATTTCCAGGTCTTTCTAAACTGCAGAAAACAAAGGCAGTCACAAAGTGAGGCTACTTCCAGTGGCTATCTCCTCAAGATCAGAGGGAGAAGTCTGAACGTGAGTACAGGTATTTGCCACCGATTCTCTCCTCAGCTTAGTGCAGAGATGGTAGGAGGTAAACATCTGGTCTGTTTTACCATGAGGATAGATGGAACTGGAACACCTAATATCCCAGTCTTTTCAGCTACATCTAGAGGGTCTGGCTTCTAATTTACCTGTCTCTTTGAACTGACAGGACATGGCACATCCTGATCTCCTGGAGGCCACAGAAAAAGTTTGGACAAGTTCTAAAAATTGAGAGATCACTTAAAATCTCTGGCCAGGCTAATTGGTGAAATTTTTTTCAATAAGGCCACTCTGACAATATTGGGATAAGCAGTTATCTAAAAGAGAACATATAGTAAATGCTTCATGACATTGGTTGGGGCAGTGACTTCATGGATGTGACCCCAAAAGCACAGGCAGCAAAAGCAAAAATGGAACATGGGATTGCAAAAACTAAAGCTTCTACACAGAAAAAAGTGAAGGAACAACCCACTGATCAGAAGAAACTACTTGCAGATAATAAAATAAGGAGCTAATATCCAAAACATTAATCTGAAACTATTCTATAACAAGAAAAATAACCCTATTTAAAAATGGGCAAATAACCTGAATAGACACTTCTCAAAAGGACCTACAAATGGTCATATGTGAAAAGATGTTCAACATCCTTAATCCAGGAAATGCAAATTAATACCTGGAGATCACCTCATGCCTGTTAGAATGGCTATCATCAAAAAGATGAAAAGTAAATGGCCAGGGTATGGAGAAAAAGGAGCCCTCATATGCTGGGAATGTAAACTAATACAGCCATTTTTGGAAAACAGTATGGAAGTTCCCTAAACTAAAAATAGAATTGCCATATGATCCAGCAGTCTTGAATTGGAATATATCCAAAGGAATTGATCAGTATGTCAAAGACCTGCACTCCCACATCCACTGCAACATGATTCACAATAGCCAATGTATGGAAACAACCACCATGCCTACCAATGGGCAAATGGCCAAAAACATCATATATGTGCCCTAGAATACCACTCAGTCTTTAAAAAGAACATTGCCATTTTATAACAGCATAGATAAATCTAGAATGCATTGTGCTAAGTGAAAAAAGCCAGGCACAGAAAGACAAATACCACATGATCTCACTCGTGAAATCTAAAGATCAAATTCGTAGAAGTACATTGTATAGAATAGTGGTTAAGAGGAGGTAAGCAGGGGTGGTAGATGGAGAAATGAAAGATGGTGGTCAAAGGGTACAAAGTTTCAATTTGGAGGAAAAAGCTCCGGAGATATATTGCACAGCACAATGACTACGGTTACTAATGTATCATATTTCAAAACTCTGAAAGAATAGATTTTAAATGTTATCAAAAAGAAATGTGTGTGGTGATATAATTAGCCTGATTTGCTCATTCCAGTGTATACATGTATCAAAACATTGCACTTTAACTTGTAAATACAATTATTTGTCAACATTTTTAAAAAGCTAATGAGCATATAAATGCTCAACTATTCGTCATGATAGAAATACAAATAACTAAATTCTAGGTTATGTAGGAAATATACATCTTTCAAAATTCATGGCAAGTTTTATTTCATGATATATCTTAACTAAAACTATACAAATGTGAAATTTTTGATAAGTTATGTGGTTCAGAGATAAAATATCTGATTCTAAAAGCAGAAAATGCATTTCTAAAATGTTGAATTAATAAGTGAACAAATATTAATCATAGAATTTAGGTTATAGACACACTATTTGCTGTATCATTCACCTTTTCTGTATATTTATCAATTTCATAATAAAAAGTTGGAAAAATAACTAATACAAATAGAGATTAGATTTACTTGTGCAGGTTTGGATTATAATCCTGAAAGACAAAACCCCAAATGCCATAATGCCAAGTGTTAGAATCTTGAAGGATCAACATCCCAGCAAAGTTATCTAAAATTCAAATACATTATTTTTAAATGTCACTATTTTTACAACTTGCTGTGCTATGTAATTCATCTTTGCATTATTTCCAGTACTGAAGGTATAAATTATATACTTTTCTAGAGTTCTAATTTAGGTATTTTTGCAAGTTTGACTCTGTGAAAGTTATCACAACGTTAGCTGTGTATTGGTATGTGTAAACACTGAAACTTTCTCAATAAATGAGAAGTCCTCTTCATATGTCTACATTTGTGAAAGATAAAATTTCTCGACCTCAGCTCTAAGAGTGACTGCATATGATGTTGTGACCCATTGTGGGTTTTCATTGATCTCATTAGAAAACTTGAGTTATCTGCCATGGTATGTTAGATGACCAAAATTATAAACTCGAGTGCACACAACTGTAAGTGATATGCACTTACATATTTCACTTTATGACCTATTTCTTTATGAACATGGTTTCTCTGCTCATGACTGTTATCCTCAGGCAACTGTCACTAGCACAACTGTTTGTGCTTGCAAAAAGTGTGTATTGCCTATTTTGTGTAAAGTGATCTATGAAGCATTGTGGTTTTCTTTTTCAAATCCTCCTTTATAAATGTAAATATTTTTAAATTTGTCATTTTTTCCAGAATTTGATATTTTGATCTCTCAGGATTATGATTTTCAAAATTTTAGACTTTAGGGACTTTGAGCTTTCAAGATTTCAACATTCAGGATTACAATGTTTGGGACTGGTGCTTTTTTACGGGGTTGAGGGGGCAGATTATGACTGGTTCATTTGTATAACTGTTCATATGACCACACCTGGTATTTGGCTTGTCTTCTACCCATTTCCTGTTTCCCTTGAAACTCAAAGTTGTACTGCCCAGCCACACCCTCTTCATAGATTTGGCTTGATCTATGTGCCACTTCAGATCGGATCAGCCCCCACCTGCCCTATGACCCCTGATTTTTGCCCCAGGCTGCTGCAGCCACAGTGACAACTTCACCTATCTATGAGTGAGTGCCTGCTTTCTGTCACAGTTGGCTGTCTCTCCTTCCCCCAGGCAAAGCTTGACATTCTGTAAGACCTCCATCTCCCTTCTGGTCTGGGGGTGCTGAGAAGCTCCACTGCCTATATCTGACTAGATTGCAACCACAGAGAATTTGGCTTCTCCAGTGTCCTAACAGCCGGGCCAGATTATCCAAATCTGGAAGTGTGGAAGAGCTCACACTCACACGAGTCCCACTTTGAAGAGTTGTAGGAAAGAAGTAGAAGCATTTTATCCTTCATCAGATTTATGGGGTCCATGTGCCTTTCTCAAGGCCTCACCTGTGACCTAGCAGTCGGCTGCTTCTCAAAGCCATGGCCAGCTCGGTAATGCCCCACATCTTATGTGCTTTTCCTCCTTTCTTCCCCACTTCTACCTTTCATTCTTGCTTCCTTGGGATTGCACCTCCAAGTTGTAAGCTTATGTTCCCCAGAAAATCGAGCCTGTGGCAGATCAAACACAATTTTGCTTGTTCTGCAACTATGTTTTTGTTTACTTCTCTAGTGCTGTCTAAACTATAAAGAGTAGCTCTACACAACTGTGAACTAGGGAATCGAAATAACCAACAAAAGGGAAATTGTTAAGTTATGGCAAAAGTATGATACAATCATCCAACAAAAATATTTAACATTCAGAACATGGAATATTTTGACAGCATTTTTATTAAATATATTTACATATTGAAAAGAGAAATTCGCTTTAAAATCAACAATGAAGAGACATAAATAAGAATACTCATAGCAGCATATATGTGATAGCCAATAGCTGGAAACAATCCAAAAGTTTAAAAGTAGACTTAAATTTTGGGTCATAAAATTCGGTTTGCTAAATGAAATAGAGGATGTCCATCTTAATTTTAGGTAAACATCTTTAATAAATACATTGCAAATAGTGCATAGGATACTTACAGCAAGTCACCTAAAATTAAAATTAAACCAAGTGTCCTGAATTTTTATTTACTATATCCATTAACCCAATGTAATAGAATACCATAAAACAATCAAAATGAACTGTAGCTACATGGAGCATTGTGAATAAATCAAGCAATACTGAGCAAAGATGTGATTCTTCCTACATGAAACTTGAACTCAGGCAAAACTAACCAATAGCTTAGAAATCTCCAGGATAATGGTTACAAGGTGAAGAGAGGGTAGTGATCTATATGGAGTATGAGAGCGCCTTCTCAGTAATGTCTTTTGAGCTATGTGGGAGATGTAGTTACACAAGGACTTTCACTTTTCTTTAATTCACTGAGCTGTAACTTAATGGATTTTGTGCTTTTCTACATAGATAATAACTTCATATAGTGTCTTAAGGTTAATAGTAATTACTTGGATTGAGTTTTCTTTGCATTTTTCTATTTAAATTTTAAATATCAGACTTGGATTACTACTTATAATCAAAATATTGAAGCACTATTATTTGTAATGATGCAACTTTATCTTTGGATGAACAAAAAAAATTCTGCCCTGGTGAATCTGATGATTATGTGCCTTGGGGTTGCTCTTCTTGAGAAATATCTTTGTAGTGTTCTCTGTATTTCCTGGATTTCAATCTTGGCCTGCCTTGCTAGGTTGGGAAAGCTCTCCGGGATAATATCCTGAACAGTGTTTTTCAGCTTCGATTCATTCTCCCCGTCACATTCAGGTACACTGATCAAATGTCGATTAAGTCTTTTCACATAATCCCATATTTCTTGGAGATTTTGTTCATTTCTTTTCACTCTTTTTTCTCTTATCTTGCCTTCTTGTTTCCTTGAGTTGATCTTCAATCTCTGATATTCTTTCTTCCACATGATTGATTCAGCTATTAAAATTTGTGTATGCTTCACAAAGTTCTCATGCTATGTTTAGCTCCATCGAGTCACTTATGTTCTTCTCTAAGCTGGTTGTTCTAATTAGCATTTAATCTAACCTTTTTTCAAGGTTCTTAGTTTCTTTGCATTGGGTTAGAACACGTTCCTTTAGCTAAGAGAAGTTTGTTATTACCCACCTTCTGAAGCCTGCTTCTGTCAGTTCATCAAATTCATTCTTCATCCAGTGTTGTTCCCTTGTTGGTGATGAGTTGTGATCCCTTGGAGGAGGAGAGGGGTTCTGGTTTTTGGTGTTTTCAGCCTTTTTGCACTGGTTCCTTCCCATCTGCATGGATTTATCTACCTTTGGTCTTTGAAGTTGGTGACTTTTGGACAGAGTCTCTGAGTGGACGTCCTTTCTGTTGATGTTGAAGCTATTTCTTTCCATTTTTTAGTTTTCCTTTTAACAGGCCCCTTTGCTGCAGGACTGCTGGAGGTCCACTCCAGACCCTGCTTGCCTGGGAATCACATGCAGGGGCTGCAGAACAGCAAAAATTGCTGCCTGTTCCTTCCTCTGGTAGCTTTGTCCCAGAAGAGTGCTTGCCAGATGTCAGCCACAGCTCTCCTTTATGAGGTGCCTCTTTGGATATATGAGGGTCAGGGAGCCACTTGAAGGCAGTCTGTCCCTTATCAGAGCTCAAGTGCTGTGCTGGGAGCCGTTTCTCCCTTCAGAGCTGCTGGGCAGGGACGTTTAAGTCTGTTGCATTGGAACTCACAACTGTCCCTTTTCCCTGGTGCTTGGTCCTGGGAAGGTGGGGCTTTATTTATAAGTCCCTGAGGAGCTGCTGCCTTTTTTCAGAGATGCCCTGCCCAGCAAGGAGGCAGTCTAGCCACAGTCTGCCTGCAGAGGCATTGCTGAGCTGCTGCAGGCTCCGCCCAGCTGCCGTGTAAACTTCCTTGTGATTTTCTTTACACAGGCACAGTTAGAACTGCCTCAGTAATGGTAGACACCCCTCACCCCACTGAGTTCAACTGTCCCAGGTCAAGCTCAAACTGCTGTGCTGGCTGCACAAATCTCAAGCCTATGAGTTTCACTATGCTGACCTTTGTGGGGGTAGGACCTGCTGAGCCAGATCACTTGACTCCCTGTCTTCAGCCCCCTTTTTTTCAGGGGATTGGGCAGTTCTGTCTTGCAGGCATTCCAGGCTAGGGCTAAAATGGCTACCCAGTTTTGTGCTGAAAACCCGCGGCACTGGTTTAAATGGCCACCAAGTTTTGTGCTGGAAACCTGCAGTGCTGGTATTGTTGGGACTGGCAGACATCTCCTGGTCTGTGGGCTGTAAAGACTATGGGGGAAAGCGAAGTATCTGAGCTGGAGTGCCGGAGTGTCCAGAAAAGTCCCTGATAGCCTCTCTTGGGTGGAGGGGGGTCCTACGGCCCCTTGCTCTTCTTGGGTGAGGCAGTGCCCCACCTGGCCTCTGTTTGCCCTCCTTGGGCTACAACCACTGTCCAACCAGTCCCATTGAGATGAAACTGGTACTCTGGTTGGAAATGCGGAGATCACTCCCCTTGTGCGTCACTCTCACTGGGAACTGTGCTCCAGAGTTGTTCCTGTTCACCAGGGTTGAAGTGAAGAAAAAAATGCTAAGAGCAGCCAGAGAGAAAGGTCGGGTTACCCACAAAGGGAAGCCCATCAGACTCACAGTGGATCTCTTGGCAGAAACCCTACAAGCCAGAATAGAATGGGGACCAATATTCAACATCCTTAAAGAAAAGAACTTTCAATCCAGAATTTCATATCCAGCCAAACTAAGCTTCATCAGTGAAGGAGAAATAAAATCCTTTGCATACAAGCAATTGCTGAGAGATTTTGTCACCACCAGGCCTGCCCTACAAGAGCTCCTGAAGGAAGCACTAAACACAGAAAGGAACAACCAATACCAGCTGCTGCAAAAATGTACCAAATGATAAAGACCAATGACAAAGAAACTGCATCAACTAACAGGCAAAACAACCAGCTAGCATCAAAATGGCAGGATCAAATTCACACATAGTATTAACCTTAAATGATTAAAATATTTACCAAACAAATAGCGAGCAAAAAAAATAAATAAATAAAAAAGGAGAATTTGCCATCCTAGTCTCTGATAAAATGGACTTTAAACCAACAAAGATCAAAAGGGACAAAGAATGACATTACATAATGGTAAAGGGATCAATGCAACAAGAAGAGCTAACTATCCTAAATATATATGCACCCAATACAGGAGCACCCAGACACATAAAGCAAGTTCTTAACAACCTACAAAGAGACTTAGACTTCCACACAATAATAATGGGAGACTTTAACCATCCACTGTAAATATTAGATCAACAAGACAGAAAACTAAGAAGGATATCCAGGACTTGAACTCAGATCTAGACCAGGCAGACATAGTAGATATCTACAGAACTCTCCACCCCAAATCCACAGAATATACATTCTTCTCAGGACCACATTGCACTTACTCTAAAATTGACCACATAATTGGAAGTAAATCACTCCTCAGCAAATGCAAAAGAACAGAAATCATGGCAGTCTCTCAGACCACAGTGCAATCAAATTAGAACTCGAGATTAAGAAACTCACTCAAAACCGCACAACTACATGGAAACTGAACAACCTGCTCCTGAATGACTACTGGATAAATAATGAAATGAAGGCAGAAATAAAAATGTTCTTCAGAAACAATGAGAATGAAGACACAAAGTACCAGAATCTCTGGGACACATTTAAAGCAGTGTTCAGAGGGAAATTTATAGCACTAAATGCCCACATGAGAAGTGAGAAAAGATCTAAAATCGAACCCTACCCTCACAATTAAAAGAACTAGAGGAGTAAAAGCTATCAGAAGACAAGAAATAACTAATATTAGAGTGTAACAGAAGGAGATACAGGCACAAAAAACCCTTCAAAAAATCAATAAATCCAGGAGCTGGTTTTTTGAAAACATGAACAAAATAGATAGACCACTAGCCAGATTAATAAAAAAAAGAGAATAATCAAATAGAGGCAATAAAAAGTGATAAAGGGGTTATCACCACTGATCCCACAGAAATATAAACTACCATTAGAGATTACTACAAACAACTCTATGCACATAAACTAGTAAACCTAAAAGAAATGGATAAATTCCTGGACACTTGCACCCTCCCAAGCCTAAACCAGGAAGAAGTCAAAACCCTGAATAGACTAATAACAAGGTCTGAAGTTGAGGCAGCAATTAGTAGCCTATCAACCAAAAAAGTCCAGGTCCAGACAGGTTCACAGCTGAACTCTACCAGACATACAAAGAGGAGCTGGTACCATTCCTTCTGAAACTATTCCAAACAATACAAAAAGAGGGAATCCTCCCTAACTCATCTTATGAGACCAACATCATCCTGATACCAAAACTTGGCAGAGATGCAACTAAAAAAGAAAATTTCAGGCCAATATCCTTGATCAACATTGATGCAAAAATCTTCAATAAAATACTGGCAAACCAAATCCAACAGCACATCAAAAAGCTTATTTATTATAACAAGTCAGCTTATTCCCCGGGATGCAAGGCTGGTTCAACATACGCAAATCTATAAACATAATCCATCACATAAATAGAACCAAAGACAAATATCATATGATTATCTCAATAGATGCAGAGAAGACCTTCCACAAAATTTAACAGCCTTTTATGCTAAAAACTCTCAATAAACTAGGTATCAATTGTACGTATCTCAAAATAATAAAAGCTATTTATGACAAACGCATAACCAATATCCTACTGAATGGGCAAAAACTGGAAGCATTCCCTTTGAAAACTGGCACTAGACAAGGATGCCCTCTTTCACCACTCCTATTCAATATAGTATTGGAAGTTGTGGCCAGAGCAATTGGGCCAGAAATAGAAATAAAGCACATTCAATTAGGAAAAGAGAAAGTCAAATTGTCTCTATTTGCAGATGGCATGATTGTATATTTAGAAGACCCCATCATCTCAGCCCAAAATCTTAAGATGATAAGCAACTTCAGCAAAGTCTCAGGTTACAAACTCAATGTTCAAAAGTCACAAGCATTCCTATATACCAATAACAGACAGAGAGCCAAATCATGAGCGAACTCTCATTCACAATTGCCGCAAAGAGAACAAAATACCTAGGATTACAACTAACAAAGGATATAAAGGACCTCTTCAAGGAGAACTACAAACCACTGCTCAAGGAAATAAGAGGACACGAACAGATGGAAAAACATGCCATGCTCATGGTTAGAAAGAATCAATATTGTGAAAATGGCCATACTGCCCAAAATAATTTATAGATTCAATGCTATCCCCATCAAGCTACTATTGACCTTCTTCACAGAACTGGAAAAAAACACCTTAAACTTCATATAGAACCAAAAGAGACCCCATATAGCCAAGACAATCCTAAGCAAAAAGAACAAAGCTGGAGGCATCACGCTACCTGACTTCAAACTATACTACAGGGCTACTATAATTGAAACAGCATGGTACTGACACCAGAACAGACATAGACCAATGGAACAGAACAGAGGCCTCGGAAGTAATGCTACACATCTACAACCATCTGATCTTAGACAAACCTGACAAAAACAAGCAATGGGGAAAGGATTCCCTGTTTAATAAATGATTTGGGGAAAACTGACTAGCCATGTGCAGAAAGCCGAAGCTGGATCCCTTCCTTACACCTTATACAAAAATTAACTCCAGATGGATTAAAGGTTTAAACGTAAGACCTAACACCATAAAAACCCTAGAAGAAAATGTAGGCAAAAGCATTCAGGACATAGGCATGGGCAAGGACTTCATGACTAAAACACCAAAAGCAATGGAAACAAAAGCCAAAATAGACTAATGGGATTGAATCAACTTGAGCACTACTGCACAGCAAAAGAAACAATCATTAGAGTGAAGCAGCAACCAACAGAATGGGAAAAGTATTTTGCAATCTACCCATCTGACAAAGGGCTAATATCCAGAATCTGTGAAGAACTTAAACAAATTTACAAGAGAAAACCTCATCAAAAAGTGGGCAAAGGATATGGACACGTTTCAAAAGAAGACCTTTATGTGGCCAACAAACATGAAAAAGAGCTCATCTTCACGGATCATTAGAGAAATGCAAATCAAAACCACACTTATATACCATCTCAAGCCAGTTAGAATGGTGATCATTAAAAAAATCTGGAGACAACAGATGCTGGAGAGGTTGTGGAGAAATAGGAACACTTTTACACTGTTGGTGGGAGTGTAAGTTAGTTCAACCATTGTGGAAGCCAGTGTGGCAATTTCTCAAGGATCTAGAACTAGAAATACCATTTGATCCAACAATCCCATTACTGGGTATATACCCAAAGGATTATAAATCACTCCATTATAGAGACACATGCACATGTTTTTTTTTTTTTGTTGTGGCACTGTTTACAATAGTAAAGACTTGGAACCAACCCAAATATCCATCAATGATAGACTGAATAAAGAAAATATGGCACATATACACCAAGGAATACTATGCAGCCATAAAAAAGGATGAGCTCATGTCCTTTGCAGGGACATGGATGAAGTTGGAAACCATCATTCTCAGGAAACTGACACAAGAACAGAAAACAAAACACCACATGTTCTCACTCAGAAGTTGGTGTTGAACAGTGAGAACACATAGACACAGGGAGGGGAACATCACACACTGGGGCAGGTTTGGGGGCTAGGGGAGGGATAGCAGGGGGTGGGAGGTTGGGGAGGGATAACATAAGGAGAAATATCTAATATAGGTGATCGGGGGGAATGAATGCAGCAAACCACTATGGCATATGTATACCTATGTAACAATCATGTATGACCTACACATGTACCCTCCAACTTAAAGTATTAAAAAAAAATATTCTGCCACAAAGCTTGGCTATGGATTCTCTCAACTGGAAGAAGAGAACTCTATTTTAAGATGAGTTTTTTTTTCATCGATATGTCTGTTTGTTTTCCTCCTGCCTCTTCTCCATTTCTCAGTTTGGAGTATTCAAGAAAAAGAAAATACAATGTCCTCCTAGTGGGCTACAAAAGTTTTTGAGACATCAGGGATCCCTTTGAACACTTCTCAAAAACAGATTTAGAAATGTCAACAACCTCTCTCAGCACAGGTTCAGATTCTGAAAACTTGGCAAAACCAAGACTGAATCCAGATCTGACTAGTGGTATTGGGCAAATCATTACAGCCCCTTGAGCTTGAATTCTCTCACTTCAAAATCACTTAAGATTCAACATAAGGAGTAACATACTTAGCCCAGTGCCTGGCACGGAGGAAGCCTTCAAGTATCGACATGATAACCTCACAATTGCCTCGAAGGTCTCCAATGGAGTGCTCTTCCTTCAGCTTCGAGCTTCCCAGGGACCTAGGTTTCCCTTTCTTCCTCCTGCTCTTAGCAGGCCTGAGATAGATTTACTTGCAGTTTCTTCCTTCCTTGATTTTTGGCTATAAAATACTCCATGAAAATTGGAGGTTGATTAAATTATGTAAATTAAGATGGTTTCTTCCCAAGCCCTCTGATTCATTCCCAGAATGATCATCTGAGAGGAGTGCTTTGCCAGATAGGCCAGCATCTTTGTAAATCTTGAGCAATGACTGCGAAACCACCTAAACTACAGGATGCTTGTGTTTTAGTAAAGTAAAATATCTACTCTGCCCATACCTAATTAAAAGGGCTGATTTCATTATATGAATATGCTGGGGAGAAAGGAATGAGAGATGTGCTTTATTTCTTTTCTCAAACTCCAAGGAAACAATAAAATGGCAGAAACAGCAGTCTGAGATGTTGGAGATAATTGTTGTTTAATTCTGGATTTGGTTAGTTAATGAGCGCTGTACAGAAGGCCTCTTTTACAGCACAAACTGTCACTGTATATATTGGGTATGTGTCGTCTGTGTGTATTTTGCAAATTACATTTTTCCAGTGTAAGCAGTAATCCTGCCAAACAATTACAGTGTTTACAGAATCTGATATAATCCATCTGTTGAAAAGGCTCTTCTGTGTTTAGGCTGATAAAATATAAAACAGTTGGTGAAGACTTAGCAAAATCCATAGATCTTGATTCTGCAGGAATGCTAAGTTCTTGTAGGCCATACAATGGCAATTCATAGTGAAAAGCTTCCAGAATCCTGTTGGACTCTGACAAGTTCTCTGAGAGAGTGGCTAGCACTCGTGACACCCAACTGCCTTCCTGAATGCATTACCTTCTCACTAGCAACTGAATACAAGGGCATGGTTAGGTGCACTTGAAATACAAAGTAGAGTTGACCCTTCAACAACATGGGTTTTAACTGTACAGGGTCCACTTATAGGCAGATATTTTTCAACCAGGCAAAGATTGAAAATATAGTATTCTCAAGATTTAGAATCTGCATATATGGAAGGCTGACTTTTTATATAAATGGCTTCTGCAGGGCTGACTGCAGGACTTGAGTATGCACTGATTTTGGTATACATCAGGGTCCTGGAACCAATCCCTTGCATATACTGAAAAATGACTGAGTCCAAGGTATGTATTCTCAGTTGGGTGCTGCAGCACATGCCTGTAGTCCAAGGTACTCAGGAGGCTGAGGAGGAAGGATTTCCTGAGGCCAGGAGTCCAAGGCCACAGTGTGCTATGATTGTGCCTATGAATAGCCACTGCACTCGAGCCTGGGGAACATAGTAAGACCTCTTGTCTTAAAGATATATACATAATACATATTCTCTTCCTTCTTCTGGCATTCTTTTCTTCTAAGTTTGGTATGACATTAACAGAAAAAGCAACTCAAAGAATTAGTTGAATGTCACTTCTCCCATGACAGGTGTGTTGTGTTTTGTTTTTTGTTGTCTTTTTTGTTGTTGTTGTCACTTATGAGGTGAGACGGAAAAAAACATGTTTTACAAATGTTAACTTTTTTGAGACTGTGTCTTACTTTGGATTCCCCAAGATGCAGACCATGAAAGAAAGACTTGATTTTTGTTTCAAGTGGTTTATTATGGAGGTACGGAGAGCCCTGGCAGGGGATTCAAGAAGTGATAGAGAATACAGCCAACAGCTATATTTAGCCACCTCTGTCGGTAACTGGGGCTTAATTTCAGAAGAAATAGTGTAGTATACACCCTTTAGGATTATTCAAACTGAGAGGCGAGGGAGTTGGGGTATTTGTGCACCAACTCCCATACATCACTGGTTAAAGACTGCTACTGATCAGTGGTCATTCTTCAGTGTTTCCAGCCTGCTACATGCGGCATCAGGACAGCTTCTGAACATAAAGACATTTAGGCGCTGGAAGCTGGAAGTGGAGTAGAACTCAATAAAACAGTAAATTCTGAGGGATAAAAGTGGGTACCAACAATGCCTGGTTTACTCTATTTCCATCTTCCATTTCTGAGGAACTTAATACTACCCATACTAACTCAACGGTTCTATTTATGAGGGTCATGTGGGTAACAAAAATATAGCTAAGGGGGGATGGGATCCAGAAGACATGTCTTGATGCCATCTTAACATAGTAAGCAGCCTGTTTTTCATAGGTGGTACAAGTATTTGCCATAGCTTATAGCGAGGAAAAGGAGGAGGAATCTGAGGGTATGGTAGAAGGTACCAGCTGCCCCCTTGAATCTGTGGCTGTATTCTTCCTGCCGTTTTCACGTGGTGATTACAAAGGTTCTCTGAGTTGAGTTTCTTCCTTAAGACTGTACAACCAATGAGTAATGCCAAGATTCAAAAACAAGTCCATCTGATAGAAAAGTTCATGCATAATTATTGCTTGTGAAATACCATACCTTAGAATAGTGTTTTTGGTTTTTTGTTTGTTTTTGTTTGTTTTGTTTTTTGAGACAGAGTTTCACTCTGTTGCCCAGGCTAGAGTACAATAGCACAATCTCAGCTCACTGCAACCTCCATCTCCCAGGTTCAAGCAATTCTCCTGCCTCAGCCTCCCAAGTAGCTGGGATTACAGGTACCTGCCACCACACCCAGCTAATTTTTGTATTCTTAGTAGAGATGGGGTTTCACCACATTGGCCAGGCTGGTTTTGAACTCCTGACCTCAGATGTTCTGCCTGCTTCAGTCTCCCAAAGTGCTGGGATTACAGGCGTGGACCACCATACCCACCTAGACTAGTGGTTTTCAACCATGGTGGAGATGTGCGTGGCAACCTTATTCCTTAAAGGACATGATGACGACCAGAGACATCTTTGGTTGTCACACTTAGAGAGACATTACTGTCTCTAGGTAATAGAGGTCAGGGATGCTGCTAAAAGTCTTAAGGTGCATGAGACAGCCCCCTTCAATGAAGAATTATCTGTTCCAAAATGTCAGTGGTATGAGGTTGAGAAAAACATGTCCTAAAGGCTAAGGACATGAATTCTGATCCTGCTACTTATTAAGTAAAGTTTAAGAAGCCCAAAGCCCTTTTCCTCATCTCTCACAAAAATGGAAGAGGTATCAATGACCTACTTTCTAGCAACTGATTCTCATATTTTACTGTGCTTCATATCAGGGTGTTTAAAATGCAGCACTAAAGATCTGAGAATCTGAGCCCTAACGATTCTGATTTAAGTAATTCTGGAGAAGGGCCCAAAAATCTGTTTCTAAAAAGTGCCTTTAGTTATCTGAAGTGGACCATACTTTAAGAAACTTCATGATAAGCTAGTTTCCAGAATTCTTAAATTATTTCATTTTAGTACTTAATGTGCTTGAAGTACCTCTCAAGTGTAAGCCGCTATCATGACTCCTTGTGCTGACTTAGTGGAAAAGCCCCAGCAGAGAAGTCAGAATCATCCAGAACAATCAGATCAGGAAGCTGATAGAGGGAGACATCACAGACAGGGCTATAGAAACATCTGGTGGCTATAAGATTTAATGCCCTGCCCTGATGAATGGCTTTGTGACTGTGGTAGACTGTGGGACTTGAGTTTCTGTATAAAATCTTAGTTAATGCTGCCTATAAAATGCTAGAAATAGAGTGCTTATAAGAGCAAGATTGTTTGATTTATTTCTATATCCCTAAAACATGTCACATCTGCCACAGTCAAGATTTAACAAATATGTTGACTAGATCAAGTGATAGTATAGTGAAGTAGAGATATTCTAGTCTGACAGCTGCCTAGATTTCTCAGATTTGGAGGTTGGAATGGGGCAACTTCATGCCTAATAACTGATAGTCCTCTCAAGATAATCCAAACCCTTCAAGATATGGTGACAAGATATGGTTGAGTCAACTGTTGGGGTCTCACCCAGATCTTCTGTCCTGGGCTGGCATGAGTAGGGGCTGCTAATGGCTCAGATGCATACTTCTCCAGAAACCTGCCTCAGGTGATGCAAGCCACTTCGTCTTGCTGTGCTGCCCCCAGGAGTGGCCCAAGACCAAGCACTGCCTGGTTTCAGGATACAAAAGCCCAGATCCCTTGCCCCAGGTTGGACATTACTGTGGTACCACTCATGTTACTGTGTCATGATTATGGAACCATTCAGAGATCAAGGAGTCATGTTCAAATAGACTTCAGCTGAAACCATATCTTTACTTACCCCTTCCCCTGCTCTAATTTTCCCACTTACCTCCTGATATGGTTGGGATGTTTGTCCCCTCCAAACCTCATGTTGAAATGTCCCCAGTGTTAGAGGTGGGGTCTCTTTGGGGTTGTTTTGATCATGAGGGTGGATCTCATAAATGGCTTGGTGCCCTTCCCATGACGATAAATGAGTTCTCACACAGTTCGTGCAAGAGCTGATAGTTTGAGTCTGACATCTCTGTTGGTCCCTCTCTTGTATGCATTATACCTGGTCCCCTTTTGCCTTCCACTATAAGGGAAAGCTTCGGGAGCCTCACCAGAAGCCGAGCAGATGTGGGTTCCATGCTTGTACAGCTTGCAGAACTGTGAGTTAAACCTCTTTATAAATTACTCAGTCTTAGTTATTCCTTTATAGCAATACAAATGGACTAACATACCTCCTTACAGAATTATCTTGAAAGCATTCCCTTAAATCACTTGCAGAAGAATGGCTGGATTTAGAAAACCTGGCATAAGCCACTTAATTCCGGCAGTGAAAGTCAAATCCATATAAGTACATGTGCATACAGCCAACTGATGCTACCATACAACATACCACTCAGAAACTTGCTGACCTGGTGGAATAGTGAAGCAATTTCTTATAGGTACAGCTGAAGTGCCAGCTTAAGATGATACCTCCATACTAGCCTTCTGGATACAGAATATATCCTGAACCCACAGCCACTCTATGGTACTAGGTTCTCATAGGAAAACATATGAGTCTGGGAATCAAGAGGTAGAAATAGAAATGTCCCTCCAGCTACCATTCCCAGTGATTCATTTGGGAATTTGTAATTCTCTATAACTTCAGGATTTATGCATCAGGAGATCCTACTTCTCACGTGAAATGCTTCCACCAAAGAACAGAGTCCCACTAATCTTGGCACTATGACTGCCGCCTGGTCAAATTGGGATCCCTGTGCCTGTACAGGGAGTTATACAGGAAGCCACTACTGTATCAGTCCTGCTCATCATGAAGAGATAGAGCTGCAGCCTCATGATGAAGACAGAGAGGAAAATGCTGGGTAATTGACTGTGGCATCTTTTGGTACTTCCATGGTCATGGTCACTCTACGTGCTCAAGTACAGGAATAATGGCCTGATAAGGGTATAGTAACCAGGGTCAAAGACTCTTCAGAGAATTTGTATCACATCAATTACACCCATCTAGACTAGTGGAATTTTGTAGCCAAGTGGAAGAAGGATCTAGAATAGGTGGTAGAGGAGAAAAATGAATACGTGCATTACTGACTTTTGGATCAGTCACAGCAGTGGAGGGTCTTGTTCAACCCATCAATACTGTTCCTCTAAGTTTCCCCAGAAATTGTGGCCAACCAGAATCCTAGAGAAGCTGTGCCAGAATTGAGCAAACTTCATGTAAGCAGTAGAGCTGAGTGGTGGGCTACAGTAAATGATAATAGTATCATAACCAGATCTTTTTTTAAAAATTTTAATTTTTTCTGATGGAGTCTTGCTCTGTTGCCACCAGGATGGAGTGCTGTGGCGTGATCTCAGCTCACTGCAACCTCCGCCTCCTGGGTTCAAGCGATTCTCCTGCCTCAGACTCCCGAGTAGCTGTGACTACAGGCACACCACTATGCCGGCTAATTTTTGTATTTTTAGTAGAGATGGGGTTTTCACCATGTTGGCCAGGATGGTCTTGATCTCTTGACCTCATGATCTGCCCACCTCGGCCTCCCAAAGTGCTGGAATTACAGGCATGAGCCACCACACGCAGCCCCCCAGATCTTTTTTATTGGTACCAGCATCTTCTAGCTGCCGTGTTTTACTTAGAGCTCATAACAGCCTCCTTCAGGGAATTTCTGCATTTTCCAGAAGTGCCTAGACAATTACACTTGCTCTCCTTAAGGCAGTCTATAGCCTATACCAATAAAAGATAACACAATCCCCTTGCCTCAAGATGAGACAACTCTGTAATACCATTTATACTCCAGTACCCTTCATAGAAAGAAGGCTGAGATTTAGCTTCAGTTGACATCACATCGTTGAAGTTCTGCTCCATCCTTTGGGCATTTCCTCACTAAGTCACTTCTATAAGAATCTTCTTTTTGGCTCTGCTTCAAAGGAACCCAGCCTAAGACAAGGTACCTCAATCAAAACAACAGTGTCTTCTGCCTTCCTTTAAGATGCAGCAGTAAAATCCAACACTTAAGTTGCTAGATGATAAAACTAAGATCCTGAGAGGTTAACTGAATTACCTATTTAGTAAGATGCAAATCTGATCTTGAACCTGGATAAGATTCAAAGCCTTTTCCCTTTCCACAGCAGTATTTCGGCTGATTGCCCCGGCGATCTGTTACATTACTAGGACTCACATTGCCAGATCCCACCACCCACTTATCTGGCCTGGCTGGAGAAGTGTAGGTCTGGTCGGGAAAGACAGCATAAGACAACCATCAGTGGGATCTTGGATAGTCACCGTAAACTAGCAATAGCACTCTGGAGGTGTACATTCAGCTCCAGCTATGTGCATAGCTCTAACCTAGCATTTCTCTCGGGACTAGGTGCATTAAGTTGATGTTGGATATTTCTAGTTATCTCTCAGTTCCAATGATGGTAGGAATTATGTTTCATCAAATATTGACCATTCTATCAAAGTTCATTTGAGCCCATCTCAAAGCCCCAATCCCTTTTCTGCACATGACTGGTGCCAGTGAAAGTAAGGTATTTGCATCTCTCCAAGTACCATGTGTACTTGCATTTACTCTGTTCTAGTCTTAAGTGGACATTGAGAGATGGAGGGTATACAATGGAGAGCAGAACACAGAGATGGAGCACAGCACTGATGGGAAAGGTGATGACTCATTTGCAGGGAATCAACAATTGTGCAGTAAGCGCGCATGCTGATGTCCACTTCATTCCACCACAAATCCAGTTGCCAGGAGGGCTTTGTGCAACATGTGGTAGGTCTCAAAGCCAGAAGGGACTGGACTTCATATGCATGAGCTGATCTGGGTCTGGGAGACCCTTTGGTACTTTGAGGCAGGAGAAGGTATTTTAAAAATCACTCTGGACCAAGTGCAGTAGCTCACATCTGTAATCTCAGCATTTTGGGAAGCTGGGGTGGGCAGATAGCTTGAGCTCAGGAGTTTGAGACCATTTTGAGCAGCATGGTGAAACCCTATCTCTATTAAAAATACAACAAAATTAGCTGGATGTAGTGGCATGTACCTGTAGTCCCAGCTACTCAGAAGACTGAAGTGGGAGGATCACCTGAGCCCAGGAAGTCAAGGCTGCTGTGAGCCATGATTGCGCCACTGCACTCCAGCCTGGGTAACAGGAGTGAGACCCTTCTCAAAAACAAAAACCCTGGTAGTCAATGTGCAGAAATAACTAGAAAGATTTATGAATGTTCTTTGCTGTCCAGTCACAGCAGACTTGTATCAAACAAACTTTATGGACCTTCTCAGATTCTCTTGATTCTACCCACTTCCTGGACTCACAACAGCTTGTTCTGCTCAGCTTTACTAACAACCCTAGCACCCACCTGAGGCCAACCAGCCACTCGCCCTAAGAATGCTGGAGTTGCCACCCCACAGTCAGGCTGACCAGCTGCATGCCTGGAGTTTCTGGCTCTACTTGACACTTCTAGTCTAGGGTAAATGATCACAACTTGGGGTCTGGCTGCCCAAGATGCTGAAAGATCCAGATGACACAGTTTCTGTATGGCAAATTTTGACCAAGAGCAAACAGGACATGGGAGGTCACTGGGGAAATAAAATCTGCTCCATCAAAAATTATTTTCATGTGCCGTTTTTCCTCATGGCTTCTCTGGAGAAGTCTCACATGCCATGCAATACCTGCCAAGCAATATGCTGTTTCTCTTCAGTTTGTGATAAAGCAGTTGCCAGCCTGACCATACATCATTTTGCATTGCTTCAATCCTTTCTTGCCTCACATCCCTCATGCCTCATCCTTGCTGCCCGAGTTTCGCACTCTTTAATTAAATCATCACCATTTTAACCCCTGTTTCAGGCTCTGCCCTCTAGGGAACAATAGCTCACTTAGTTTTAGGCATGTTCTGCCTGCTCTTGGTTTGGTGAATTTCCCACCTATCCTTCATTAACTTTTTTTTTTCTTTGAGCCTTTTCTATGACAATGACTGCCCCTTGCCCATGAACTCAGTCAATTCCCCTTTATATGACTTTATAAGACTTTGGAATCTCATATCTCCTAGTACTTACATTTATTGGCTTTGGTAACTAATAAAGTATGACACGTCTCGCTCTCTGACTTCCTCCATTCACTTAATTAGGCCAACTCTTACTATGAGAAGCTCAATATATTATTTATCTGTTTTACAAGCATCAACCACAATGACTCTCCTAGGTCTGGTGCTCCAATATTTATAAAGTAAGTGTGGGGAAAGAACGAAGGAATCTAGTCAGTTACTCTTCTAGTTGGCTCCTGGAAAGCCAGTTAGCCATCTACAAGAAGCTGGAGTAGTTTTATGTAGTTAGGGTAGCTGGCTCAAGAGCAAGGAGGATCAAATGGATTTTAAGGTAGGAATGAATAATTGGGTGGCTCAGAGCACCAGCCAAGGACAGCTCTCATAGGCATTGAGTGTGGTTACATGTGAATAAAGTCTGAGCTTTTAAGACGACAGAGCAATGCTTCCCAGACAACCCTCCTCTGACCTTAGAGGGCTGTCTTGGCTGTTTGAGGTTAAATAAGGGCTCTTAACATTTATAGTCCCAAAGGAAGGTGATGTTTTAATGGGCCATAATAAAGAAAGCTGCTCAAGGACAGGGGTTATTTGATTATCTCAATTTCTAAGACCCACATGCTATATGCTTACTGACTGTTTCTTGAGTTAATGACTATCAGAAGACCTCACAGAAGAAATTTTAAAATGGTTTCCAACAGGCTTATTTGTATACTCAATTTCTAGTATAGGGTTTAATCAAATTGCCTAGGAAACATTATATGCACAGTCAAATCTCATTCTTTTTACTAAGGGAATTTACAATATTCTGGAATAGATGGACCTCTAAAACTAACAGGGGAAAAGTTATTGTAAATTTTCATAACCCCTCTGCTTCATACTGTCTCCCTCTGTCACATATGTATCCTTTCCAGGAGAATTCAGTCTTTATCAGCTTAGTTTCTGAACCCGCTATTGCAGAATTTGGTTAATCAGCGAGGGAGAGAACTAAGGCACTGCATAATCAGGGTAATAATTTACATAGGAGAAGGCAAGCATTTAGTGCAGAAGAGAAACTAACATATCCAGAGAGTAAGTGAGATGTGAGCCACTGAAGTTCCAGGTTTGGAAAAAATGTGGGAAGCCTGGAGCAAGGGAAGAAACTGAACATCTATGCATGTGAGAGAAATGGGGAAAAATTCTAGAACATGTGACGATACACGGAACTGCTCCCTTTTGCGTTTTTGAAATATTTCTAAAATGTAAAATACCGACTTTTTTCTTAAATATGACATTCCTCGGCCAGACCACTAGGCATCTCGGTTTATTTGGAATATACTACATTAATCTTAATTCTACCAGAGAATTCAGAATTATGACTAGTTTTAAGGTGGATTTTAACCAGTATCCACTATCGCAGGGAAAGTAACCTATTTTCAGATGCTGATATGTACATCAGATACCAATTTCTTCTAAAGTGAGAGCTAAGATTTTATCACTATTTTAAAGTGACAATACAATAAATGGGTTCTTGTGGACCTAATTCTTTAAACAAGGTTGATATTACTTTTTGAGTGTGAATATTTCAACATGATTATTAAAATACAGAATACCTACCCTGTGCTCAGTATGATTCGTGATGTCCTTAGCCAAAAGCAATATAATTGACTAGAGCTGACTTAGCAGAAACATTTGCTTAATCCTGTTAACATTCTCACTAATGAACTGTCCAGTGATCTAACATGGGGGCCAAGATATCCAGGTGCCTCCCATCACAGGCCTGATTGTTAATATTGTTCAGTTACTTTGGTCCCCATATAGCAACATAAGATCTGAATGGGAGATTCTGCATATCATTTTGTTGGTCACTGACTTCTCTGACAACCAATTTAAAATGGAAAGAAAAAAAAAAAAGTTTTAAAGTCCAATTAGTCACGGAGTTCTTTTTTCTTTATTAAGGATTTAGAAGCTTTGAAAAATCTTTTGAAAGATTTTCCATTAGTTAGCATTTCTACCAAAAAGTAAGCAAGTAAGTATGACAAAGCAGACATTTCAGTAATTAGTCTGTTGACTGGACTTTGTAATGTAGCATTTGCAGAGCCTGGGATAGCGTACTGCACAGAAAGATAATCAGTGGTGGGAGGAGCAATACTCTGAAACTAGTTTGGAGGAGCACTAGAGGGGGAGGCTAAGAATAAATAACCTGGCACAGGGCATTCCCTCTACCACTGCCCAGAAGCCAGATTCACTAACTCTTTACCCCCTGGCAGGATACCCAACTGCGTCCAACTTGCTTTGTCTACTTACTGCCCAAACCCTTAAGATCACTGCTTAGTTACTGCTTCCTCTGGGAGCTTCCACCCTCTCGGATCAAACATGTCTATGATATACTTTTTTACGGTACTGATCCCAGTCCTTGTCTTACATTTATTTGTCATGTATGTCTCATCTGCCAGTCTCTAAGCTTTGTGAAGGCAAGAGTTCTCTCACTATGTCACAGGGCCACAAGCAGTAAAGGCTCAGCAGCTTGCTGAATGAAATTTCTTCTCTGGGCCTACATTTCCCTACTTTTTAAAAGGAAGATTTTTAAGAAACTACTCAGCACTAATGTGATGACTACTTAGATTACAGGAAAGACATTCGTCTGCTCTAGGGCGTACCAGCTATCTACCTTCTAAAAGATGTTCTGCAGCACTCAGAATTTACAGAGCAACACTAAGACAGGTCTGATGCCTTGATTTCTCATGAGAGCGCTTCAAACACCAGTATTGCTGGGGATCAGAGGCTTGCTGCTAAAACCCATTCTGGGTTGTTTTGGAAATGTGGGTTCACTGAAGCCATACTGGCTCTAAAATATCACTCGGTACAGGATGTTGCATGGATGCTGATAGAAATAGATGTTATTTTTTTAAACCCCAAACATGCTCAAATGAACCTTAGATTAGAATCTCAAATGGCTGTTTTCTTAGTTCCTTTCCACTTTTTTTTTTCTTCTTGGCATGTCAGTGACTAATAAATTGCAGCAAACGCTTGAGTTTATACTAGCTCATAGGTGATTACACTGGACAAGTAGTTTTTGCAAGCCCTAGGGCCCCTTGGAAAATGAAATAACCCACATATGGAAGGAATCAGCCAACAGAGGGGCCTCTACCTACCTGCATTCTCTAGCTGCTGAAACTGTGTTTTGATAAGATAAGAGGAAACAGGGCAAGAAGAAACTGAACAGTCCTAGAAACTGAACTGTAGCTCTTGTTGCTGTAAAGCCTGCACCAAATAAGTCAGCTAGGCCTGTGTGACTGCTGCAGGATTGCTGGGCAGTCCTAACCTAAATGTTTAGCTTCATCCCATCCTTACCTACCTTTATCACCCTTTACCTCCTACCATGCCACTAATCCAGAAACCATATATTTCAAAGTCCCATGAGAATCCCCAGTTTCAGTGGTTTGGTCCTGATATATTCATGACTGTATGCATTTTCACTGGACCAGACATTTTGATATTTGCCTTCCACAGCAAAATCCCTGGAATCGCACACAGGTTGGGTACTGCAGCCCTAAAGGAGTGAAGCCACCCCAGCGTAACAGGGCAGCTAGTACTACAGCCCTGGCCAGTTGTTGGCAGGGAGAAAGCAGGACCAACTTTTTAGCTCTTCTGACAGGTCAAAATGCTGAATGCCCAAACTTTTGTGGGAAATATTCTAATTTTTAAATGTCTGTAACTTAACACAAAACTCCATTTCTCTGTGGGCCTCACTGGGCCACCGCTTGCCAGATTGCTTCAATCTTTTCCCAAAATTTCAAGGTTTTATCCCTGTTCATGAATCTCCCTCCTGCCCAAATACCATTTTATCAAATCTTATGACAACTTTTTCAGACAGCTTCTCATGTCCCCATTTTCAGTTTGAGGACACAGAGGCCCAGCTGTTGCCAATTCGTCCCTGGTTATAAATTTCAGACTAGATTTAGGGTTTTAGAAGAATTATTTCAGATCCCCATGTCCCTGCCATTTGCCCTGTTATGCCATTATCATCTGAAACAAATCGTGCCCCCTCTACATTTAAGAAGTTATAATGATGGCCCCTCCAATCCATAAAAAGTGAAATGTGTCTTAACATGGAGTAATTTTCCTACAAGAATTGGGAGTACCGGGTCAACAAGAGTGAGAAGTAGACTCAGAGAAAGAGTAAGAAACAGTCAAACTCCTAGTGGCCAAATGAATGTAAGACTGAAGAATAAGAATATTTAAATACTTGAGTTGGTGTTGTGATTGCTACTGTTAAAAGAAAAACTTTAGCTGAATTTAAGTTTAATTGAGCAAAGAACAATTTGTGAATTGGGCAGCCTCCTCAGCCAGAGTAGGCTCAGAACTCAGGATAGCCCTGTGGCGGAAGATTTACGGTCATAAAAAGGAAAGTGACACACAGAAAATAGAAGTGACGTACAGAAACGGCTGGATTACTTTATTTATGTTTGCCTTATTTGAACAAGGTTTGAACATTTGCCCCCTTTTAATTGGCCAAAACTGGTGACTGGTGCAAGAGTAGGCTACGATCTATTTACAACTATTTAATTTATAGTTCAAGATGTACAGATACACCTTTAGGCTGAAATTAAAATATGTAAGGAGGAAACTTTAGGTTACACTTTATTTGACACTCCAATTTGAGACCCTTCTCTTTTCCACTCATTTAGGAAAAGTCTGATGCTGGAGAGCTGGTGTCAGTGGCATTTGGGGGAGTGAAGCATAGGGTGGCTTTCAGTGTAGGAGTGATGCAATGTGAAGAAAACGTGTGAGAGCCAGGCGTTGATGAAATGATCTAATTCATTAGAATTGGGAACCCACAGCCATTGTAACCAGGAAAAATATAAACCTCTTCAGAGCCCTCCCATTCAACAATCTCAAGTTTAGAAGGGCAACGAGTTTCTCATCTTATGAGACAGAAATTCAAGCTAAAAACTTTGAATCTCCAAGAGCGAGCAGGACGACACATTGTGTCTGAATTATACCTGGAAATAAAAAGTTTCCATAACCACTCCCGACTCGTGACAAGCAAAACGAATTGCTTTAGTGTGTGTGTTCCCATTGCACTTTGTTTTACAATAGGCATTATACTGTAACTATATAAACCTGATGGAAGAGAGTGAACCATCATCCCCATGTCTCTAGTACCTATCACAAAAGTATACAAATGCTCAGTGATAATCTAAGATGTTTTTAAAATCCTACCAATCTCCAAATTAGTAGCTGTTTATATTGTATCTGATTCAATCCATTCTGTTTATACTTAATATCCTTTTGTAACTGAGTTTAATTTGTCAGAAGGTATTAATTTTATTGCTTCTAAAGTGGTCACTTTTTCTGTTTATATGACACTTAATGTTTCAATTTTCTTTCAGACCCTTTTGCAGACAACCAGTCAGAATACACATTTGGTGACATAAACCCAAATTAATTTGCACAGTTTTGCTTGACTGGGCTTTTTTTCTCAAAGTCACACTCCATGAAAAATTCTAACCAGGTGAGCCTTGGCAAAGCAGCTGTTTCTCCCAGTATATAAGGGAGGAATCCTCAAGGCGAGAGCTAAGAGGAGGCAGGTGATTGCCTGGCCTATTTGTGGTCTTCATCTAATACTGACTTTTAATTTTGAAAGCCAATTTTTTGTTATGGGATCCATTTCTGCCCAATAGTATTGGCACAGTTGCAAAATGAAACCTGTTTATGTTTTTTAATGGGGTAGATAGGTAAATTTATATTACAGTAATACATTCTGAGTGTCAGCTCTTGGAAACTTAGATCCTATGTCTGTCTTGTATGAGTTTCTAACTAAATGTCCTACGTGTCTTCATCAATCTACTTAGATTTTTACTATACTTTACAAGCTCACTGAAAATATGCTAAAGATATGCCACCTATTCTGGAAAACACTTCAGAAATATACATATTATATCTTCTGTGTGTTTATTCATTTAATATCGGGTCTGGCACAAAGAGGGGACTCTTCACTGAATGCTTAGCACTTGACAAATTAAGAACATAAAGGCCTGGCTCCTACCTCAAGAACTTTCAACTAGGGTTCACAGGCAAAAATAGGCCATTACCAGAAAGGGTGTTAAGTGCTTACAGTAGCAACAGGCATGAGATATTAGACCCAGAAATTCCACTTCTAGAAATCTATCCTAAGGAAACACTGTGTAAATCATGTCTGCATTTCAGACATGGTTTGTTCATTCAGTGAACATTATTGGCAGGCCCAGTTCATGCCGATATGGTTCACCCGGTGCATTGTTTCACTGGGAAAAAAATTGTGGAAAGAGTAGAAAAATTGTATTTAGCCAATTTGCTATAATAAAAATAATAGAAAGAACAATGTAAGTATTACAATTCTGTGCCAGGCAAAGTTTAAAGCACATAATCAGAATTAACATTCTCTCATACTCCATGAGGATTATTACTGTGATTCATTTTATCTATCAGAAAACTGACACTGGCCGGGCACAGTGGCTCATGCCTGTAATCCCAACACTTTGGGCAGCCAAGGCAGGTGGATCTCCTGAGGTCAGGAGTTTGCAACCAGCCTGATTAACATGGTGAAACCCTGTCTCTATTAAATACGAAAGAAAATTAGCTGGACATAGTGGTAAAAGCCTGTAATCCAAGCTACTTGGGAGGCTGAGACAGGAAAATCGCTGGTACCTGGAAGGCAGAGGTTTCAATGAGCCGAACTTGCATCATTGCATTCCAGCATGGGCAACAAGAGTGAAACTCCACCTCAACAACAACAACAACAACAACAACAAAACTGACATCAAAAAGTTAAATGATTTGTCCAAGGTTACACAGTCATTTGACAGTCAGTGTGGCTTGAGAGTCTGCCTTATGCTACAGCCATTAGAAATGTGTATGTACTTTATACAGATATAGAAAGGCTTCTGCTATTCAGAGTTGGATACATACTACTTAGCCTGAGTTCTCCTAGAAAGCACAGACTCAGATAAAGGCTTGCTAGCATGCAATTTATTTGGGCAAGTTATTTCAAGAAAGAAAAGAGTTGTGGAGATAGAAACAGTGAGACAGAAAAACAAACGTCAACGCAAGGATGAACCATCCCTTTCATCATCACAGAACAGCCGGGGCTCAATCCCACTGGGACCTCTGAGGAACTGTATAAAATGTGCCTCAGACTTAGCCACTCAATAGATGGAAACGTGGGGGGGAGGGCGGGTTTAACCACTGACTCCATTCCTCATTGGTAAAGGGTTACTCATGGGTATCACTCCCTTCTATATCCAGGTCAGCCTAAGCATGAGCATTGGGTGAGTACCCATAGACCTCCTAACTCTGAGGTGCCAGGGCAGAACGCAAGCAACAGGGAGGTGTTGAGAGCTGAACAGTGAAATGAAAGGAAAGCCAAGAAGACAGGAAGCAGAGCATGAGATGGCGAATACAGTCCGTCCTTTTCACCAGTCATGCCCATCACTATTTCTACTCCATCCCAGCCTTTGAGGTTACTCACTGCAGTCTCTACAAGACTTAGTACAGGTGGATTAATGCATCCAGATCCAGTCTCCTCTATTACAGGTAGTCCCCAAGTTGTAACTGTTAGTCAACACCCCCTCCACTCTACCCATCCTTGTTTAGGGTACTGGCCTAGTAGTGATACAGACTCTCACTATCTAAAGACCCAGGCCTATCTCAGTAGGGAATCTGGGGACTGTGGGTTTTACCATGGGGACAGATGACTATATGTGACAGGAAAAGACCTTTCTTCCCATGGTAGGCACTAAACCTGAGCCTTATAGACCTGTGGGCTGTGGTTTAAGCAAGAGAGATCCTTTTCTTATTGTGTGGGGATACCACAGCAGCACAGCAAATGCCGTGTCCCTCCCACATTTCTTGAATCTTGTAGGTGCACCTCGGCAGACTCCCAGCTGCTGCTTCTGCATCCCCAAGCCCTTATGACTTTACTTTTATCAGGCTTTGGTTGCTGAAGATGGCCTTTTTGCAGCTATCATAGGCATAAAATTTCCCAGAGAGATGCTGTTGGACATCCACTTGTGCCCCATACAATGGGGTTAGGTAATAGTTGAAGGTGTGTTAGTGCTACCAAAGTGTGTTCTTCATAGTCAAAATGGCAATTTATGCACATTTTATCATAATAAATACTTTAAAATGAGGGGTAGATGAAACATTGTTCATATACAATTTTAATTTTTTTGCTTAACATTGATATGATGCCTTTTTGTGCACACGTACGTAATACTCTCAATGTCAATTTCTAGGTATTATACAAGTGATTTTTGTTTCTTCCTAATATTTCCATATATCTTCCAAACTTCCTCTAGAGTTTCTATAATGAGAATAATCAGCTTTCATAGTTTTGAAATTGTCCCAAGGAAAACATTAGGTATTAAGAAATGGCACCTGACCTTCAGAAACTGAATAATAATTATAATGTTTCAATCAACCCTTCCTTTCCATATTGATTTTTTGTTAAAACATTTTGGGAATCCTTCAATGGTAAGAAGGAAAAACAGATCTGTGTCCTTCAAGTGTAGGAGATTTAGATTACGGCCCTACAGGGTCTGCCCTCACCCAGCTTTCTGACTAGCTTTGCCCTAGAGAGGGCTGGCATTAGTGGCATGATCTTGGACCCCCATCTCTGCAGCTTCCAGTGTTGCTGTAAACAGGGGCTTGCAGAGACTGCTAGCAGCAGAGTCAGGTGCTACTAATCCCTTGGGTCGCTTGAGGGTCTGCCTTGCCAGTGCCTATCTGAAGCCCATACCACCGCCTCTTGCCTTCTGCCCTGGGGTTTTCATCAGTTCAGTTGAGCTAACTTCCTCAGTTGAACAGCCTAGAACTGTCCAGTGGAGCCACATCTGTCCAGTGCAAGGTGGTGAACAAATTCTTCCAGAAAGTCTGGAGACAGAGCAGCTTCATTCAGTGCCTCTAAAGATGCCCAGCAAGACTGGGTAATTGGTTTGTTGCCAAACTGTGGCATGGAATGCACGGTAATGCTGATCTCCCTTTCCCCTTCCCCATTCCTTTTTCCTTGTCTCTTTGCTTTTTCTCCAACTCCTGTTTCCTTGGAATTTTATTCCCCATCAAAGTGTTAGCACCAAATCTTTAGCCTCAGGCTAGAGGTCTAAAGTTTCTAGAACTGGGTAAAAATTCTATCCACACATTTTGTAGGCCCTGTGTGTCACTTAAGCAAATCACTTAAACCTCTGAGTTACATCTTATGTAAAATGAAGCCAACAGAGCTTAAAGATTGAATGAGGTGGTTGTACATAGTAAGGGCTGAGTGTTTGTTTAATGTAAAAAGTGCCCAACATATTTCCTGACAAATAGTACTCAACAAAAATTTATCTTTCTCATTTTGCCCTTGGCTATCGTACAGTTTTTACTGTGTTGAGCCTGCTTGTGTGGCTGGTAACCTGTAACTTAAGTGGAAATTTAGGAAGGTGAATCAAAGGGAAAATTGTCAGTACAGAAGAGAATAGGGTGTTGGCGATTTCATGTGGTTCAGTTTCATGTGACCCAGGGAAACAACCACATAACCCACTACAAACTGCACTTGACCACATGAATCCAGGCCTTGTTAGGCAGAAGTCAGTCTGTTGGGTTTTCTGGGAGGTTAGCTGCGTCAGCACTTTGCTCGGTGTTTTCTTTATAGGGCCAAGACAAGAGCAGGATTTCCTTTCTCATCAGCTTGTTTCCCACATGTTGAAGTTACCTCTGTTAACCTTCCCAATTCCAAATAAGCTTGCCCAATAGGGCTGTTCATCTTTTAAAGGGCCACTTTTGTGTGTATTTACATCTTGGTGAGGTTTCATGTTAAAGTGGAGAGAGCATGGGTTGTGGAATCAGTAACTGGGGTCTGAGTTGGCTTACTGTTTAGCTGCATGACAGGGACAAGCCACTGAGTCTGTCAAGTGAGAGTGAGAAAGGCTAATACCTATAACATAAAAGCTGTTGAGAGAATTGTGACCTACTGGGAGTTTCCCTAACATAATGCCCAATGTTTAGGGGATACTAAATCTTTTCTTTTTCTTTTACTTTAGGTTCTGGGGTACACGGGCAGATCATGCAGGATTGTTGCATAGGTACACACATGGCAATGCAGTTTTCTGCCTCCATCCCCCGTCACCTATATCTGGCATTTCTCCCCATGTTATCCCTCCCCGACCTCCCACCCCCCTGCTGTCCCTCCCTTGCCTCCCCCCCAACAGATCTTTAGAAAATATTCTGCTCTTATTTTGGACTGTTAAATGGTTGATATTTCTATTAGCAACTAGAGTTTTACTTGAATTCTAAACATACAGTTGCCACTTTCTTCTGCCCAAGCTGCAATTATGCAAAGCAGCTTCTGTTTGACCTTTTAAGATCTACTCTCCAGCCTTCCTGGTTTGCTCTCTGGCCAAGAGACTGCCTTATATGAACCACATCAATGTGCTCCTCTGCTCCTTGATATCTGGCTGAGTTTAGCCAATGGGGGATCAGATGGGAGAAAAGGGGGAGTAACATTCAATGTACTTTCTCTAACTCCTTCCCCGTGCAATTGCCTCAGGCTAGCTGCACTCCTCTTCTCTACACAATCCCTCCTTCAAGCTTCCAGGAACCACTCCTATTCCCTCATTCTTTAGCTGACCCAAGCCTCAAGTTGGACAATGCCTTATGATTCCCTTACTGCTACATTTCTAAAATAGCCAACGGTAAATCAGCTCTCAAACTCATCCTAATGAATGTGTGTCATCTACTGTGACACTGATCAATACATAGAATCTACACATCATAGAAATGTTATTTCACCTATTCTTGTGTTGAATACATTTACTGTTTGTGGGAATTGTATTCCTGTTTAATTGAGGTGCTATTAGAGGTTAGGTAACTTCCATGAGACCAGCTGGGTAATCAATGGCAGTGATGAGACCCGATTAGCTGCTCTAAGTCTGAAAGTCTCTTCTGCAGCCGATCCTTACCAGCAGTGGTAACAATAGCACAAGTTAATCTGTACGTCTGTCACCCTGATGTGCAAGCCTCTAGACAGAGCTAGCCAACAGGGAACAGGACTGAAAGCAGTCTTGCAGTCAACCTGAGGGACGAGACCCTGGAAGGTTGCTAAGTAAGGCAGGGAGAAGTGGGCTATAGATCTAGGCAGGGTCCAGTGCCCAGAAGTTCAGGAGTGGCATGGGGAGAAAGGATATGCTTTGATTCTAGAACAGTGACCATTTTGCTCAGTGGCCTGATATTTTGCTCGCTGGCCTGATCTATCTATCTTGCTTCTCTGACCAATATCATCCTTTTACAAACATACATACCCACAACGCATAAAGAGACTGCAGATATTTTTGACATTGTGGGAACTGTCCCAGGTGCCCCTTGTTTTTTCCCCACTGTATTTATGATCCCATTTGATATTTATAATATGTAACATAATACATGGAATATAGATGCCTTTGGGTTGATGCCTCTGAAGATTTTGGTCCCCCAATCTATATGAATCGTCTATGCTTTTGCATATGGGGCCTTCCCCTGTTTACTAAGAACTAGTACCCATCCCTTTGCCAAATAAATGCTGTCAGGCATTGCAGAGACTTTGTGACCTAACTGCACCTCTTCTATCCTCCTGGTGACCAAGCATAGGTATATGCTATAACTAAGCCTAATCATATACGGAAACATGGATAGGAAGTCTTCTCCTATTCAACATGTACCAGCAAAGGATAGGAGAATACGTGGAGAACTGACTTCTGACATGGTTAATCAAAGAGGCCAAATAAAGAAAAGTTGACTGATTTGGGCAAAATCTCCTAAGATGCAGGATTTGGCAGCCTGCCAAGGATCTCAGGAAATGGTATGAATCTGCTATTATGATGGCTTCTAGAAACATGGAACTTGTAGCTTATACTCAGCAAAGCTTAAAAAAAAAAAAAAAAAAAAAAAAAAAAAAGTTGTGCTTAAACAGCAAAAGAAGGTATTAAAAAGCTTAGAAACAGACTTGCTGCAGGGTATATAATGTATATGACTAGAAGACCCAACAGATGTGTCCTACAGGAAGATACTGAAGGCAAATTTATGAAGGCAGTAAAAAATGTGCCAGTGAGTAAAACACTAGCATTACTGAAATATTCGGTGGTGGCTGTCCTGTTAGATAGAATGGGCAATACACATTCACTGTCATTCCCAGGCCTAAGTTAACTTTTCTGCCTTATCTCATATCTTGAAGTCATCTGGACACCCTGTAGAACATTACAATGATCTTTATATTAGAACGATTTATAAAGACACATGCACACGTATGTTCATTGAGATAACTGTTTACAATAGCAAAGACCTGGAACCAACCCAAATGCCCATCAATGATAAACTGAACAAAGCAAATGTGGACATATACATCATGGAATACTATGCAGCCATTAAAAAACGATGAGTTTATTCCCTTTGTAGGGACATGGATGAATTTGGAAACCATCATTCTCAGCAAACTGACACAAGAACAGGAAACCAAACACCACATGTTCTCGCTCATAGGCAAGTGTTGAACAATGAGAACATGTAGGTGTAGGGAGGGGAACATCACACACTGGGGTAGGTTGGGAGGTGGGGGGCTAGGCAAGGGACAGTGGGGGCACAGGGAGACTGGGGAGGGAAAACACTAGGAGAAATGCCTGATGTAGGCGATGGGGGGACAGAGACTGCAAACCACCATGGCATGTGTGTACCTATGCAACAATCCTGTGGGATGTGCACCTGTACCTCAGAGCTTACAGTACAATAAAAACCATTACAATGATCTACTACATCAGTGAACTTCTGGTGATTGACCCAGATAAGCAAGAGTTAGCCAGCATACTGGTGGCCTTGGTAAGACACACATACTCCAGAATATTAAAAGGTTTGCCATATCCGTAAAATATTTAGAGGTCCAATGGTCAAAGGTGTTCTCAAATTTCCTCTAAAGTAAGAAAACAAATTGTTGCAACTTGTATCTCCTGCCACAGAGGAGGAAGCACAATGCTTGATGGGCCTGGGCTTCTGGAGGAAGCTGATCCCACACACAGGCAGCTGCTCTGGCTTATGTCCCAGGTGATATGAAAGAAAGCCTGACAGCCTTGACCAGACCTAGAGCAGAAAAATCCAGATGCTTGTCCAGGCCATGACACAATCAGCCCTGTTGCTTGGGCCATATGATCTGGCAAACCCTATGATGGGAGAAGTTTCCATTGGAAACAAAATGTGTGTGGAATTTATGGCAAGTCGTAGGATGACAATCACAACATAGGCCCCTGGAATGGACAATATGCATTCACTGTTATCCTCACACCTATGTTAGCTTTTCTGAGCAAGGCCATATCATCTCTAATGGATAACTATACAACTTTTTATTTTACCAACTTAGAGCTTCCTTTTTAAAAGGAATTCATAGTAAGGTATTTAACATAGTAGTTCTTCATAGATAATGCTTTCTTCTTTATTACTTCTCCACCTGCTTAGTAATCTCTTCTAGAATTTACTAGGAGTTGACATTAAGGCTACCAGTCTATAATTTTCAAAACTCTATCTTCTCCTTTTACAGAAGTTTCATATTTTCAACTCTTGCATCCTATTCTTTCTCTGATTAACAAAAGTATCCCCATGTCAAACCTACAAGTTTTAAAAAATTACTTTCAGATGTGCTCTTCTGACCCTAGAAGTAGAGATAACTTATAGTTTATAGTTCATAATTTAGTTCATCTTTTCTCCTAACTTTGTTTATACCCTCATAACTATTTCATAGTTGAAAACTGTTTTCTTTGATAGAAGTAGAAACAGAAGAGAGATGGGGTATTTTTGTACTCTATAACCAGTTAGTCCTTCAAACAACCCTCAGCTCCCACCACCAAATTGAATGTGGTAATACTCCCACAACTGTCTATCATGAGCTGAATCCTGCCAGACCCAGCAAGTCAGAAGGTCAGATGGGTCCAGCAACTCTCCATCAAAAGATTGAAATGGTATATTAAAGATCAAACATGGGCAGAACTGGAAGGTTCCAACAAGCTAATAAACAGATAGCTCAGACCCACCACTTATGCAGCAGCATGATTCCCTCAGCTTATGCCTATGGCCCTGGGTTTGGCCACGTACGAGGCTAGAGAGAATAAAGGAGAGATATTGAGTCTGTGGCTGTATGTGTGATTCTGGAGCTTGGGAGAAATTCGTCAGATACTCGTCTTATTCTTGACACTATTCTAAAGTGCTCCACAATTAATATTCTGAAGTTAACTTTTGTCTATAACTTAACATTCTTAAGTTAACTTTTGTTACAACTCTTAGCCACCTTGGCATCTGGTGACCCTAACATCAGCCAAGTCCTTATTGCTTGAGGTTTCATATTTTAACTATGATGCAATGCCTCCTGACTTAGGATATGACCTATAACCACTGACACTTGACAACTGGCCTTGGTTTCACCTCTTTGGTCACTCTCTTTGCCTCCTAGGTCATGTTTGCAGTCCATTTGCCTCTTTCCTGGCTCTGACCTCTGGCTTGTCCTCAAAACTCTGAAATTGATGAACTGCTTGGTTCTCATCATAGAGTAACTCTACAATGAGTCAGAGTCACAGCCTCTTCCAAAGATTGAAAAAGAATAAGCATTTTTTTCCCACTACCAACAGTTTCCATTAGCGAAGAGTAATCAAAGAATCTCTTGACTGTTTGTAGAGTCACATACAGACGTTTAGCTTTTCCTCATGTTTGTGTACATAAAAAAGCATAAACAAGGCTTCTTTATTTTTACTGAGCAGTATTTTAGTAAACATCAGATGCACTCAATATTGAAGTAAAACATAGCTGAGAGAGCTAGCTATAGAGCAAAGGACAGAATCCAGAAGCAGGGGTCCCTGCCATCGAAAGTAAGGGAGGATAGACAACTGACAGGGATGACCCAAGCATTATTTGTGGGCAGGAGTAGAGGTGATGGATAGAAATCAAGTAAGTCTTTTTTTTTTCTCGTACATAAAGATGATTATTAGGGTTTTGACAGGCATAGGAACCATAGTTGCTGGTCCGGTCAAAGCCCTCAGGTTGACATGTCAGCCCTAACACCTTAATTCAATTTATGTTCTTAAAGTGGGTTTACCCTTTGAAGCCAATTCTTGATATAGCTCCTCTGACCAATGCTCCTAGCTTCTCTTATCTACACTCTATACTGATTTCCTTTCTTTTGGGTATATTACTAGCAGTGATCTCATACAGTAATCTCATACAGTGAGATTGCTAGATCATATGATAGTTAAATTTTTGTTTTTTGGGGGAATCTCCAAACTGCTTTCCCTTTTTATTATTGTACATTAAGTTCTGGGGTACATATGCAGATCATGCACGATTGTTACATAGGTATAGACATGCCATGGTGGTTTGCTGCATCCATCCCCCAGTCACCTACATTAGGTATTTCTCCTAATGGTATCCCTCCCTAATACCCCTACCCCCTGCTATCCCTCCCCTAGCCTTCCTACCCCCCACCAGGCCCTGGTGTGTGATGTTCCCCTCCCTGGATTCCATTTTCTATACATCCTCACCAGCATTTGTTACTGCCTTTCTTTTAGATATAAGCCATTTTAACTGGGGTGAAATGACATCTCATTATAGTTTTTCATTTACATTTCTCTAATTAATGATGCTGAACGACTTTTTCTATGTCTGTTTTGACATTTGTATGTCTTTTGAGAAATGTCTAATTCAAATATTTTGCCCATCTTTTAATCAGATTAGCTTTTATCCCTAGAGTTGAGTTCCTTATATAATCTGGTCATTAATCTCTTGTCAGAGGAGTAGTTTGCAACTATTATTTTCCCGTTCTGTGGGTTGTCTCTTCACTTTGTATCATTGGCTATGCAGAAGCTTTTTAACTTACGGTGATCTCATTTGTCCATGTTTGCCTTGGTTGCCTGTGCTGTGAGATACTGCTCAAGAAGTCTTTGCCCCTACAAATGTGCTGGAAATTACCCTCAATGTTTTCTTGTGGTAGCTTCATAGTCTTAGGTCTAGATTTAAGTGTGTAACCCATTTTGATTGTATATAGAGACAGGGGTCTAGTTCCATTCTTTTGCATATGGATATCCAGTTTTCCCAGCACCATTTATTGAAGAGACTGTCTTTTCTCCAGTGTATGTTCTTGCACCTTTATCAAAAATGAGTTTACCATAGGTGTGTAGGTTGTTTCTGGGCTCTGTATTCTGAGCCATTGGTCTATGTGTCTGTTTTTATGCCAGTATCACGCTGCTTTGTTTACTAAAGCTATATAGTATAATTTTGAAGTCAAGTAATGTGATTCCTCCAGTTTTCTTTTTGCTTAGGATAGCTTTGGCTATTCTAGGTCTTTTGCAATTTCATGTAAATTTTAGGATTTTTTTCTTTTTCCGTGAAGAATGTCATTTGTATTTTGATAGGGATTGCATTGAATCTGTAGCTTGCTTTGGGTAGCATGGCCATTTTAACAATATTGATTCTTGCAGCCCATGAGTAGAGTATTTTTCCATTTTTTTATGTGTATCCTCTTTAAACTTCCTTTATCAGTGTTATAGTTTTCATTATAGAGATCTTTCACTTAGCTGGTTAAGCTAATTTTCAAGTATTTGATCTTATGAGTGGCTATTGTAAATGCAATTGCTTTTTAAACTTCTTTTTTACATTGTTCACTGTTGGCATATAAAAAGGCTACTGATTTTTGTATGTAGGTTTTTCCATCTTGCAACTTCAGGAAATTTATCAGTCCTAATAGATTTCTTGTGCAGTCTCTAGGTTTTCTCATCAGCAAACAAGGATAATTTGGCTTCTTTCTTTCCAGTTTGGATATCCCTTATGTCTTTCTCTTGTATGATTGCTCTAGGTAGGACTTCTAGTAATGTTGAATAACAGTGGTGACAGTGGGCATGCTTGTTGTGTTCCATATTTTAGAGAAAAGGCTTTAAGTTTTTCCCCATTCAGTATGATGCTAGCTGTGAGTCTGTCATATGGCTTTTATTATGTTGAGGTATGTTCCTTCTATGCCCAGTTTTTTTGGGGTTTTTATTATGAAGCGCTGTTATATCTTAAATGCTTTTCAGCATCAACTGAAATTATCATATGGTTTTTATCTTGTCTGTTGAAATGATGTATCACATTTATTTTTGCACATCTTGAACCATCTTGCCTCCTAGGGATAAATCTCACTTAGTCATGATTAATGATCCTTCTAATGTATTGTTGAATTTGGTTGGCTAATATATTTTTTGAGGATTTTTGCATCTATATTCATCAGATAGTGGCCTAGAGTTTTTTTTTCTGTTGATATGACTTTCTCAGGTTTTGGTACTACTAGAATGAATTTGGAAGTATGCTCTCCTCCTCTATTTCTTGGAATAATTTGAGTAGAATTGGTATTATTCTTTAAATATTTGGTAGAATTCAGCAATAAGCCATCAGGTCCTGGGCTTTTCTTTACTGGAAGATGTTTTATTATGGCTTTGATCTCGTTACTTGTTGTTAGTCTGTTCAGGTTTTGAATTTCTTCCAGGTACAATCTTGGTAGGTCATATGTATCTAGGGATTCATCCATTTCTTTCAGATATCCCAATTTATTGGCATATAGTTGCTCATGGCAGCCACTAATATTTCCTTTTTAATTTCTGATTTCATTGGGATCTTCTTTTTTTTCTTAGTCTGGATAAAGGTTTGTTGATTTTCTTTAACTTTTCAAAAATATTTTATTTCATTAATCTTTTATTTTTTTTCCATTTATTTCTGCACTAGTCTTTATTTCTTCTAATTTGGGGTTTGGTTTGCTCTTGCTTTTCTTAGTTCTTTAAGATGTATCATTAGTTTAAAGTTGTTCTCTTTTTTGATGTAGGGACTTATAGCTATAAATTTCCCTCTGATTATTGCTTTTGCTGTGTCGCACAGGTTTTGGTATGTTGTGTTTCCATTATCATTTGTTTCAAGAAAGTTTTCAGTTTCCTTCTTAACTTCAATGATCTACTCACCATGAGAAACATTGTTTAATTTCTATGTATTTGTATAGTTCCCCAAATTCCTCTGTTTTTAGTTTTTAGTTTTATTTCATTGTGATCAGATAAGATGCTTGATATCATTTCAATTTTTTGAATATTTTGAGACTTGTTTTGTGACCTAACATATGATCTATCCTTAGAATGATCCATGTGTTTTGTAAATACCAGATCCATTTGGTATACAGTGCAGATTTAAGTGTTTTCTGTCTGGAATATATGTCTAATGCTGAAAGTGGGGTGTTGAAGTCTCCAGCTATTACTATATTAAGGTCTGTCTGTCTTTAGCTCTAACATTTCCCTTACATATCTAGGTGCTCCTGTTCTGGGCACATGTATATTTAAAATTGTTATATCCTCTTGCTGAATTGACTCCTTTATCATTTTATAGAGACCTTCTTTGTCTCTTACAGTTTTTGTCTTGAAATCTGTTTTGTCTGATGTCAGTATAGTGACTCCTGTTTTTATTTTTATTTCCATTGGCATGAAATATCATTTTCTATCTTTTTTTTATTTTCAGTCTATGTGTGTTTATAGGTGAAGTGTGTTTCTTGTGGGCAACAGATCAGTGGTTCTTGTTTTTTCATCCATTTATCCAATCTGTCTCTCGATTGGCGAGTTTAGTCCACTTATATTCAATGTTATTATTGATAAAGACTTATTCCAGTCATTTTGTTTGTTTTCTGATTGTTTTGTGATCTTATTTCTTTCTTTCCTGTCTTTCTCTAGTGAAGATGATTTTCTCTGGTGATATAACTTAGTTTTTTCCTTATTTTTTTGTATATCTGTTACATGTTTTTTGGTTTGTGGTTACCACAAGGCTTGCATAAATAAACATGCAAGCAAAAAGAACTAAAAACCCACCCATCTTAACTTTGTCTCCCAACTTTTTAACTTTTTAAATTTGTATCTTATTTTACTGTTTTTTGAAGTTGTCATTATGATTTTTGATTGATTGATTATTTAGTCTTTCTACTTAGGAAAATAGTAGTTTACACACCAGTTAGTGTTTAGAATATGGTGTTTTTCTGTGTACTTACTATTACCAGTAAGTTTCGTACCTTCAGCTGATTATTTATTGTCATTAATGTCTTTTTCTTTTTGATTGAAGTAGTCCCTTTAGCATTTCTTGTAGGATGGGTCTGGGTTTGATGAAATATCTCAGGTTTTATTAGTCTGGGAAGGTCTTTATTTTCCCTTCATGCTTGAAGAATATTTTTGTCGGATATACCATTCTAGGGTAAAAAGTTTTTCCTTCAGCACTTTAGCAGTTAATAAATGCTGGCAGGACTATGTTCTTTCCTTCAAGGCAGCTGGTTCCCTTCTGGCCCAGGGTGTCTCTCTAGAACTGTCTGGGGGCTAAACCCTACAAAGGGAGCCTCTTGACGCTAGTGCCCTATCCTTCTATGGCTGAGCTGGTATTCAAGCAGGATAAAGTTCTCCTCTCTCTTTCTTATCCCTAAGCAGAAGGTAGGGGTCTCTTTTTTGTAGCTGTGAGCTGTATGCCTGGGAGTAGGGGAGCTAGCGCTCCCTTGGCTGCCCACAGTTCGTGTGTCAGTAGGTAGTGTACCCCTAAGTACACTGTCTCTGGGCCTAGTTTAGCCTTAGGACTTGCCTACAAGTTGCAGTCATTATGGCCTAGACTATCTTTTAAGTTTACCTGGAGACCAAGACCACTTTGGCCCTTGGTGGTAAGGTTTGTGGGCAGTTAAGTTCAGATGCTGGGATCAGAGATTCTCCTCTGGCTGGGGCTGGTTTAAAAGTTCCCTTTGCGGGTGTGAATCAGCTGAGTTTGGTCCAGGTTTCCTTTCTGCTCTAACAGAACATCACTGAGTTCATTGCTCCCAATTGCTGTGTTCTTGCCTCCCTCAGCAACCAGAGACTCTCCACACCACATAGATGTTGCTGGGGCTAGGGGAGAGGTGGTGATGGTGATTTCGGACTGTTTTTCTAACTTTTCAGTGCCTCCTTTAGCAATATGAAGTTAAAACCAGGTACTGAGAGGGCTCACCTGATTCTTCTGGTTCTTTATAAATGTCTTTTTTTTCTGTGTAGATAGCTGTTAACTTGGTGTCCTTGCAGGGTGGGGGATAATTGGTGGAATTTTCTATTTCACCATTTTGTTCTGCTTCCACCTGTGTTCTTTTTCTCTCTGAAAATAGCCACTGTATTTCCTAGGCCATGGACCTTACCCATGTTAGAGCTTTCCTGTCCCTTACTCCTGCTACATTCAAGTTTTACTAATTATACCTCTTCCTCCATTGCTCCCCAGCCTTCATCCAGGCTGTCATAACCTCATGCCTCAATTATTAAAGATGTTCCACCATGGCTTGCTGTCTACTTCACTGATCTGAAGTTAATCCCAATAAGCAACATGGAGACCTAGAAGAATGTTAGAGGACCTCCTGAGTGAGGCAATCAAGGCCCCACACCCCTGCTACCTTTTCTAGCCTCATCTTCTAGCAGGTGCCTCTGTGAGAACTGCTTTCTCCATCCTGTTACAATTCTCCACTTTTATGTCTGGTGATCTTTTCCTCTGGGGGGTGCCCTCAACTACCTCTACCCCATTTTTTCTACCTTGGATCTCCTTTAAAGTATTATTTCTTGTGAGACTTTTCCTTATTTGACACCAGTGCTTTTCCCCCACACCTCCCTATTCCATTACAGCATTTATCACAGAGTACTCTGATAACTGGTTTACATATTTTGAAAAGTAAGGGATCAAATATATTTACCTGCTGTATCCCTATTGCATTAGTTGATGTCCCATCAATATAGGATATAGGGATGTTGCAGGAACTGAATAAAAATTGAATGAGTCTAACTTAAGCACTGTTTGCCTGGCTTCTATTCATTGGCTTAAATCCCTGAAACCATATGAAAAGTATGTGTATATTGTTTAGGATGTTGAGACTCTTCCATTTTTATTAACACACCAATGTGATAGTCTATCTTTCATGTCCTTTGTAATCCCATATTTTCAGATAACAGATATCAAAAGAAATTCAGAGAACCAGATCCAAGTCTTGGGATCTAGGGCAGATCAAGGGCAAAAGAAAGGCTAAGAATGTAGAAAAAACAAAGGATGTATGAAGAAAGTAGTTACTGTCTGGGAGATTCCACCTCCATCCAAAAGAGTCAGGGAAGGGTTGCGGGGGGATGCTAATTTCTTCACTTTCAGCCTAATGTCAAGGAAACTTCCACAGTACCAATGAAAGATGTGGGGAGACATAAGACTAATGCAGGAATGAACCACTCCTGGGAAAGCTGAAGCTACCTGTGGCACAGGGACAGAACCTGCTCTAATGTCAGTCTGCATCCCAGGTTCAGTTGAGACTAGAGATGTGGGAGTGTTTCCTGGGGCCGGAAGTAGGAAGAAGACAGACACCCAAAGGTGGTATGAAACCTGCTGTATTAGTCTGTTCTCACGCTGCTAATAAAGACACTCCCAAGACTAGGTAATTTATAAAGAAAAGAGGTCTAATAGACTCATAGTTCCACATAGCTGGGGAGGCCTCACAATCATGGCAGAAGGTAAAGGAGAAGCAAAGGTTCATCTTACATGGCGGCAGGTAAGAGCATTTGTGCAGGGCAACTCCCATTTATAAAACCATCAGATCTCATGAGCCTTATTCACTACCATGAGGGCAGTATGGGGAAACCTCCCCCATGATTCAATTATCTCTACCTGGCTCTGCCCTTGACATGTGGGCATTATTACAGTTCAAGGTGAGATTTGGATGGGGACACAGCCAAGCTATGTCACCTGCCCAATGCTTCTGCCACAGGTCTAGAAAATTTGAAAGCAAGGATCTAAAATCTAGATCTTAAGGAGAGGCTTCCAGAAGCCACATAAAGAGAATGTGCCTGGCCCACATCACAAATATTATAGACTCAGGTGGTGCCCAGCAAGAAGCTCCAAAACCCCAAGAACAAGGAAAGGAATCACTCCAAACATTTGCCACAACTAGAACATAAGACCACCTCCAGTAAGAACTTTCCTATCACCTTATTTCCCTCTTTCCCTTTTTGAGACTTCCATAAAAGCAGGCCCAAACTAAGAAAGAACACACTACAAATAAAGTTTGGAGTTTAGGTTAATATCTTGGATATTCTGACTTCTGAATGAAACCTGTGCTTTAACATAAAGTGACTACAGACATAATATTTAGGAGTGAAGGAATCTGTTAGGATTTACATCCTGGGAAATAGGATCTGTTAGGATTTACGTACAGGTATAGGGGAAAATATTCCCAATGATTATATTGTAAAGGGATAGTGAGAGATAAAAACCAAGTTTTAATGTGGCTAAGATATAAGTTGCACTTACTCACTTCCTGAGGATCCATGGCTTTCTTCAGATTTCCAAAGGTTAAGAACCAACTTGTGTTCTTCATAGAGCAAGGGAATGAGCTGAAACACGTTTATGTGTAAAGAGGGCCTGAATACATATCTCCTGCTCCCAGTGTAGGTCTCTGAGACCAAAGCCTTAAAAGTTTTAAACATTAACTGAGCATACAGTTATCTAAGAAAATTAGATTTTTATGTACTTTCGCCTTTCTCTCCTAATAAGCAATCTCAGGGCTGCAGACCAATTGGAAGCATAGGAGAAAGTAGAGAAAAAAAAGGGTCTGGTTTCTCCTAGCAAAGCACACAAGGATCACGTGTCTCCATAATGAGACTCCAGTACTTGCTAAGCCATAGCCCCACTCACTGCCAACCACATATGTCTGTACATTTGATGGACTGCAGGCTTCATTTCTACACGAGTCCCTAATTACCCTTGACAGGGCCAGAAACCCCAAGGCTTTCAGGCTCAAGGAGGCGGCAGGTTCCTGAAGGGCTGGTCCACCCAGGGGAGTTGTGTCCTGTGCTTTAGTGGCCTGGCTCACGGCTGGGGGTGGAAGCAGTTTGTGGATGAATTTCTCCTTGTAAGGATATAGAAGAGATGTTTGAGGTCTCTGGTAACCACCCTGCTCCTGGTGATAGAAGCAGGTAGGATTATACTGAAGTGGAACGGGGTACAAACTTGACTCCATAGATGGCCCTTTCACTCATTAATTGGAAGAGGAAAGATAATTGGTGGCAGAAAGTATCACAATGATTTTCTCTAAATAGATGAAGATGTTTCTGCATGGTTGTTTGTATCTTCTCATGCTTATCTGTGGCACATTCGCCTCCAATCCTCATACCAATTCTCTTTTTGTTATGGCATTACTTGCTTGTGTCTCCTGGTGAATCTTAAAAGTAGATAATTTATGATGTAAAAATATGGATAAGACCATTATGGTATCTGGCTTGTGGGCATGTGTGGTGTAAATATTCGCTGAATGTCTTTTCTTTCCTGTGGATAAATAACTATTAAATAAAAGACACTGTGTTACAGATACCAAGACTGAAATATAATCCCTCACTTCTAGAAGCTGCAACCTCTGGGAAGGACAGACAAGTAAACAGATGAGTATAAGACATGACATGAATATATGGTGACATGGAAACATGGGCAAAGTGCACCCAACCAGACAGAGTGGTCAGGACAGCTTCCATAAGAAGGTGAGGTATGAATTAATGCCTAAAGGAGGGGTGAATGTGACCTAGGCAAATTGCAGGAAGAAAGGGCCACTGAGGAAAGAGCATGAGCCAGGATACATCCCAGGAAAGAGCCAGGTGTTCAGTGAGACTAGAACACAGAAGGAAGGAGGAGAGGCTGAAGAAGACATTGAGGCCCAATCATTGGGAAGGGATAGCTGGGTGATATGAGGCTTTGGTTGTGCTCAAGCACATATTTCTATCTACTTCTCTTCCTTCCCCTTTATCATAGGGATTGGAAGCCTAGGAACTACACTGCCCAAATTCCCTTGTTCCCAGAGTTGTACCTCAGTCAGATGCATTCATGTGAGAATTGGAAGGTAGAAAGGAGTCAAAGGCCACATTGTCCAGCAGTGATAACAGATACAAGGGTTTCAGCAAATATGAGTTTTTGCAACAGACTTTGGGTTCCCATGTTAGGAAGTCACAATGAGACTGTAGAAGAGTTGTGAAGCTAGTCAAGCCAAGCTACAGACAGGAAGACAGAGTGAGGAAGCAACTACTACAGTTAAAGTGAGGAGAGGAGACCCTGAACTAATACGCTGACTGTTGTAATGGAGCATAAAAGGCAAATGGAAGGGTCAACGGCACTATCAGCATGGAAATATTTAGAAAAACTGAAATGCTATACAAGGAATAAAATTAGTATTGCATTAGCAAGAGCAGCATTTGATTATGTTTAGCTTGGAAATATCTCCCCTGCATCTAAGTCAGAAGGAGATTCTGGGGAAGTCTTTTGGAAAAAGTGAAATATATTTCCTTGGTTCTTGAGGAATGAGAATGCTGGAGATGATTCCCTTTGTTCTCCTTCCACCCTTAGCATCTACTGTGCACCTTCTTAACTAGACACTGCTGGATTCTTTCACATATTGTGAATGCTTCTCCATAACCTACAAAATTAGGCATTATCAGCCACCTTACAAGAGACATAACAGCTCTCCCAGGTTACCCAGTTAGGTAAATCAAAACAGGATCTCCTGACTCTAAGCCAAATATGTACACTTTCCAGTTTTTCTGTCTCATCACAGAAACATCATAAGCAAGATCTATGCAGGTTTATGCCAAGTAGATCTTGCTGGGATGGATTGGATGGAGATGGAGAGGGTGAAGAGGGTAGGGGCAGGAGAGACTGTGTGCCTGTGGAGAAACTGCACTGACCTTGCACTGACGATCTATTCCTCTCCTACAATACCTTTGCCCTATCATAACTGCAATTCCACACACAGGAATTTATTTCTTTAGACTATCTACTTCTATAAAGAGCTCTTAAAAATCAATATGACAAAGGCCAGTAACATAACTTAATGTGTAAAAATTATGAGCAGAGTTTCTACTAGCCAAGCTTATCCAGAGCTGAAGGATAAAAAAGATCATGATGTCATCCAGACTGATCAACCTTTTGGGATATATGGCAGACAGAAGCTAGGTGGAGAGTGGATTTGGAGGAATGAATGGACGATATCCATCACAATTCATTGAATTCTGCATAATTCTCTGAAAAGAATCCCTTCCTTAAGTTCTCCTTAATTGCCACTTTACATGTGCTAAAACAGAGCAAATACAAATATAAACATTTTTCATAAAATTTTCATTCCATAAAATGTCCTCAACCTACTTCATTTTTAAACTTTTAAAACTTCAATTGTGGTGAAATATATGATGCAAAAATGGCTAAGATGACTACTTCTCTGCCTTCCCCTTTATCATAGGGATTAGAAGCCTAGAAACGACACTTCCCAAATTCCCTTGCCCCAGTAACAATTCTTATTCCTCAAGAACCAAGGAAATATATTTCACTTCCTCCAAAACACTTCCCCAAATCAGTTACTTTAAGTTTTTAAAATTTCAACTGTTATTATAGATTAAAGGGTACACATGCCAACTTGTTACATGAGTAAATTGACACTGAGGCTGAGGGTCCTAATGATCCCATCACCCAGGCAGTAAGCATAGTACCCAAAAGGTGGTTCTTTAGCTCCCAACCCCCTTTTCCTCCCCCAACTACTGGTCCCCAGTGTCTATTGTTCCCATCTTCATGTTCATATGTATTCAATGTTTAGCTCCCACTTGTGATAACATATGGTATTTCATTTTCTGTTCTTGCATTAGGTCATTTAGGATAATGGCCTCCAGCTCCATCTATGTTGCTGCAAAGGACATGATTTCATTCTTTTTATGGCTGCATAGTATTCCATGGTATATATGTACCACATTTTATTTATCCAATCTGCTGTGATGGGCAACTAAGGTTGATTCCATGTCTTTGCTATTGCAAATAGTGCTGCAATGAACATATAGGTGTGTGTGTCTTATTGATGAATGTATTATTTTCCTTTGAATATATGCCCAGTAGTGGGATTGCTGGGTGGAATGGTAGTTCTATTTTAAGTTCTTAAAGAATCCAAATTGCTTTCCACAGTGGCTGAACTTGTTTGCATTCCTACCAACAATGTATAAGGACTCCCTTTTCTTTGCAGACTCACCAATCTCTGTGTGTTTTTTTTTTTAAATAATTGCCATTCTGACTAGTGTGAGATAGTATTTCATTGTGGTTTTGATTTACATTTCTCTGATTAGTTATGTTAAACACTTTTTTATGTGTTTGTTAGCTTGTATGTCTTCTACACCAATGTGCAAAAATCAGCATTTATGCACACCAATAATGTTCTAACTGAGAACCAAATCAAGAACACAGTCTCATTTACAATAGCCATAAAGAAAATGAAATACCTAGGAGTTCATCTAACCAAGTTGGTGAAATATCTCTACAAAAACTACCAAACTCTGTTGAAAAAAATCAGATGACAAATAAATGGAAAAATATTTATGCTTATAGATTAGAAGAATTAATATAGTTAAAATGGCCATGCTGTCCAGATTTAACACAATCCCTATCAAAATATCAGTGATGTTTTTCAGAGAATTAGAAAAATAGATTATAAAATTCCCCTGGACTCAAAAACTGCCCAAATAGCCAAAGCAATTCTAAGCAGAAAAAACAAAGCCAGAGGCATCACATTGCCTGATTTCAAACTATACTATAAAACTCCAGTAATCAAAACAGCATGGTGCTGTTACAAAAAGACACATAGACAAGTTGACCAGAATAGAGAACCTAGAAATAAACCCACACACCTACTACCACCTGGTATTTGGGAAAATCAAAAACAATACAGAAAGGGCTCCCTATTTGGTAAATGGTTCTAGGAAAACTGGCTAGCCATATGCCAAAGAATGAAACTGGATCCTTACCTCTCACTGTATACAAAAATCAACTTAAGTTGGATCAAAGATTTAATGCAAGACCTCAAACTATAAATCTTTGAAGAAAACCTAAAACATACCCTTCTCTACATAGGCTTTGGCAAAGCATTTATGGCTATGTCTGCAAAAGCAATTGCAAGAAAAATAAAAATTGAAAGTAGGACCTAATTAAAGAGCTTCTGCACAGCAGAAGAAACTACCAACAGAGTAAACAGCCTACAAGATGGGAGAAAGTATTCAAACTATGCTTTTGGCAAGGGTCTAATATACCAGAATCTATAAGAAACTTAAATCTGAAAAACATCCAATCAAAAAATGAGCAAAGGACATAAACAGATGCTTCACAAAAGATAGTAAGTTTTAAGTATAGTGTTCACTGCCTTAAGTACATTCACATTGTTCTCCCATTGCCACCATTCATCCCTAGAACTCTTTTCATATTAAAACACAAACTCTGTACCTATTAAATAATAACTGCCAATTCCCTCTCCCTCCAGTCCATAGCATCCATTCTACTTCTAAGTTTAACTACCTCATAAGTAAAATCATACAGCATTTTATCCTTTTATGACTGGCTTATTTCATTTAACATTGTCTCCAAAGTACATTGGTTATAGCAAGCATCAATTTTTAGCTTTCTTAAGGTGGAATAATATTACACTCTATCCATATATTATTTGTTCATCTATCAATGAATACTTGGGCTGCTTCCAACTTTTGGCTATTGTGAATAATGCTGCCATGAACATGGGTATACAAATATCTCTTCAAGATCAGACTTTTAATTCTTTTTGGCATATACCCAGGAGTGGAATTGCTGGATCATATTCTCTTTCTATTTTTTGAATATCCATACTGTTTCCTATAGTGCCCGTACCATTAACATTCCTACTAACAGTGCATGTGGTTCCAGTTTTTCTAAACCCTTACCACTTATTAACATTTAACACTTTCTGTTTGTCATTTTTTTCATAGTAGTAATTCTAGAGAATATGAAATAGTATCTCATTGTGATTTATATTTTTCAGATTATAAGTGATGTTGAGCATCTTTTCATGTGCTTTTTGTGAATGTTTAAGGAAATGTTCACAAATCTTTGCCCATTTTTGAATAGGGTACTAACTTGTAGGAGCTCTTTATATATTCTACATATTAGCACTTTGTCAGATATGATTTTCAAATGTTTTCCATGCCATCATTGCCTTTTTATTCTGATGATTAAACCCTTTGGTGCTCAGAAGTCTTTAATTCTGATATAGTACAATCCATCTTTATATTTGTTTCCTGTTCTTTTGGTATTATATCCAATAAAACGTTACCTAATCCAATGTTATGAAGCTTTTACCCTGTTTTTGTGTTTAGGCTTTTGAGCCATTTGGGGTTAATTCTTAGGTATAGTGTAAGTGTCCAAACTCATTTTGCATGCTGCTATTCAATGTTCCTTCTATTGATATCTAGTTTCATTCCTTTGTGATTGGAAAAGATACCTTTATATGTAAGAGATTTGCCTCAAACTTATTGAAGACTTATTTTGTGGTCTAACTTATGGTCTATTCTGAGAATTAGAAAGTTCTATGTGTACCAGAGAAAAATGTACAACCTGCTTTTGGGTAGAACATATATGTTGGATAGGTCCAATTGGCCTATATGTTGTCCAAGTCGTCTATTACTTTACTGGTCTTCTGCATGGTTGTTCTATCCATTATGAAAACTGAGATATTGACATCTCCTATTATAATTGTAAAGTTATTACTCCCTTCAATTCTGTCAATGTTTGCTTCATATATTTAAGAACTCTGATGTTTGGTACATTTATTTAGAATTCTATCTTAATAAATTGTCCCTTTTATCATTGTTTAAATTTTTTTTTCTCTTTTAGCAGTTTTTGACTATCGTATATTTTGTCTGGTATTAACATAGCCAGTATTGCTCTTTTGGTTACTAATTGCATGTAATATCTCCTTCCGTCTTTTCATTTTCAACATATACTTGTATATCTAAAGTGAATTTCACTTATACAGCATATACTTGGATCCTGTTTGTCTCTCTAAAATGAATTCTGCTGTGACATGGTAATTGCCCCATAAACTGCATACCTCGACCATATCTCGGCTTTCCATTGAAACGGCTCTCTGTAACCCTAATGTGACAGGCAAGCAGTCCAAACCAACTCCATCTTGGCCCCTGCGACTTGTAATAAGTAACTAAGGTCTGTAATTTCCACCCTACCCAGACAATGTGTAAACTAACACTTATCTTGACTTCTGTGAACCACTTAAGTAACAATCAGAATGTCCAAAGTCCCCTGGCCCTCGGAATGTCCGAAGCCCCTCGCCCTCACCCCCGCCCAGGAGGTGGTTTACGGCCATAAAAGGCCTTGACATCCTCCTTTCGGGGCCATGTGTTAGAGAGATGTGAGTCCTCCGTGGCCGCCAGCAATAAAGACCCTGTAATTTGGCCTAGTCTTTGTCTCAGTGATGATTTCGCCCTCGCTCAGTTACAACACTGCCAATTTCCATCCTTTGGAGAATTTAATCTATTCACATTTAAAGTCATTACTGATAGAGAAGGACTTACTATTACCATTTTGGCATTTTTTGGTATGTCTTATAGCATTAAAAATAAAAACAAAAACCTCATTTCCTCCTTTACTATCTGCCTTTGTGTTTAGCTTTTTTTTCTGTTCTTTGTGATGTGTCTTGATTCTTCTTTTAGAAGGTGGAGAGATAGGTTCTCCCTGTCACCCAGACTGAAGTACAGTGGCGTGATCACAGCTCACTGTAGCCTTGACCTCCTGGGGCCAAGTGACCCCTCCCAACCGTAGACTCCTGAGTAGCTTGGACTACAGGTGTGACATCACACACAGCTAATGTTCTCTTATTTTGTAGAGATGAGGTCTTACTCTGTTGCCCAGGCTGGTCTTGGACTCCTAGACTCAAGCAATCCTCTTCTCTCAACTTCTCAAAGTTATAAATACCAACTACAACCATGTAGCCAGTTATAGAAATGAGAACTGTAATTGTCATGAATATTTTCTCACTTTGTCACAAATACATCTGTGTGTGTATATATACATACTAAGCAAATATCTTTTTCTTTCCTGTCATTCTCTTATGTAACATAAGACATTGGCTTTATCAGTATTTAATATTGTTAATTTCGCATCATAGTATCTATGTATAGGATAACAGATTAAACACTCAGAACTTTTCACTTTGAGGAGAAGGGATTAATTTGAAGTTGTACACAGGGTTACATCACATTAGAGAATTCTGTTGTACACAGGATTACATCATGTTAGAATTCTGACCTTATTATCTTTATTTGGAAACTATGGTTTGGTATTGTATGGCAAGGAAATGTCTGTAAGTGCCAAGTTGACAAGGGGTAGACTCGTGATGTTAATTTTATGTGTCGACTGAGCTAAAAGATGACCAGATAGCTAATAAAATATGTTTCCTAGATATATCTGTGAAGGTGGCTCTAGAAGAGATCAGCAATCTAACTGATGAACTGAGTAAAGCAGAGGGGCCCTTTGCAATGTTGGTGGGCTTCATCCAATCCACTGAAGGTCTGAACGGAACAAAAAGGCAGAGAGAGCAAATTTGCCCTCTGCTTAAGTTGAGACATACATTTTCTCCTGCTTTCAGACCTCAAACATTGGTATTACCCATCCTCTGGGCTCATCAACCTCCCAACTCACAGGCCTTTAGATTCAGGCTGAATTACACCATCAGCTTTCCTAGTTTTCCAGCTTGCTGATGGCAGATCATGGGACAGCTTGGTCTCCATAACCATGTGAGCCAATGCCTATCATCTCTTCTTTAAATATCTCTGTATCTCCATTGGTTCTTTCCTCTGGACACTCCTAATACAGCTATGCACATTTAAACTTCAAATCAAACAGACATGTTTATCTAGAACATGTAGTGTTTCCTTAATATGCAAGAGATGGTGAGTAAGAAGAAAATGACAATTCATGAAAATTATTTTACTGCAGGTGCAATGTTTAAATTTTATTGTCAATTTGATTGGGCACCATGGAGTGCCCAGGTAATTTCATTAAACCTTGTGTCTGTGTTTCTGAAGAAGATTAGCATTTAAATTGGCAGACTGGGTAAAGCAGATGGCCCTCCTCACTGTGAGTATGCATTCTTCAATCCATGTACGACCCAAATAGAGCAAAAAGCAGAGGAAGGGAGAATCCTGTGTATTCTCTCTCTCTGAGTGTGTGTGTGTGTGTGTGTGCGCTCTTCTATTTCTTCATAGAACCTAACAGCAAGCATGTTTCTTACTCTAGATCAGAGGTGTCCAATTTTTCAGCTTCTCTGGGCTACAGAAGAAGAACTGTCTTGGGTCATGCATAAAATACACTAATGATAGCTGATGAGCTTTAAAAAAATGCAAAAAATTCAATGTTTTTAAAAAGCTTACAAATTTGTGTTGATGTATTCAAAGCTGCCTTGGGTCACAGGTTGGACAAACTTGCTCTAGATGAAAGATTTCCAAGCAAGTAGAATACAAAAGAGACAATAAAGAAACTGGAAAATTGAACTTACTTGAATAATTTTTAAATATCAAAACTTTTTTCCCAGAAGATGTTTGACAATTCTTGGTTATAAAACAGCTCATCTATCTTCAAGCCATCCAGCCCTTTCCTTTGATCCCCATTTTTCTGTATCAGAATTATAAGAACCAATGAAATTAAAGATATTAATCTCCTCACACATTGCCTATCCAGCCAATATAAAATTGATGGTGTTCTTAAATCTGAGTTTTAAAAGAACAATATTATGTTTTTATGAATTTTTATGTACAGTGTTTAGTTTGCTTTCATCCAATGTATTAGAATGGTGTGTTTAGCATTAATTTGATTTTTACTATGCTTATAAAAATATTTTGAAAGTATCAAATATTCCATCTCACTTGTTTTTAAATTTTATGAATATTCTTATAAAATACTCTTATTAATGCCAGCATTTTGTTACATTAAAGTAAAATCCTTAAGTATGCATATTATGTTTTGGGATTTTGTGGTTTCTTGTTCCTTGGAATTGCAACCACTAAGACATATGATCTCTTCTATCCAGTAGTCCATGATTTAGCAGAGAGCCAATCTATCTAAACTGCTGCTAGAGATCACTGAGCTTTAACTGAGTCTTGAAAGGTGTATGAGTTAGAGGGTGTCATCCATCCCAGGAGGAGGGGACAGCAGGGGTAAACATAGGGAGGCAGGAAGTGGCAAGCGTGAGTGCTGGAATGAAACTAGGAGTAGCAATGGCAGATTCCACAGGTGTGGACATACACAGAAGTGTTGTCAGGCCGGGTCTACATCCAGCAGCTGCCAAATGCCTTGTTCTCACAACACTCACCCTGACTACTTCTGCTACTAGTTTTTCCTTAAGCTGCTCTTGAGAACAACTTTATGTTGCATATGTGTATGTATATATGAGAACCATACACATATGTGGCTTGTTTGAGTCTTGCCTAGTAGCTGATCCTCGGGCCTCTGTTTGATCATGATTTTTACAGTGTACAGCAGCCCAGACATCAGGGAAATATGCGATAGAATCTGCAAAGACAAACATGAATAAAAAGGTGCCTGGCTCACAGGCCAAACCTGATTTCATAATGGGTATTGAAACCAGGCCCCAATCAAGAGGTTCACTTTCCTGGCCAGGTGCCAAGCTGCTGACATTATCTGCTGTTGCAGTCCACATTAACACAAGACCCCGCATTGCATCTTCATACCTATGCAATGTTCTCTGAATCACTGCTTTCCCTCATCTAATGTGTGTGTAAGTACATACTACACACATATACTACAAAGAAATCACGCTGATTGTCAACAGGCTTGTTTTGATATTGCTGCAGTTCCGTATACCAAAAAGTAAAGGGGAAAGGGTGAAGGAAACTTGTAATAGATTCAGCGCCAACTACAGTCAAAGACCAATGGCTGCGTGCTTCGTATATGCTTGTCTCAAGCCCCACTATTCCTATTCCTGTCAACTTCAATTTGCAGTGGAACAAACTAAAGTTCAAGTCTTATTCCTGTCCCTCGTGAACTGTGGGGCCTTGGGTGAGTGAATGGTGAAAACAGGAAGCAGCTCGCATTGAGGTGAAAGCCTAATATGTGTAAAGAGTTGATACACACTTATTGCAGACCCAGGCTTGTGGTAGAATCGTGTTATATTTACTTAGGTCTATGTCCAATGTCATATATTATACCTTTATGACTCCCCTGCAAGACACAATCCAGAAAACCCTGTTGTTTCTTAACCCACGTTAAGAAACTTAAAAATAAAGCAGCCATCTCACTGCCAACCATCTCCCCTACCCAAAGGGAGGCCAAAAAAATGCGGTCTTGTAGCCAGAAGTAAGTCAGTGTTCTGTTTCTAAGGCAGAGAGAAAAAAATGGATTCAGATAAGCAGCTAGCAATTCCTGCCACAGTGGTTGAAAGGAATTTCAACATTACCAATGCTTATGATTCTTTTGTTTTTTCCAGGAGTAAAACATGGAGTATTAAAAATTGCTATGTCTGGTAGTGAAGATATGAATGGCATAGGAAAGTACAGCCAGTCATGTATTTTTGAAAACTCTGGAAATAGTAATATATATTTTGAGAGTTTTAGAAATAGGAAAATAGAATAACTTTAGGAATGTATGTATATATGCTACTTATTTCTTCTAGAATGGCCCCAACAGAAACTTCCGCCTGCCCAGATACTTCCTACCAACTCCTGAGAACCCAGTGTCCTCTCCTTGGTAGTCCTTAGTGAGCCAGTCAAGTAAAGTCAACTATGCCTGCTTATGTTCCAATGTAGCAGAACATACAGTTGAAGCAGCAATCACATTATGCAATGTTGTTTATTATCTACTAAACTCTAACTCCATGAGGACAATCACTGTATTGTACATCGCTCTTTGACCATTGCCTAGCACAGTAACTGATGCATAGTAAGTGCTCAACACATTGTTGAATTGTGTTGAACATGAGTTTTGTTTCCTAGACTGGATTTCTTGCATAACTTAACATGGTGCCTGGGACAGAAAAGACACTAGGGGAGTGAACTAACAAATGCATGAATTCACAATGATGAAAAAATACACAAGAAAGTAAACAAAACCAGTGCACATCCTTTTGTGTTGAAATTATCCCAATTTCACAGATAATGGCTGTCAGGAAAGTGAATAGTTTCTCAAACAAATTTTCCAAACTTGTGATGGGATCGAGATTTAAATCCAAGGATGATTGGCCCCAAATGTTATATTCTTGTTTCTTGATAAGATTTTATACCTGAGCCCTTAAGACACCCAAACATGGATAATTTCAAGTGTTTTTCTTTTTTTTTTTTTCCAAAAGTATATCTGCCTTAGGCAGCTTTCCAGCTAGAAAAGAAGCTGAAAATTGTTTTGTAGAACATAGTTTTCTGTAATATAAAAGATGCAATTAACAGAATATTACCCTTTTTCTGAAGGGATATGGCTGTAAAAGGGTTAAAAGCCATAAGGTTCGCCCCATGCCCCTAAACAGTTGCCCAGGCGTGACCCCCTCTCAAGGAATAACTGGTACAGCAATTACTAGGGTTCAAGGATATATCCTTACTCTCTCTAGAGCCCAGCTGCAGTAGGGCTATTTTATGTAAGAGCACAGTTGATCCCTTTATACTCATTCTGTGACCCAAGTAGACAGACCATTCACAATGTCAAATTCATAAGCCCCTCACAGTAACCTCTGAGAGTCAAGGTCAGCATATGCTTGCTCCCTGTGAATGCATATATTATGGCGGGTGCTCCAATATACAAGACCTTTCAAAGGTCTTGGTTTCAGAGTATGTCCCTGCCATCCTCGAGACTCATAGCCCTTCAGCATCATTAGTGATCCCAAGATAGCCAAAATATAATGAGTTGCAGGGAAGCATAGATCGTGCGACCATCTGGAATGTGTTTGGAGCAGGACCCACCTGTGATGCATTAGGCCTCAACCCCAAACTGGAGAGAAGCTGCCAGGGCCTGCTAATCGAGGAACCTGGGGGAGTGTAATTGGAGAAGGGTGATTTTGGAGCAAAGAGCTTGCCAGGATCTGCGTGTCTCCCGAGTGTGCAGGCAGGCTGTCTGTTGAAAGGGTTTAAATTTTCCACATCATGAAGGGAAAAAATGGCTACCCATAGAGATAGTGTGTCCTTTTCCAGACACCTTCTGTGAGAGAAAGAACTCCCTTTCAGATACACCACTGGGAAAAAGATGGTGGAGCCTGGCATGTTGAACCTGAGGTTTGGGGGTTAAGCAGGCTGAGTTCTAGTTTTGGCTTTGACTCAATTTGCTGGTTGTTCTCTCTGTTTTCTCAAATGGTTTATAATAGCTACTGTCTTAGTCCACTTGGGCTGGTATAACAAATTCCTAGACTGGGTGACTTAAACAACAGACATTATTTCTCATAGTTCTGGAGGTTGGGAAATCTAAGATCACAGTGCTGGCAGATTTATTTCCTAGTGAGGACCCTCATGCTGGCTTGCGGGCAGCTGCCTTCTCAACGTATCCTCATGTGATAGACATGTGCGCTCCGGTTTCCTCCTCTTATAAGGACACTAATCCTATCATGGTGATCTCACTCCTTCCTCTGGGGTTCCCTACTAAGGTCCTAGTAGAGTCCATACCATACACATAAGTCAATAACCATGTTTCAAACAAAGTATCACATGCCTCACAAATACAGAGTTGTATGGTAACAAGAAATTGGATTTTCTACACCAACATTTTCAACTACAAATAGGGACAGTTTTCTTTTCCCTCACTAGCATTTATGCTTCTATTTCTTTTTCTTGCTTTATTGCAATGACGAGGTACTTCAGTATAATACTGAATAGAAGTAATGAGAGGGACCTCTTTGCCTAGTTCCTGATCTTCTGGGAAAGGCATTCAATATTTGACCACCCAAGGGTGTATGATATTAACTCTAGGTTTTTCACAGATTTCTTTTACCAGATTGAGGAGTTTCTCTCCTATCCTTAGTTTGCTAAAACTGTTTTTTTTTAATTTCGTGATTTGATTTTTACTGAGATTAAAAGAAAAATAGAGATTAGATGATACTTGGGAAATTATCAGCATAATTTTAGTAAAGCAAATATTTTTGAAGGTAATTTTCTTAGTTGAGAGAAAAGTGTAACACCTAAGTCTTTAGATTTATCTAAAAAGTATTATCATATATCACAATTTGCCTGAGGAAGTTCTAGTATATTCCAGTTGTCTTAGCACCTCATCTATTTTAGGACTTGCCTTGAACTTTTCATTTTTAAAAAGATGTTCTTAGTAGCTGCATTAAAATGCCCTGGGATGGATCTGATAAGAAACCACTCTGTGCATTAAGCTTCTGCCATGGTGTTGCCAATATGCATGGGAAAAATTCTCGGTTGAACACATGATGAAATAGGAAAGAATCACAATAACCCATATATTAATTTTTTCCTCTGACATTTTTCAGATGCAAAGTAAATAAAATGTTCTCCTTCAAGAACAGTTTGCTGGGTACTCACTGATGGAATAAATTACACTCAGACATGATTGGATAAAGTTAGCTAACTCCTTTTGGTCCCAGGTAGTGGTGGAAGAAAATTCATTCTACTTTCCCCACCAGCCACTTGATGTACAAGGAATTTATGCTGTGGCCTTTGCCTTTGGCTTTCAGATGCACAAAGCTTTCAGGCTACTAGTTTGTGGGGTAAGCAGGAAACTTGTGAAATTATAGATTTAGTGTAAGTAAATTATGTGCAGGGAAAAAAAATTAGCTGAGCCATCCTGTGCTAGATTATATATACAGCAGTCTAAACACACTTGCTGTAATGGTCTTGTTGTCATATTTTGTGATAAATATTTCAGCAGCAATCAAGAATGAAAGTGCATGTTTTATGTATTAAATTCCCACTTCTCAAAAAGTTGAACATGAAACATTTACAAAACATTTTGTAACATTTCATGTCTTCCATAGGGGTCATAGTGATGTTACAGAACTCATGAATATCAGAACACACATATCTGCAGAAAGATCATAATGGCATATTTCACAACTGAACTATTCTTCTAAGAGAATATTTAAAACCCTCTACCTGAAATCTACATGGACAGCTGTAGAAAGTGCTTCTACATAACATTCTGTGAAGCATGACTTTTCATTCATCTTTAGAGACTGGCTCTATCAGATTCTTTTTTAAAGATAATTTTGTTCCTGTTTAAATCAAGGTTTTCTTGTACTTGCATAAAGGTGAAGTAATAACTATCAATATGTTGTCTCTATGAAAAGACGAAAAATTTTGAAAATAGTTAAATAGTTATGTTAGTGTGATGTTACAAATAGAAATAAATAATCTCAATAATGGACAATTTTAAAATCAAATACATAGAATCAAAGTAAGTAAAAATTTTGGAAGTTCCCTCTGACAAAAGTGAAATATCTAATTCTTTTACAAAAGAACTTCTATGAAAAGTTAAATATTGAAGATAAAATTGTGTGGTGGTCATAATGAATAATTTTGGTAGAGTATTCCATTACAGCAAATAATAATTTTACTAAATTAAGAAATCTATGGTGATATGCCAAGGTATTTGAAATTGATTCTGGTACTCATATAATTTACACTTGTATTCTCATTGTCATATTCTACAATTGAAATAGAATCTGTAGTTTTCAAAATGTGTCAATATTTTCAGAGAAATTTGCCAAGGATAATGTTGAATATGAAATGAACAAGTTATTTTCTGAAAAGGAATTTAGAAGAAAAGCTTTATTCCACAGAACAGTTTGCAAACAAGGGGAGATGCATTCTTCAGTGTAAAATTGAGGGCTTTACATAAAAGAGAACAAAGGGAGAATTTGGCTTTTATACAAAGTTCCTGTCCAGGTTCCCTATCAGGTCTGTTTATGCAAAGTAAGGATTCAAACTTGCTCAGGTCTGATTGGTAGAAGCAGTTGAGTTCTGATTGGTTGGTGTGAACAGGAACAGTCAGCTATGAAATTCCCCAAGTTAAGTAGTCGTAAGGGTTTTCTGGGACCTCAGAATACGGTGCGACCTCTAGCCAGCAAATGGCCACATGGTTCCATTTTAAAATCAGGCCCAGTTAGCCACTCAGGCACTTAGGATTCATCTTAAGGTACTGGTTCTGTCAGGACATGCATAATAATTCATATCTATAATAATTCATATCAGTAATTTGTATATTTATGAAAACATGACTGAACTCTTTGCTGCCCCATTATCAATTGGATTTTAGAAATGTTTGAGCCTGGGAAGAGCTATGTAAATCAACTTCAGAGTCATTTGTAAATTAGTACTCTAAATTGTGATTGCAGTTTTTCATAATCTTTAATCATTCAGAGAAAAAGCATTAAGCCAGTTTTTGAAACTCAGAGTGAATTGCAATGGTAGTAAACAAAGCTTACAAACAGATTGAAATGTATCTCTATATAAGCAAGGGAGAAATCGAACAACTTAGACAATGAGAACTCGAACAGCCTGCAACACTTAACTTTGAAATTCTATAATTGCACTTTGAAATACCTTGACTTGGGGAAAGAATCTTTTGCAGGAGCTACTACTTCTGATTGAATAAATGTGTATTCTGTACTGGAATACAACAGTGAGAATACTTACACTTTTGAAATATCTAAATTTGGTGACATAAAAGAATCTATTCGATGAGTTATAAAAATGTTTGTCAAAGCTTTTCTAAATGAGAAAAAGATTATATCCCTGAAAATATTGTGGATATACATATTTTAATACATAAAAATAAAATTATAAATATTACCATTTAACAGAATTTCATCTGAGCTTATCAGATATTGGTAGAGTTTTCTCAATTAAAACAATTATGCTCTTAAACTAAAATCAAATTGAATTTATTAAGCAAAAATACAACTTGAGGAATGTCAGGCAATTAAATGGAAAAAAGACTACACTGAAAAAAACAAATCCATCAGAGGTATACTGTGAAGGAAGTGATTACAGTATGTGGATTTATATAATTTATCTTTCTAATGTTCACATAAGCAATATAAAGAAGTTTTCAATTATCAGAGACATTAATCTTAGGAAAATTTTATTTTCAAAAATTGTGAATACAACAATTATTTCTAGATTGACAGGTGCTAATCAAATTTTTTTAAGTATGTCAGTTTAATTATTTTAGTGTACTTAAATGCCCCACCTTGTAATAATTCATATGTCACTCTACTTATAATGATAAGAGAAGAATCTGTGGCCCGTTCTGTGAACAATAGTCACCCAAAACTTAGTTATGTGGCCCCTAAAAGTTAAGTCGTTTTATACTACCTCTCTCAGAAAGGCATTGCTGATGGCAGGCAAATCTGCCCACTCTAAAACGCCAGAAATGATATCTTCCCACTCAATTCCTCTGATTAAAAGCCCAGGCCCCTGGTGTTTAAATTCCCTTTCACAAGAGAGCTCACAAATCAAAGAAAACGACACAGATGGGACTCCTGCACTAACTGGAACTGAGGTTGGGGACTTAGCTATCTGCTCAATCACTAATCATTGTGCTCAGTCCTCTGGGGTACAGAGTTAGAAAACTCACCGCTCCTAGATTCAATCTACTGGAGATGGTAAAAGTGTATTCAGCTAATTATTATAACACTTGACAAAATGAAATAATGCTAACTAGGCGATCACGTCAAATGCAGTGTAAGCCAAAGGAGGCAGAAACAAATTGCAGCTGGGGCATCAACCGTGGTGACAGTGAGCTGAGGCTTTTGGGATTTCCATAGGGGAGGCAGGTGTTTAGAGCTTGAAGGAACAGTAGAATAAAAAGGCAGAGTGGGAGTGTATGATGAGGCTGGTGTCCAAAAGCAAGTGTTGGGCTGAGAAGTGTTTATTTTCTATCAACAGATCTCAACAATACACATGAAAACCAGCCATAATGGATAGGCAAGGTGTTGTGTGAGAAATTGCACCTAAGATTTTAAAAGGGAGATCCAGAGGAGGGATGTGCACATCTGATATTCTCCTCTTGCTGCTAGATGAGAAAGATCTGCATGGGGGCTAATGAGGCTTGAGTGACACAGTGCTGCAGATATCCCGTAAGCTGGTTCAAGACAGCACAGAAAATGATGGTGTTTCACAACAGGAAGTTTTTATTCTTTTTGGGAAAAAAAAAAAAATCCTGTACCTTTTTGCCCTGTTCCTCCACCTGTAAAGAGTGTGTTTTGACCAATCTTTGGGCTTCAACTGGATTCTCATTGCTGTTCAGTAGTCAAACTTTTCAATACTGTAGCTCCTTCTGAGACAGAAAATGAAGATTGATAAAGCAAGTCTCATATTTAAGGAAGGAACATAACTTTCTCTTTATTCCCTTTATTTACTTTGGCACGAAATAAATAAATGTGTGACATGAGAAGAGCATAGTTCTCAGAACTTTGGCTTTTTCATTGCTTTAACAGAAGTTTTTTTTTTTTTTTTAATTTCATTAAATAGTATTTGAAAAATGGATAAGGCTAATAATTGAATAACTGGAGGGTCTTAAATGCCCTTCTAAATATTTCATTGTTTTAACATTTCCTAGAGCATTGTCTTAGTCCATTTGGGCTGCTATAACAGAATATCATAGACTAGGTGGCTTATAAACAAAAGAATCTTATTTCTTACAGTTCTAGAGGCTAAGTACACAATCAAGTGCTGGCAGATTCATATCTGATGAACCTCTTGCTTCCCAGTTCATAGACACCTTCTTCCTGCTGTGTCTCCATGTAGAGAAAGCAGCAAGGGAACTCTCTAGAATCTTTTTAAAGAGCACTAATCCAACTCATGAGGGCTTTACTCTCATAACCTAAGCACCTACCAAAGGCACACCCACCTGTTAATACTCTCATATTGAGTGTTAAAACTTCAGCATACTAACTTGGGTTTAGGCAGAAACATTTAGTCTATGACAAGCATCAAATTCAAAGATTTATAGCAAGCAGCATCCTCCAACTTAACACTTTAGGAGGATTGCTTTGGTAGCAATATGAATAACTGATGGGATAGGAGGCATTACAATGAGTCTTTAATCAAGAGGCTGATTGAAAAGCTATTTTAATAATCAGCATTAGTTCTATTAAGGCAGTGAAACAACAAACTCAAACTATTTTAAAAGTCAAATCAATAGAAGGCAGTGACTAATTGGATGTGGAATGTCACAGAAAGGGTAGGGTTCAATAGTGAAGAGATTTCTAAGTGGCTTGTATGGGTGGATCGTGATAACAACATACATTGAGTATACGGAAGGAAAAAAGATTGGAGCTGAGAAGTGAGAAATATGATGAATTTTGCTTGTGCCAAACTGAGCTTAGGCCTGGTGGGGACAGACCTCCAGATTGGAAATATTAAGCAGATATTTAGATACATGAATCCAAAGCTCAGGAGAGAAATCAGGACAGTTTGGCTAGAACCATGTGGGAAGGAGAAACACCCTCTCTAATTGTCCTATCACCTTTTAAAATTTTAAAGCTTTTTGTCCAGAAATCTGGCAGGCACCCCAGAGAAAATTTGGTATCTGGATAGATATTCTCTTCAGATGCCCAGAAGTTAAAAAAAAAAAAAAATGCTGGAAATGCCAATAAAAGCAGTTCCATGCCTTGTTCTTACAAACTTATTTTATTAGTTAGCTGCCCCTAATTTTTCAAAACTCTGTGTTGATGCATGTCTGTTCTTTAAAAGGCAATTATATTTTAATGCATTTGGTTGAAATACTGCCAAGTTGCTAGCAACAATATGCAACTGTAACTGGAAATACGCAGGCCCTACTTGGCCAAAAACAACCCTGCCAGAGACCACCCATTCACACAGCAAGAGAGCTCTGTATCATACATGTTATGCCCCATCTATTGTTCCAGTGGCCCAGGGAGGGGACCCCCAAGCCTGCTGGAAACCTGGACCCTATTTAGGAAGATAATCAAGAAAAAATATGTCATGTGGAGACTGTAATGCAGGAATGGAATTTAGGAAGTCCACACTCTTTGTTCCTAGCCAGACTTAAAGACTGGCCAACTCCCTTAGCCCAGGGCTCTTTCCACGTCCCCTGCCACTGTGGGAGCAGCCCTGGCAAGGCTTGGCTTTTGCTATGCCAACATTTAAAGAGTGAATTTGAGTAATATCAAGGTAGTTTTAGGTGCTTGATGTATTAGTTTATGTTCTTTTGGTTTCAAACAAACAGAAACCAACTAGCACTGGTTTGGGTTTAAAAGCAGCTTCTGCAGGGAAGAATACTGGAATATCACATGGAATCCAAAAGAAGTTAATAAAACAACAAAATGAGATAAGAATAGGGATTTCTCTAGAGGCACACAGTAGTTTATAGACCTTTTTGGAAGCATTTCAATGTATGTTAATTAACTCCCAGTTTCTAGGCTCCTGGTCTTGGGTAAAATTCTCAAAGGAAAGAAAGCCACCTATTTTAGCTTACAACCAAAGGGTGCTACAGAGATAACATATCAAAATGGCTCTCATGATGTGGATCAGGACCCTCTTCTGCAGCAGAAAAATGGCTGGGAAGATATTCCAATGAATGTCTACCATACTAGTGGTGTTATCTGGGGTGTTTGTTCAATGTCAAGGTTTGTCAGTGATATCATTAGGTTATTTCATAAAAACATCTCAGTGGTAACGAAACTTATTTTTCACTCACATGCTGACTTCAAATACACTGTGGCTTTGCTCTAGCTTGTGAGTCAGCTGCAGGAATGTTTCACAGGTCTTTTTTATTCTGGGATCCAGGCTGAAGAAACAGACCCTATCTAGGATATGCCATTCTGTGGCAGAGATAAATGAACACATGTTAAAGCACAGAACAGCTCAGTTTCAGTGTGGACATAATTATGTCACTTTCTCTCACATTCTATTGGCTAAACCAAATCACATGTCCAAGAACCACATCTGTGTTGCTGGGAATAGTTCTCCCATAGGGAAGTACTGCAAATTTGTAGTAACAGGTAGATATGTATAATCCTTTATAGGAAAGTAGATATTTATAATCCTAGATAAGGAGAGGAGTGAATATCAGATTACCATGATAATCTCTCCTGAAAGTGATTGAAGTCAGCCTAGCTTCTGATGCCATTTAAAGCTGGTGCACAAGATGCGGCCTTGATCACTAAAATAAGCATAAGCCACTTAGTTGACCTTATAGCTAGCTCTCATTCCTACTGTTGCCATCACTGTGTCTGGTTGTGCTTTAAGTTACCGACAGGCTAAACTACCTGGTAGCTTTGTTACCACCACTTTATGTGTTTAGGCCAGTCTGACCCCTTTACATGGAACATATCTGGCAGCTAATAGAAGGAAATGTCAGGTCAAATTGCTTGATAATGTTGCTCAAGTCTTCTATATCTTTACTGATTTTCTGTCTAGCTGTTATATCAATTATTTAGAGAGGACTGCTGAAAGCTCTGTGATGATTAATTTTATGTCTTAACTCAGCAGATGGCCTTCTCCAATGTAGGTGGGCCTTATCCAATGGAAGATCTGAGTGGAACCAAAAGGCTCAGTGAGAGGAAATTTTGCCCACCTAGCTGTTGTGCTGAAACATTATACCTGCCCTAAGATAGGAACTTACCCCGTTGGGTTTCCTAGGTCTCCAGCTTGCCAACTGCAGATCTTGGAACTTCTCAGCCTCCATAACCACATGAGCCAATTTCTTATAATTAATAGATATAGATACATATCTATGTATGTGTATATATCTGTATGTGTATATATAAATACATACGCACTCGTATGTGTGTGTGTGTGTATGCTTGATATATATACTAATGGTTCTATTTTACTGAAGACCCCTAAGTAATGTAACATCCAACTACAATTTTCAAATGTCTATTTCTCCTCTCCATTGGTTTTCAAAATGTATTTTGGAGTTCTGTTTCTAGGTATATGTACATTTATAACTTATATCTTCTTAAGGTATTTGCATTTTTATCACTATGAATTACCTTCTTTGTCTTTAGTAATATTTCTTATTTTCTCTGATAAAAAGAAACCCACTCAAACTCTCACATGGTGATTGCTTACATGGTTTGTCTTTTTCCTTTTTTTAAAATTTCAACTTATTTGTCTTTAAATGCAAGACTTAAAGGTGGATCTTACATTTTATACAGTCTGACAGTCTAGGCCTTTTGATGAACATATTTAGTCCATTCATATCTAATGCACTTATTGATATGAATGGATTTATGTCTACCACTTTGCTATTTGTTTTATACATGATTTTTGTTCCCCTTTCTCTCCTTTATTGTGTGTTCTTGTGTTATACAAATATTTTTAGCACACTAATTTAATTACTTTGATGTTTTAACTATGTTGCTCTAGGGATTTTAATATTATCTGTAACATCACAACTTATCTCAAGTTAATACTGACTTTATTCCAGCAAAATATAGCACCTTTAAGCCAATATTGCTTCATTTCCTTCCTCCTCCTTTTTTCATTTCCTTCCTCCTTCTTTTTTCATTTCCTCTCATATATATCACAGCTTATGTGTTGTAAATTCAATTTTAGTGAATTATAGCTATTGCTTATGCCTTTTAAAATTAATTAATAGATGAATAAAAATGTGCATATTCTGGAATTTTTCATTCATTCCTGTGGATCCAGGTAATCATACAGTATTGTCTCCTTTCAACCTTAAGGACTTGTATTTCTTGTAGGTGAAGTATGCTGGCAATGAATTCCCTTAGTTTTTGTTTATTTGGGGAAATTTCTTCATTTTACTTTTAACTTTTGAAGAATGATTTTACTGTGTATAGAATTCTTGGTTGACAAGTTTTTTCTTTCAGCATTTTGAATAAATCATCTCCCTCTATCTGGACTCTGTTGTAACCATGAATTGTATCATTGTATATGTTGAGTCATTTTTTTCTGTTTTCAATATTTCTATTTCCTTTGGCTTTTAACAATTTGACTATGTTGTATCTAGATGGGGTTATCTTTGTGTTTATTCTACTTAGGTTCATTAAAAATTTTAGATCTTTAAGTTAAATTTTTCATCAAATGTGTAGAGTTTAAAGGATTATATCTTAAAAAAAAACTATTCTTCTGGATCTCTGATACATGTATGGGAACACCTGGCATTGTTCCACAGGTACCTGAGACTATGCTCAATTGTCTTTAACATTTTCCTATTATTTAGTTTCAATCATTTCTACCTATCTTCAAGTTTACTGATTATTTTCTCTATCCTCCCGACTACACTGTTCAGGACTTCCAGTGATTTTTAAAAATTAACGTCTTTCATTTATTTTACTTTACTAGTCTAGAATTTTCATGTGATTCTTTTGAATATATATTTTCTACTTGTTACATTCTGTTTGTTGATTTATTGCTAGGCTATTTTTCTCTAATTCATTGAACATAGCTTACTTTAAATACTTAAACATATCTATAAAGGTTACTTTTAAGTTTTTGTCTAGGAAATATGACATCTGGATTATTGCATCTCATTCCAGTTATTCTGTGTGGGCTGAAGAATACATTCAAAATGTCAGGCAATTCTCAAGGCTCTTTGGCTTTCTGTTTCCTTTTTTTGGTGGGGGAGTAGGCAGCTCTCTTTGGTCTTTCCGTGCATTTGTAGTTTTCATACAGCAGAAAAGTACGGAAAAGCTTAACTTGGACATTCCATGGCTTTCTTTTTTCCACAATCTCTCCATAAAGCTTCTGACTGGTCTGCCAGTCAACCCAATTTGGAATGACAGTCTTGGTCTTTCAGTGCTGTGGGTTGCCTCCATCAATTCCCAACTAAATCTGCCACTTTAGTTAGCAAAACTAAGTTTTTGCTTTCTTCCCCAAATTGAATTCATTGCTTCTGGCAGTAAAGCATCAGGGTTTGGTAGTCAATTCCAGGCTAACAAAGCTACTGTTTCCCCCAATAGTCTGGTGGAGGAAGAAAGAGGGAAGAAACCTCAGGCAAGAATACCACACAGTTTTTAATTTTACCCAAAGCTCTAGTGTTTTTCAAAAGTGAATGCTTCTCAATTTTTTGTCTGCCTTTAGTCAATTCCTAGTGCCCTGAAATAATTTTTATGACAATTTTGTCTAATCTTATTTTTCTGTAGAAGAAAAATAGCAATTGCTTTGTCATTACTGAAAGTCCTTCCATTTCCTCCTCCTTCAATGAAAGATAATACCTACCTCAGATTTCTGAGTGTGAAGTTAGATCACCTATATCAGTCACATAGTATTTCACGATTTTGCTGACTTACTCTATTGAGGATACAGGTATAGCTTGCAGGTATATTTCAAAATATATCTAAAAGAAATGGTATTCTCAAATCTTTAAACTTGATCATAGATAATTTGAAAATGAAGCATAGTACATTTATATATTTTGTAAAAACTACTAAGAAAAAAATCAAATTGTTTACTTGCTAAACATAGACATGGCAGAAATAGAAATGGAACAACACAGAACAACATACAATTATCAACTGTTCTGAATTGTGTTTTAATTATAGTTTTAATGAATATACTATTATGTGTATATTGGTCAAATTATAAAATAAAGCATTTTTAATAACTTGGCAAAACACAGGTAAAAATTAGAAGGATTTATTGAAAAATGTAACAGCAATTGATCTGTTCATGGTTGAAGGCATTCTATCTAATGGCAAAATGTATTATCAACTCTAAAGTTATTATACACATTTTCTAAAAACTCTAGAGTTATTATACACAATTTCTAAAGCTAGAGCATAATTAAATAGAAATTGTCTTTCGATGCTAACAATCTTGGTCAGTTTCAACTACAGGATCCAAAATATTAGCATCATTATCAACCTGGTATAGGCTTCTTTGAATTGCAGAAAAGAGGTGCTTGTAATACAAGAAAACATACAAAGCTCAAATATAGAAACAGTGAAAACACAGAGTGCTTTTATGAATTTATTCAAATATCTGAGACAAAAGTTAACAAAATAATTTCTGTAAAATCAATCCCACAACAGGATTCTGAGAAGATGGTGGAATAGGAAACAACAGGAGTCTGTCTCACCATCTAGACAATGTTTGCCTGCCAGATCTGTCTGGTGTAACTATTCTGGAATTCTGAAGTCTACTGAAGGCTTGCAGGTTTAAGGGGAGGGCTTTGAAGGTAAATTACCATTAATTTTGGTCCATTTTAGCTCTTAGGACAGTACCCATCCAACTCCCAGACCAGTAGCAGGCAGCTGTTCTTGAAGCAACCTGCATACAGTTTGTGAAAGCTGGGGTGCAGGGAAGGACCCTGTCCTCCAAATACCAGGGATATGTGCTCTGATTGCTGATTTCTGCTTCTGATCACAGAGGTGCAAAGAACCCATGGCCATTGCTGTAAGTTCCCTCAAGTTACAAGCGCCTCCTACTCTGGCTGAAGTAATTTCCAGGGACTTAAAAGGCCAGCATTCTTTTTCTTGCCCTTTTGTCTTCTTTTCCTTTTTGGGAGCCAGATAACAGAGACTCAGACATTCGAATGCAACTGAATATATGAAAAAAATTAGAAAGTAACTTTGCCTACCCAGGGAAAGGTACAGGTTCAGAAAAGACCTGTGAAGACCTTAAGTGTATACCTCAGGCTGATCCTTAGCACAGAGACAGCCTATGACAATCAAAAAATAATAAAACCAATAACAAAGCCAGTACACTCTAGAAAATGGAAAGAGTCTGATTTCCAGAGTTACTATAAATACCCAATTTTCAACAACAACAGAAAAAAAATTACAAGGCATACAAAGAAACAAAGTATGGCCCACTCAAAAGAAAAAACAAAAATCAACAGAACTTTCCCTGAAAAAATATCTGATAGCAGATCTACTAGACAAATACTTTAAAACGACTATCTTAAAATTCTCTGAAAACTAAAAGGAGATTTGAAGAAATGCAAGAAAATGATGTATGAGCAAAATGGAAATAACAGAAAACCTAATATGAAACAAAAATCTGGAGCTAAAGAGTAGAATAACTGAAATGAAAATTTCACTGGAGGGATTCAAAGGCAGATTTTAGTAGGCAGACTAACGAATCTGTAAACTTGAACATAAGATGATGGAAATTATGAAGTCTAAGGCAAAAAAAGAGTGAAGAAAAGTGAACAGTGCAAGGGACCGATGAGATACCACCAAGCCAATCAACATATGCCTTGTCAGAGATTCAAAGAAGAAGAGAGAAAGGAACAAAGAGAATATTTTAAAAAGTAATTGGCGGAAAACTTCCCAAGTTTAATGAAGCATATAAATATAAACATCCAAGAGCTCAACAAACTCCAAGGAAGATGAACTCAAACCCCTATAAAGACACGTTAAAATCAAACTGTCTAAAGTCAAAGAGAATTTTGAAAGCAGCAAGAGAGAGAGTGTGACTCATTGCATATAAAGTGTCCTCAATGAGATTATTGGCAGATATCAAAAACTTTAAATATACTAGTACACTTCCTTCTGGCCTCCAAAGTGTTAGAAGAATAGTACCTGTCAAGCACAAATCTTAAATCTGGTATAACTGTTCTTCAAAAGAGAGGAAGAAATTAAAACATTTCCAGATAAACAAAAGCTGAAGGAGTTTATTACCACTAGACTTTTCCTGCAAGGGATGCTCAAGGGAGTCCTGCAGGTTGAAATAAGAGGACAGTAGACAGTAACTTGAAGCCATATAAAGAAATAAACAACTCAATAAAAGTAAATACATGGATAACTATAAAACCTAATATTATTATAACAATGGCTTGTAACTCTGTTTTCTACATTATTTAAATGCACTTCCTAAAAATGTACACTTCTAAAAAAACAGTCTAAAAGCTAAGTATTATTGCAACTTTGGTTTGTAACTCCACAATCTACATAATTTAAGAGACTTGTGCATTTAAATAGTTTATGTGCACACAATTAAAGCACACAATTCTAAAGATGTAATTTTGTGACCACAACCAAAGGGGTGGAAATTGAGCTACAGAGGAGTAGAGTCTCCGTGTTTAAGTTAAACCGGTATAAATTCAAATTATAGTGTCATAATTTGAGAATGTTAAATGTAATGCTTGCAGAACCACAAAGAAAAAAGCTATAGAATATACACAAGGGGAAATGAGAAGGTAATTTAAACATTTTACTACAAAAAAAAATCAAAGTACAAAAGAAAACAGTATGCAGGAAATGAGGAACAAAAAAAAAGCCGAAAGGCATATAGAAAACAAATAGTAAAATGACTTAAGTCCCTCCTTATCAGTAATTACTTTATATATAAAATGGATTAAACTCTCCAATCAAAATGTGGAGATACACAGGTTTTTCTACCATTTTTGCCAATCTCTTATATTTGGAGACTGAATTATGCCTAGTCATAGGGTTCAGAAATCCCTACACCAATCAATGAACATAAAATTGATCACCGATCAGTAATATTCATGGGACGTATAGCAAAAGAAAACGAAAACAAAATATTCTGGGGATATACTTTAAAAAACAAGACCAAACAGAGTTCCATCAAGTGGGGAAAATACAGCTAAAGATCAGTTTATATTGAAAAGTTTTAAAATGTGAAGAAATAAATGATTATGGAATAACAACAGCCAAACAGAGTGAGAGGATCAGACAATCTCCTCCCCAAACTGGGTATAATTAAATTTTTTTTATTTTAAAGAGAAAATATAAATGTTTAAAATATACCAAAACCACACACATCACAGCTACAAAAATAAAACATGTAATTTACTTTGACATTATGTACCAATATCTGCTTCTCCTTCTCTTCCTCATCCCCGGGAATAATGTATTTTCTAGCTACATATAGATGGCGGAATGTGACTCATTCTGTCCAATAGTCATTATAAGAAATAATGTCTGTCATTTTGGAGTTAAGGCACTAAAAGCTGGTGCATGACTCCTCATGCTGTATTGATCTGTTCAGGCTGCCATAACAAAATGCCATAGACTGGCTGGCTTAAACAACAGAAATTTATTTTCTCATAATTCTGTAGATGAGAAGTTCAAGATCAAGACAGATTTCAGTCCCTGATAAGGGCTTCCTGACTTGTGACAGTCACCTTCTCACTGTGTCCTCGCATGGTAAAGAAAAAGCAAGTTTTCCATCTCTTTTTGTAACGTCATTAATTCATTACCAGGGCTCCACCATTATGACCTCATCTAACCCTACTGAACTCCCAAAGACTCCCACCTCCAAATCATCACATTGTGGGTTAGGGCTTCAGCATATGAATTTGGGGGTGGAAGGATACAAACATTCAGTCTGTTAACACATACTTTCTTCCCCTGCCATCATGACAGAGAAACCACATGTTTCAGATTATGTAGAAACAAAATGTTGGTGGTCCCATCAGCTTAGATTTATAAGTAGCTGTGTGGAAGGGAGTAATCCCACTAATTTTGTCAGGACATAAAACATAAATAAAATTCTGTTGTTTTAAGACAAGTTTAGGACGATTTGTCATTGCAGCAAAACCTCGCCTAATCTAATCTAAGACGTTGGAAAAAAAAAGATCAATGTGAAAGAGAATTAATGAAATAGATTGTAGACACATGAAGAAAATAGAAAAAAAATGAAAATGAAGAATTAGTAAATGAAAAATAAATCTGACAAGTTATTGGAATGCAGCACAGCAATTATACTAGAGGTTTTACATACTGCAATGCCAAAATTCTGACTTAAATACAAAAATACAAGATACAGAATATCAAGATTGGAGAAGGTAAGAATAAAACTGTATAGTAAAAGCAGAGATAAAATTATCTACTTGAAAAATCCAAGAGAAGCTACAGAGAAACTAAAATTTCATCAGGGTTTCCGGTTACTGTATCAACAAACAAAATTCAGTTGTTGCTGTAAATGTGAAAAATTTAGAAACTGTAAACACCATTTACAATACAGCAATACAAGGCACTTAGACATAAATCTTTCAAAACATACGTAGGTATCTGTTGACATCTTTACAGAGGAAATTATAAAACTTTACTGAAGAGCACAAAAAAGATTTAAATATAGAGATAAATCATGTTGGCAGGGCAGGGTAGCTTACGCCTGTAATCCCAGCACTTTGGGAAGCCAAGGCAGGCATATCACTTGAGGTCAGGAATTCAAAAGTTAGAGGCCAGCCTGGCCAAGAAACCCCATCTCTACTAAAAATACAAAAATTAGCTGAATGTGGTGGTGCATACCTGTAGTGCCAGCTTCTCAGGAGGCTGAGGCAAGAGGATCACTTAAAGCTGGGAGGCAGAGGTTGCGGTGAGCCAAGACTGCAGGACTGCACTCCAGCCTGGGCAACAGAGCAAGACTCTGTCTCAAAAAATAAATTAAAATTTAAAATTTAAAAAATCATGTTTATATCTGGGAAGACAATCATACTGATGACATATTTCCATAAACTGATATAAAAATCTATATAATTGTGATATCTCTACAATGGGCTTTTAGGAAAGTCAAGATGTTGATCCTAACATTTTATAATACAGTGAAGATTCAGGAATAACCAATTTAATGGAAGTAGAAGGAGATGTACCTTATCAGATAAGAATACTTAGGAAAAACAGTAGGGTGTTAACACAGGGATAGACAAATCATGAAAAAGGAGTCTTTATTAAAGGATCTATACAAATATGGGAACCATGAAGATAATACAGGACATTAGATGTTTGTTGAAAAAGGAAGGACTAATCAATAAATATTGGGGAAATTGGCTATGTAGAAGAAAGTAAAATCAGATGTTTTTTATTCAAAATGTATAAAACCACATTCCAGAAGGTTTGAATCCACAAAGGTAAAAGCAAAACTCTGAAAATATTAGGCAGGAGAGAAAAGTATCTCATGCCTTCAGAGTAGGGAAAGCTTTTTCGTAAAACACAAAGTACATAAAAAAAGAGATTGATAAAAGGGAATAAATTAGAAATAAAAATGTTTTAATGAAAGACAGCATACTTGAAGAGGGAAAACAAGATAGGATACATCTGGCATGCAGATATAGTAACAGTTTTTAAATTGTATGGAAATGATACCAACTTCAGGAGTGCTCTGACCTTAGAGAGGGATAAAGGAACTGGCTGGAGGAGCCAGGCTTTAGTTGTATATGAAATTGTATTCTTGGACACAAGAGAAATGCAGCAAATTTTGCAACATGATTCTACTAAATCTGGACAATGAATATACCTACATGTTTATTTTCTGATTTTTGTATATTTGGAATATTTCATAATTAAAACAATAGCTTAAGTCTTTAATCATCACTTCCACCTCTGTTCTACTCTTGTCCTGGGCCACACTCTCTTGTTACACTCTGCTCCTGTGGACATAGAGATGAGAAGAAACTGAGTAAATCCTAAATTGTTTATGGTAGTAGGCAGTCTCCTATACCCTTATGGAACCTAGGGTATGTGGGTGCTCAATAAATGTTTATTGATGAGATGTCCTGACTTCCCAAGATTCCTTGTGCTTTCAAAGCTCAAAAGACCTGGAACTCTCAAAGCTCCCTATACTTCTCCATTCTATCCAACATTCATCAAACTTGACTATAAATACTCAGTTAATATTTACCTAGCACTATAGGGACAGGTATCCATGGTATATGATATCCCTAGGTGATGTCCTGACACTCATGAACTGAAACTAATTTATAAAGTTCTTAGTATGCATTCTTCACTATCGGTAACTATCCAAGATTATCTATTCCCACCAGAGATGAAATATGAATTGGGTTCACCTCATCCATTACTTGCCTTCTAGAGTGATATTCCAGGTCTGCCTCTTCTCTGTTCCCTATCATTGAACTCTGCCCATCTGAAAACCACTTTTCAAAGTGTTTGAACTCAGGTTACCCTCCAACTTTAGTGACTCAGCTCTGTACCTAACTCATCAATGCTTTCTCTCAGGCTCCACTTGGAATCCTTTTCATCATTTTGGGCCACCTAGAAAGAATAATTTGGCCTGAGGAAAAGTTTGTACTTGTATTGATTTTAAGATTGGGCCATTTGGATTTGGCAACCTCCCCACAAGAAAACTATCATGCAGAGCCACGCAACTGGGCAGGTCCTACCCGTGAGGGCACCAAGAAAGCTCTCAGAATCCCTCCAGCTTGAATCAATCCCAAATGGTCAGTTTCTGAATCACATAAAAATGCCTGGTGGCCAGAAATGACTCTGCAGCTGCCTGACTTGGTACCCTGGAGCCAGGCCCTGCGCTGGGCAGGGACAACCTTGTGGTTGTCACACAGTAACAACAATGCTTACCAGTGCTGAAACCCCTGCTACACTGGACTGAGAGCTGGAATGGGTGAAATATGCCCTCATGGTTCTCTTCAGGAATGGATTCGATGGGGTGCTTGTTTTGTTTTCTTTCCAGTAGCTGAGGTTCAGACACTCCCATCTCCTAGCACTTAACATTCCTACGTCGGGCAGCACCACTGCAATCTATCACTTACACTCCCTGCTGACATTTCATGGGGGTTTAAAGCAGCAGGTGTGGGAGATAGAAGCCATTGTCAATCATTTTATGAAAAATGCTCCACCCTTTCAAATGCCTAATCAGAGTTTTGATGGGTTGCAGCTGGCTGCTAACAAGACCGGATTGGAAGCTTTCAAGGCAAATAGCACTAATCCATTTTGGAAGGCGAGAGAGTAGAGGGCTAGAGAAAGGGAATGCAGAGAAGCTGGGTCTGGGTCAAGGCCATAGCACTGCAACCTCATGGCTGAAAGTAGTGGGAGAACTCATCAATTAGAAGAAGTTAGTGTAAAATTTATGGTCTTGCCTCCATACTGTCGCTGTTTGTGTGGTGTTAATCACCTGGAAGTCTCCCTTCAGAGGAAAGCAGCCCTGTGATTGATTTCCGTATTTAGATAACCTGAGGGAGCCCCCCTGAGAGTCTTGCTGAGGTCTGATCTCCTGCCTAGAATGTATTAAAGGAAAGAAGAGAAACTAAGCCACTCCGTATTAACATCCAGGTAGGCCGTAGGATCACCTTTAAGTTTGTCTGATAAAATAGTGTTCATTTACAGCATGTACCCCCTTCCTTATTTTGCACAGCTTTTGAGGATAGCATCATAAGCAATGCCTGTGCCAGTAGATCCTTGGCACTTCATCACCTTCAACACCCCAGTCCACCCTCACTTGTCAATGTCAACAGTTTACATAGATCTGTTATTTAAAAAAAAATCTCCAAATATACTACAAGGGTCCTCTTCTGATCCAGGCTGCAGTTCTAAACTCTGCCTATTTATAAATACTATCATGTACCAAAATCAGCGTTCCATGCTTCTAAGTCAAGCTGAAGAGCTCTGGGAGTATGTAGTCATCACTAGGCGCTTGCAGACTACTGAAAATAAATTGAGTTTTTGTAAATTCTGGTTTTGTCTCTCACCGATTGTCCATTCGTCTCTTCTTGGACTTCCTGTCTCCTTTCAACTTGGTTCCTGACCTCAGTTGCCTTATTTAGCATGTTCTGTGCATGCTAGCTGGTGACCTGACTGTGACTCCTGTATCTGACCTCAAGTGCATACCCTATTTTCATTTTTGAGCAGGTTCTGGCAGCTCATACAACCTTTGTTTACAAACGTTTTATTCCCACTCAAGACCTTTCTAGAAGGTAAGGGCTGTCTTTCAGCCATACTTCATATGTAGTAACTCAAATACAAAGTGATCATCTTCTTAATCTCTGCATTATCAGTCCTTGGATCTCTGCTATAACAGAGATCCATATAGGATCATCCTTTATCCACATAGGATCAACTTCAAGGAGCTTACAATCCAGTATGAGAGCAAGGTAGGTCAACTTAAGGAACTATTTGCATTTAAAAATGTCATGGCTGGGTGTAGTGGCTCACACCTGTAATCCCAGCACTGTGGGAAGCCCAGGTGGGCGGATCACTTGAGGTCAGGAGTTTGAGACTAGCCTGGCCAACATGGCAAAACTCTTGTCTCTATTAAAAATACAAAAATTAACTGGGAGTGGTGGCGGGTGCCTGTAAACCCAGCTACTTGGGAGGCTGAGGCAGGAGAATCACTTAAATCTGGGAGGCAAAGGTTGCAGTGAGCTCAGACTGCACCATTGCACTCCAGCCTGTGCAACAAGAGCAAAACTCCATAAAAAAAAAAAAAAAAGGAAAAAAAGTCACGAAACGGCCAGAAATGGTGACACATGCCTGTTGTCCCAGCTGCTTCTGAGACTGAGGCAGGAAGATCACTTGAGCCCAGGAGTTCAAGCTATAATGCACTATAATCATGCCTGTGAATAGCTACTATACTCCAGCTTGGGTGACAGCAAGATCCTGCCTCTTAAAAAAATGCCACAAAAGATGTGTGTGCATAGGCAATATGGAAGGGACAGCCAAGACACAAAGAGCCAAAATATCCTGGAAGAAGAAGAAGATGATAATTTTCACATGGGGATCCAGAAGACCTTGCTTAGAAAAAATGATACTTATATTGCAAAGACAAGTTGGTTTTTCACTAGCAAAAGAGGAGCTGATGCTGAAAAGACGAGAACCTAAGCTGTGGGGAACTATGAATGCCAATGTAAGGACAACCTTAAAAGATGACGACTTCACTAAACACAGAACTTTATTCTTCTCCCCTATAGTTTGGGTAAGGTCTCATGCTCAATCTTGTCACTCCAAAAGAACACAGGGCTGGCATTTATGAGAAACACGTGGCTTTGGCCCAGACACCAGGGAAGCCCCTTATCTTTGTTCCACCATTAGGGAAATAGCAAAACCTCTTGTTCTTAATACTTCTAGATGTGAGTCAAGAACAAGGTTTAGGGAACACATGCACGTCTCTTGGATGGACTTTTTATAGGCCTTCTTCACTAGCCACTATCATTTAAATGTGTCCCCTCAAAAATTTAGGTGTTAAAACTTAGTGGCCAATATGATAGTATTAAGAGGTGATTATGCCATGAGGGCTCCTCTTTCACGATGGATTAAGGCCCTTCTAAAAGAGGCTTTATGCAACATTTGGCTCTTGCCCTAGTCTTCTACCAAGTAAGGACACAGCATTCTTGCCCTCTGGAGAATGCAGCCACAAGATGCCATCTTGGAACCATAGAGGACCCCTCACCAAACAACCAAACTTGCCACTGCCTTGATCTTGAACCTTCCAGCCTCCAGAAATGTGAGAAAAAAAATATTTTCTTTATAAATTACCCAGTCTCAGGTACCTTTTTATATCGGCATAAACAGGTTAAGACAGAGAATTGTTACCAGGAGTTCTATGTCACTCTAACAAATACCTAAAAATGTGTTATTAACTTTGGAACTAGGTAATGGGTAGAGGCTGAAACAGCTTTGAAGAGAATATTAGAAGAACCCTAGGTTGCCATGAATGGACCATTAAGGATGATTCTGATGTGGGTTCAGAAAAAAAAAAAAAAAAGCTGTATGGAGTTTCAGTTGCCTTAAAAATTATCTAAGTGGATGTGATCAGAAGACTGGCAGAGATGGGAATAGTAAAGGTCATTCTAATGAGATCTTCAATGGAGATGAGGACCGTCTTATCAGAAATAAGAGGTGGTCATCCTTGTTACCAAGTGGCAAAGAGCTTGGATGAATTGTGTCTGTGTCCTAGGACTTTGTGAAAGGCAGAACTTTAGAGTGATGAACTTAAATATTTGGTAGAAGAAATCTCTAAGGAGCCAGTGTTCAGGGTGCTGTGTAGCTTCTCTTAACTGCTTATAGTAAAATGTGAGAAGAGAAAATAGTATTTAAAGACCACATTTATAATTAAAAGAGAAGCATAACTTAAAGATTTAGAGAATTCTCAGCCTGGCCATTTAAAGAAGAATAAACCATATGTAGAACATAAAACCAAGGATATGGCCAAGTGACTGTTTGATAGTGATTCATATGAGGAGAAGAAATCCAGAGGCTATTCATCAAGACAATGGGAAAATAATCTCAAAGACATTTCAGATATCTTCAAATCTACTATGCCCATCACAGGCCTAGAGCACAAGAGCCTTGAGGGTAGAACAGGTTTTGGGGGCGGGGAGCCAAAGCAACTGTGAGATCTTAGGACTTGCAGCCCAGGGCTGCCTGATGTCTCCTCCACTCTCTGCATTTTGGTTCAGTACTCCTTGGTCACCAAGCCAAGGTGCTTCTGTGGCTCAAGTCAGCCTGAATGTGGCTCAGGCTACCACTCTGAAAGGTACAAGCTATAAAACTTGATGGCATCCACATAGTGCTCATTCTACAGACTTCCAGAGCATATATGCTATGGAGGTACTGTTTACCTCCACCTAAGTTTAAAAGATGCCTCAGAGAGCTCAGGGCCCTTGCAGAGAATGGTCACTGTACTAGTGGCACTGAAGAAAGCCTTCTTAGGGTAAAGCTTTGTGGATCCATGGTGAGAGGGGCACCTCTAGACCCCAGAGCTGTAGGGCCACCAGCATGCAACACCAGCCTGGAAGAGCTCCAGGAACTCAACTCCAACCTGTAAGGGCTACTGTGTGGGCTATGCCTAGTAACGCCATGGGCCATGGTCCCCTGGAGTCTTGGGGACCCAACCCCTACCCCAATGTTTCTGGGAGACAGGGCATAGAATCAGGAAAATTCTCAAGCCTTAAGACTTAATATTGTTTGCCCTCTTAGGTTTAGCACTGATTTGGCATCTGTTACCCCTTTCTTCCTGCCTATTTCTCCCTTTGAAATGGGAACATCTATGGCTGTCCCACTATTACCTTTCAGAAGCTTTGCTTTCACAGGCTCACAACTACAGGGAAATTTGCTTTGGGATAAATTGTACCTTGAGTCTCACACATATCTGATTTATGTAAGACTCCATAATTTCGACTTTTAAGTTGATGCAAGAATGAGTTAAGACTTTGGGGACTACCAGGATGCAATGAATGTATTTTGCACTTGAGAAGGACATGAATTTTGGAGGGCCAGGACAAAATGCTATGGTTTGTGTCCCCTCCAAAATTCAGGGGTTGAAACTTAATGCTGATGTGATAGTATTAAGATGTAGGGGCCATGATAGTGTTCAAGAAGTGATTAGGCCATGAAGGCTCCTCCCTCATGAATAGGATTAAGGCCTTCATAGAAGAGCCTTCACAAAGCATTTGGCCCTTTTCTTCTGCCTTCCACCATGTGAGGACACAGACACACTGTTCTTCCCGCTTTGGAGGATACAACAGCAAGCTGCCATCTTGAGAGCAGAGAAAGCAGCACTCATCAAATCATTAAACTGATGTGCACCTTGATCTTAAACTTCCAAGCCTCTGCAACTGTGAGAAATAAATTGTTCTTTAAGAATTACCCAGTCTTAGGCATTGTATTATAACAGCACAAATAGACTAAGATGCTAACCTTGAGATGAGAAAACATCTGCAGAGGAGCCAGAAAAAGAAAATGCCTCAGCATTACAAAAACTTTCTTCTCAGCCTGATACACACCTCTAGGGTATAGAAACAATTGAGGTTGAACAGGCCAAGAGTCACAAAAACCCCCTTTGGTTACCATCTTTTTTAGGCCTGAGTAGAGTTTTCGCCAACTGTTTTGTAGTCAACTATCAAAAGCTTCATGCAAAACTGAGAGAGAACCTATATTTTAACATTGTTATACCAGGATGAGGATTTCATTAATGCAAGTGTCAGCCCAGCTCTGCATTTTGTAAGTCATTTGGCTTCAGGTTTCCCCAGAATTGGACCATAAGAAAAGAATTCGAGGTGCAAGTAGGTTATCTGGGAAGGAAAGCCAGGAAATACCTATAGGGATGTAGAAAACAGGAGAAAGGAAAGAGCAAATAAATGTAGTGTTATCAAATCAGCTACTACTGTGGGCAACTGTGGCTCAATCCTGCTGAACTCTTAGAAATAGAAGAAAACATAGTTAACCAGATTTTTTGCCATTTGGTAGAGGATATTTATCCACCAACTCCCTGTTCCTCATTGATTGAGGGCTGCTTCCTGGGCATTAATTTTTTGAAACTTCTGGCTTGCTCTTTTCAAAAGCTGAATACCATGGTACTCTAGATAGGGTGGGCAGCCATCTCAGTTTGGTTAGGACGAAAGGCTAAAATGTAGAACCTTTATTGCTAAAACCAGGACAATCCCAAGCACTCTAGGATGGTTGGTTACCTTGCCCCCAGACAGGAAGTTTTGGGTATTGGTAGAAGCAGACTTCTTCATGTAGAAGTTAGTGCCAAGGAGATACATTCTGGGCACCAGCAACATCAAGAGAACATGAAAATTTGAGAATAAATGTTATATTCTCCTAATGTTTTTCTTCTTAAACTAATTCCTACCTCCTCTGAATACAAAGGCCAATTAATAATCCACTACTTCAGACATCTCAGCAAGTGCTGGAAACAGAAGCAGCCAGAAGTCAGTATCTCTTTCTTTACATTTTAAAGTCCTAAGTCTATTGAAGAGAGCACACAGGTATCTCTGGGGAGGAGGAGAGAGGGCAAAAACAAAGGAAGAAATTTTGAAGACAAAGTCTTTATTTTCAGGTCTTAGTGCTGCTTAATGGCAAAGCCCATGGTGACAAATCAGTAAAAGGGGATTGTATTTTAGGCACAGGAAATACTGCTTTCATAGTAAAGCCATGGGGCATGGTCCCGTGGAGTCTTGATATTTGGGTGAAGGCAGAAATAGCAAACATTGAAATATAAGATACTGATTGGAAATGGTGGCTCACACCCATATTCCCAGCACTTTGAAAGGCCGGAGGTTGGGAGGGATCTCCTGAGCCCAGGGGTTTGAAACCATCCTGGGAAAAATAGGAAGACCCCATCTCTACAAAAATCTTTGAAAAATTAGCCAGGCATGGTGGTACATGTCATAGTCCCAGCTGTAATACACGGGAAGCTAAGGTGGGAGGATTGCTTGAGCCCAGGGGGTCAGGGCTACAGTGAGCCATGATTGTGTCACTGCACTCCAGACTGTGGGAAAGGGCAAGACTCTGTTTCAAAAAAAGAAAAAACACTATTGACGTGTGCTAGAAAGACAATAAATCAAAATAGCATGACAGAGGAAGAGTGAGTAAATTTATATTGTTGGTCCTGAAGCCTTCTCTGAGAACATGCTTAAGCTAAGACCCTTCATGAAGACAAGAGCCAGTCATGGGAAAATCTTCCCTTGCCCTTTACTTGCATAAGACTTTGGAACCATTCCACAACACTTGGGAGAATAAAGCCCCAATAATAATTAAGACTTATATTCTTACCAACTCAGTTGGATAGAAGTGCAATCAAAATGAAATTTACTCTAAGGGGAAAACAAAAGACAGTAACATGCAGTTTTGCATACCAGGAAAAGAAGAAAATTGCATGAGAAATGAGAAAACATTTAGTGACAGATACATTTAAGCACCTACATATTAATCTAACTACATTGAATGCAATCCTCACTAAAACAATATAATTTTAATGTTAGTATCTCCAGTTTACATGTAAAGAAAATGAGGATTGGAGTAGTAAAGAAACTTACACAGGTAACACAGGTGAGAGCCCCATTTGTCATTAAAATGTAATGTCTCTCAATGAAACCTACAATTTTCCCCATTTGCTGCCTCCCCCTAATCACTGAACTTCTCTAGACCTCAAATTCCTTTTACCTACTTGTCTATTTATCTAATACTTGTTGATTTTCTACTGTGCAAGGCTCTGTATTAGACACATATGTAGGCATGCAATTACATATGAACATGACGTAGAGCTTGAAATGCAGTAGAGTAGACATTCTCAAACACATTTTTTTTTTACAATTGTGAATGAAGTGTAAAGTTGGGGTGTAAGGAGATGGTGGGGGGTTGATATGCTGAATGTGAACACAGAGTACAATAACTTAGCTACCCACTTTCCATACTGACTTGGAGCCACTTTGAAGATATTTTTCTAGCTTACATGGTGCATTGGACAGTTATGTTGGATGTAGGAGTTAGAACAGGCTGTGTTGGAAAGTTACTTCTAAATATGTGTCCTGCAGTGTGGAGAGAATTCAGGCAATCCTAAGGTGCCACTCCAGCCACTTTTTCCAGCCTTATCTTCTGCTGTTCTCCTCTCTAAACCCTAATTTTCAGGCCAACCTATTAGGTTGGTACAAAAGTAATTGTGGTTTTTGCCATTATAGTAATTTTATGCTTCACCATAATGGTGCTCTAAATTATCTCTCTTCCATGTTTTTCCTCTTCTGCTAAAACCAATCTGCTCTATTCCCTGGAAAAGAAGACAGTGCTGGAATTCCTGCAGTCAAACGCAGGGCAACGGGTAGTGTGAGAGAGAAGTCCTAAACTCAGAATAGACCTGAATTCAATTTCCTGCAGTAAGGCTTATCAGCTGCATAGTGAAAAACTTGATCTCTCTCTCTGGACCTCAGTTTTCTCATCTGCAAAATATAAAGTGAGCCGCGCCTATCTGTCAGGGCGGCTGCAAGACTCAAGATAATGACTATAAAATACTTTGCATATTGTGAAGCAATAATTTACGCATGTTTTTGCTTATGAAAACGTAAGGGATTGTCATTAGTATTCAGAATTTTTCTAACTGCTGTGTCTTTGCAAGAGTTTGGCTAGAAACATGATTAAGATATGTCCCAGCTGAGCAGCTTCTTCCATTGTAGCTTCATCCAATTGCCACAAAGGGGATAGAATAGGACTTTTGTGATTGTTTTTCACATAGTTGGAAACATTTCAAAGCATCAGATTTTTAAGTGAACTCTGCTTTAATTGCATTCTGTCTACTTCCACCAGTGCATAAGGAACATTGTAAATTTATGGTTTCAAAGTTAAAAATGTAAAATAAAAAGATATATCTTCTACTTTTTTAAAAAAAGACTCAGGATTTGCAAAGAATTTATGTATCACTGACAATACTGATGGGACACATTCAAAGGGAGAATTGAGGAAGTAATTTTGGTAAAACAGGAAGTTTTTCTAGGCTGATAATGAAGTGTAAAACTTTATCTTTGACTGTTGGAAAAACATAACTTATGTGTAGTCAATTAGTCAATAAATCCTTGGGCAAACAAACAAGAAAGAAAAAATAAGCCAAAATATATAGAAGACTATTGCTAAGTGACAGATACTGGAGAAGGAGCAGGTTGCGGGGAGAGTATGATGAATTTACTCTGAAGTATAATGATTTCAAAATTCCCTTGTGAGAGGCCATATTGGAGTCTGAATACACAAAACTAAAAAAGTGACGAGTAGAGCTCAGATACAAAGATGGCAGATATTGGCAAAGATACAGATTGAAACTCTGGGAGTGGATATGATGCCTGAAGGGGAAGACTTGCCAGCAATAGGGGTCAGGACAAAGATGAGTATCCAGCAAAGGCTCAGGAGGAGAAGCTGGAAAGGTGTCAAGAAAGTCAAGGAAATCTGGTGTCACAAAGGCAAGGCAAAAGCAAAGCAAGACAGATGGCCAGTGTTCAACAGTGATAAGTTCTGCTGATAATGCTAGTACAATGATAACTCATTGTTGTTCACTGGGTTCAGTGCCATGAAAGCAACTCGAGTGTTGGCTGTTTTGGTGGAATTATAAGAAAGAACTAGATTACAGTGGGTCGAATAAGGAATGAAAAATGAAGTGGAGACAGAGTCTAGACAGTTTTGTCAAGAAATTCAGCACTGAAGAGAAGGAGAGAAGGATGTCAGTAACTGGAGGTATATATGGGCTTCAGAGTCTTTTATAAATTGAAAAAGAGAGAAGCATGCTTGCTTATGGATAGAAAGGGCCCAATTGATGGCTATCCATATGCAGAAAACTGAAATTGAACTCTTTCCTTACAGCTTATACAAAAATTAACTCAAGACGGATTAAAGATTTACATGTAAAACCCAAAACGATAAGACCCTAGAAGAAAATCTGGGCAATACCATTCAGAACACAGGCATGGGGAAAGATTTCATGACAAAAAACATCAAAAGCAATTGCAACAAAAGCAAAAATTGACAAATGGGATCTAATTAAACTAAAGAGCTTCTGCACAGGAGAAGAAACTATCATCAGAGTAAACAGGTAGTCTGTGAAATGGGAGAAAACTTTTACAATCAATGCATATGACAAAGGGCTAATATCTAGAATCTACAAGGAACCTAAGCAAATTAAGAAAAAAAAACATCCAAAAGTGGGCAAAGGACGTGAACAGACACTTTTCAAAAGATATTTATGCAGCCAACAAACATGAAAAAAAAGCTCAACATCACTGATGATTAGAGAAATGCAAATCAAACCCACAATAAGATACCATCTCATACCAGTCAGAATAGCAATTATTAAAAAGTCAAGAAACAGCAGATTCTGCCAAGGCTGTGGAGAAACAGCAATGCTTTTACACTGTTGGTGGGGAGTGTAAATTCGTTCAACCATTGTGAAAGACAATGGTTTCTTCGAAGATCTTCCTCAAAGATCTAAAACCAGAAATACCATTTGACCCAGCAATCCCATTACCCAAAGGAATATAAATAATTCTGTTATAAAGATATATGCACGTGTATGTTGATTGCAGCACTATTCACAATAGCAAAGACATGGAATCAACCCAAATGCCCATCAATGATAGACTGGATAAAGATAATGCAGCATGTATTTACCATGAAACACTATGCAGTCATAAAAAGGAATGAGATCATGTCTTTTGCAGTGACATGAATGGAGCTGGAAGCCATTATCCTCAGCAAACTAACACAGGAACAGGAAACCAAATACCGCATGTTCTCACTTTGAAGTGGGAGCTGAACAATGAGAACACATGGACACAGGGAGGGGAACAACACACACTGGGGCCTACCAGGGGGACAGGGTAATGGAGAACATCAGGATAAATAGCTACTCCATGCAGGGCTTAATACCTAGGTGATGGATTGATGGGTGCAGCAAACCACAATGGCACACGTTTAACTATGTAACAAACCTACACATCCTGCATATGTATCCCAGAACTTAAAATTAAAATTTTTAAAAAAGGGTCCAGTTGAGAGGGATAAGTTGAAGACACAGGGGAAAGAGGCATATGATTTCCAAGAGGCTAAAAAACATGAAAACCAAAGCACAGATCAGGATTACCTATCCCACCTGATGGTCCAGGGAGGCAATAACACCTGAATCAAGCTACCTAAAGAATAAGTAGAATTTCTCCAGGTAAGGGAGCAAATGAAAAAAAAAAAAAAATAGGGCATTCCTTATCCAGTGCTCTTCTCAATTTCACCACTGTGGACTCTTAAACTTCCTTAGATTGAATGAAAGAAAGTGCTCTGGGGTAGCATTTTGTGCAGCTGTAATTTTTCTAGATCCAATTTTAGAAATAAAATGTAGATTTACCAATAGACACTGCAGACTCCAAAAGAAGGGAGGGAGGAAGAGGTTGAAAAACTACCTATTTGGTACTATGTTCTCTTTTGGGGTGACAGGTTCATTTATAGCCCAAACCTCAGCATCACACAATGTATTCATGTAGCAAACCTGTGTATGTATGTCCTGAATCTAATTTTTTTCTTGAAATGTGAGTTTATTTACACAAAGCTTATATTGTGTGTCTCCACCCAAGGCATATTTCTCATCTGGGTTATTTCCTTTAGAAAATGTGCAGCCAATGGTAGTGAGTCTTAACTCCCAGCTGTCTGTACCATTTATATAATGCAATGGATTTCCGCACTCCCTGTCACATTTCCTCTACATTTCATAAGTGAATAGTTTCCTTATAATCATAGTGCTGCCTAATTAGAACCTGTCCATCTCAACTGAAAGGGACAACTTGGCCTTTTAGGTGATCAGCTCTGAGTTCATTTGACGAAAAACATTTTTCAGTGGTAAGAAGTTGGGAATTTGGTCTGGATAGGGAAGAAAGTTTAAGATGCAGAATAGTCTGTGACATGTGCTATCCACAAAGAAAACAAGCTGTAAAAAGCAATTTATTTTTTCAGTGTTAATTGTTACCAACTACAACTCAATACACATAAGAAATTTACTCCACAGATAAAGGCATGACATAAGATTCAAACTGTCTAGAAACTTTGTTGAACTGAAGTAACATTTTCCACTACTCTCTTAGCAATATTTTCTTTTAAAATACAAGTAATTAAAGAAATATATGGTTAAACCAGTCTATCCAATCATTCTTAGTATCAGGGTAAATTAAATTAATTTTTGTGGAAAGCAATCTGGAACTATGAAATGAGATCTAAAAATGTTTATATTTTTGACCCAGTATTTCGCCATAAGGGAATGTGTGTCTCCAAAAGATACAAAATACATATACATATATGTGTATATACTTTAGACCCAATCAATCAATCATTGAGCAAACTACAAAGAAAAAGTAAAACAATGTATATTTGTAGCAAATATAAATTTTAGCTCACTCACAGAGAAATAAGTATCCTATTTCTATAGTTCAGTTCAATTTCTTACTCTGAAACCAATTTCTTCCAAGGCCCTGGAAATTTAATTCTGTTATTGGGGTTTTTTCTAAATACAGAGTTATATCATGGCTCCAGGATCATGTGTGATGCTGAAGTTCTGTGGGATTAGGAAGAGGTTGGTGGTGAGTTATCTGTTACCACCCTTACCCCTTGCAGTGCCTTGGGACTCAGTTTCCCTCTATTTCTGTGTCATCTGTAAGAGAAAAAAGTCATTTATAAGGCCAAAAACCCTTTCCTCTAGGTCCCACATCCCACACCATTCTCAGCCCTTCTTAGGTCTTGCCGGCTTCCCTGTTCTGCCAGGATGAAGACATGAGATTTCTGCATTTTTTGGTATTCTTAGGAATGTCGTTTTCTCTCTCCACACCCTAACAGGCCAAGGAGGTTTGGGAGATAGTGCCATTTAAAAAAAAAAAAAAAAAAAAAAAAAAAGGAAGGGTTATCTCTTCCTGCTTTTTCCAAGACTCTCTGCCTCTCTCCAGATCCCCGGCTGTCCTCTCCTTTCAGCTCCATTCTCACTCCCACCTCAAGCTTTTGAAAACAAAGGTCAAGAACAGAATAATTCTGGGTATGGCTCTGCTTTTAGTCCAGCCTCGAGCCACCTCCATGCTGGAGTAAGAGCAGCTTCTCTGTGTTTGAGTGGGAGGTCAGAGATACAGAAGAAAAAAATTCATATCTCAAAATATCCTCATCATCCATAAAGATTGCCATGACAAAAAGAATGATAAAAGGATTTCCAACAAGAAAATTATTTATAGTGGGGACATAATCCTGTGCCAATCAGTAGAGCAGATGTTGTTTTCAAACATTACCGTATCTTAATCCTTATAATAATCTTTGAATATAATGTAATCACTAGAAATAATTTTGAAGACAAGGCATCAACCTGGATACATTGTAAAGACCAAAGGTCACCAACAAAAATGAAAATATCTGATGCGTTTGGGTGGTGGAATTTTGTGTGAATTATTTTTGCAACCAGGATTATGTAACATCATGAAAAAGAAATAGAAGGTAGAGGAGAAAATATGATTTTCCAGATTTGAAATGAGAAATAAAGAAATCCTTGAGGATTTTGCCTCAAAGGGTATTATCAAGATTCATTTCCAAGAATTCAAAGCTATTCCAGCTGCTGCCATAGCTAATGAGTTGAGATTGTAAAGATGGTTTGTTTCCCTCTTGATTTAATCTCCTCTAAATAACTAAGATCTATTATCTGCCTCTCTAGTCCTACCCATCCTTTAGATCTTGGAGAAGAATTTGGAAAAAAATTGTCAATGATGCCTCTGATAAAAGGTGAGCCCATGTGACAGATTTGTTCTAAGGAGGGGTAATCACATTTAAGCACCCTCTATTTTCCAGACACTGGGGTAGATACTTTTCCATTATTATCACATTTAATGGACTCTATTGGTTCCATTTTACAGATGTGAAAACTGAGGCTCATCTTCTCTATTGTCCCTCCATGTGAAGAAGGTCCTTGCTTCCCCTTTGCCTTCCAACATGATTGTAAGTTTCCTGAGGCCTCCTCAGCCAAGAAGAACTGTGAGTCAATTAAACCTCTTTCCTTCATAAATTACCCAGTCTCAGTTAATATCTTTACAGCAGTGTGAGAACAACCACTAGCCAGCATTTCATGGATGTGTTTTCTGTGATACCTAGTCATAGAATCCTTTTTGTCATAATACTATTACCACTCCTAGACCAGCTGCACAACTCTGTGTCTGAGACCATGGAAGGGGCCTCCAGGAGAAAGCCAAAGGGAACTATTTTCATGGCTTTGTAACTAAAGACAGCTGTCCTCAGTGAGATTGTCACAGCAAGAGAGGGGTGTGTTCTCCTGAACCCTGGGTGGAACTGTCATGGCCTCAGCACAGTGAAGGCTCTAGGAAACATGATTCCACTTCAGCACAGAAAGCACTTGCAACCTTGTGAACATCAGGAGACTGGCAACAGCAGCAATGTGGCGTAAAGTGAGTCATGCCAAGCAGAACCCAGCATGAGTAGAACCCGTAGCTAATGAGTTGAGATTGTAAGAGGTCCTCCTGTAACATCAAAGTATAAACCACAGTGAGGACATTTAGACCAAGAAAGGATGCCTAACCCAGAGCAGGCACTGAATCAACATATCCAATGTTAATTGCTAATGATGGCAAAGGGAAAGTTTCCTTGGATTTAGTCTGGCTCCCCATGGGACTCTAAGAAGTATCCTTATACATCATCTTGGTCTTGGGCAGGAAAAGGATGGTAAAGTCAGCAGGGCTTCGCTGAACAATAATGAGGAGAATTTTTACAGAGATGGAGAGAGGGTGATGGGATTTAATCAAAGATAGTGTATTAGGGTTCTCTAGAGGTACAGAATTAGTAGGATATAGATATAGATTCATAAAGGGGAGTTTAATTATAAACTTATATAATCACAAGGTCCCACAATAGGCCATCTGCAAGCTGAGGAGGAAGGAGAGCCAGTCCAAGTCCCAAAACTGAAGAACTTGGAGTCCAATATTCGAGGGCAGGAAGCATCCTGCATGGGAGAAAAATGTAGGCTGGAAGGCTAATCCAGTCTCTCCTTTTCACGTTTTTCTGCCTGCTTTATATTCAGACAGCTGATTAGATTGCACCCACCAGATTAAGGATGGATCTGCCTTCCCCAGCCCACTAATTCAAATGTTAATATCTCTTAGCAACACCCTCACAAACATACCCAGGATCAATACTTTGTATCCTTCAATCCAATCATGTTGACACTCAGCATTAACCATCACAATTCCACCCCTTGTCAACTTGAACCCTCCTGAGATCATACATAATATTCAAATAAAGACAATAATGTCATAATTATACCTAACATAATACAACTGTCCTTCATATAAGCAGAAACACTCTATCCAACCCAAATACTATTACATAAAGTTAACAATACTTAAATACTGATATGAAGTCAAATCTTATGTCACATGATAGAGGAAAAGGAAATAAAATATTTTTTATTGCATAAACATAATTTTAGCAAAAGGAGGAAATACTCATGACAATTACAGTCCCCATTTCTGTAACTGGTCATGTGGTCCTAGCTAGTATTGATGACTGCCTTCCTCTACTACACATTCTGTATTCCCTTTGCCTTCAGCAAGCACCTCAGCAGGTCATGGTTTTGGTTCCCCCCATACCCACAATGGAGTGATTCAAACCTTCATTCCTGAGGGGTCTGGGCCATTTGTAGTCCTGCCTGGATTGGGCTGTTGCAGTTTCCCATTGACTTTAATCACAGGGCATGGTAATACCAAGAGATGCCCTAATGAATCTCCTGTATTCCATGTATACTCTTCCTTACCTCCATTGTGAAGTAGTAGACTGACTTCATCTTGATAATCTGGGTCGATCACCCCAGCCAATGCTGTAACTCTTTTCTTGGCCTGTTGACTTACAGGTAGGAGGAGCCCAAAGGGTCCAGATGGCAATCTTAACTTCCAGTTTAATTGAATCATTGTTGTGTCTCCTGGTGGCAGTGTTCCTGCCTCTGGAACTAACATCTCCAGTCCAGCAGAATGTAATGTCACAGGAATAGGAAGCAAAAGTTTTCTAGTGGATCACTAGGGGTGATGGTGAGTGGTGCCGCTTCCAATTCCAGCACTTGATTTCCTGGACCTGTGAATCCTGGCTAAGGGAGAAATGGCACCATATATTAGATGCTGATTCGGCAAATACACAGCCTTCTGGAGAACTTTGTCCCAGCCCTGAAAAGTATTGTCACCTAGTTGGTGTTGTAAGTGTGACTTTGAAAGGCCATTCTACCATTCTATCAATTCAGCTGCTTCAGGATGATGAGGAACATGATAAGACCAGTGAATTCCACAAGCATGAGCCCACTGCCACACTTCTTTAGCTGTAAAGTGATTGCCTTGGACAGGTAATGCTGTGTGGAATACAATGACAGTAGATAAGGCATTCTGTGAGTCGGCAGATGTGGACAGAAGCATTGTGTGCAGCATAGGCAAATCCATATCCAGAGTAAGCGTCTATTCCAGTGAGGATAAACCTCTGCCCTTTCCATGGTGGAAGAGGTCAAATATATTCACCCTGCTACCAGGTAGCTGGCTGATCACCCCAAGGAATGGTACCATATCAAGGGCTCAGTGTTGGTCTCTGCTGCTGGCAAATTGGGCACTCAGCAGTGGCCATAGCCAGGTCAGCCTTCGTGAGTGGAAGTTCATGTTGCTGAGCTCATGTGTAACCTCCATCCCGGCCACCATGATCACTTTGTGCATGGACTCATTGAGAGATGACAGGGGTGGCTGGGGAAAGAGGCTGAGTGGTGTCCACAGAACAGGTCATCCTATCCACTTGATTATTAAAATCCTCCTCTGCTGAGGTCACCCATTGGTGAGCACTCACGTGGGATACAAATATCTTCAGTTTTTGGCTACTTAGAGATCCATCCACATACCTCTTTCCCCAAATTTCTTTGTCACTAATTTTCCATTTATGCTTCTTCCAAGTCCCTGACCATTCAGCGAAACCATTGGCTACAGCCCATGAATCAGTATGTAATCACACATCTGGCCATTTTTTCTTCCATGCAAAGTGCACAACCAGGTATATTGCTCAAGGTTCTACCCACTGGGAAGATTTTTCCTTCACTGGTGCCCTTCAGGGATGTCTAAAAAGGGGCTGTAGTGCTGCCGCTGTCCACTTTCATGTGGTTCCTGCATATCATGCAGAATCACCTGTGAACAAGGCCCTAGTCCTTTCTTCCTCTGAAAACTAATTATAGGGAACTCCCCATGAGGCCATCAGTGCAGGCTGAGGGAGAGAAGGCAGGGTGGCAGGAGTGGAGGCCATGGACATTTGAGCTGCTTCCCCATGAAACTTACTTGTGCCTTCAGGACCTGCTAGAGCCCAATCATGTATATACCACTTCCATTTGATTCTAGAATGCTGTTCTGCATGACACACTTTATGACTAGATGGGTCAGAAAGCACCCAGTTCATGATAGGCAGTTCAGGTCACATGGTAACTTGATGACCCATAATCAAACAGTTTCCACCAAAGCTCAGTAACAGTCCAAGAACTATCTCTCAAAAGGAGAGTAGCTATCTGCAGAAGATGGCAGGGCCTTGCTCCAAAATCCTAGAGGCCTCTGCTGTGATTCGCCTATGGAGGCCTGCCAAAGGCTCCAGACAGCATCCCTATCTGCCACTGATACCTCAAGCACCATTAGATCTTCTGCGTCATGTGGCCCAAGTGGCAGAGCAGCTTGCACAGCAGCCTGGACCTGTTACAGAGCCTTCTCCTGTTCTGGACCCCATTCAAAGCTAGCAGCCTTTGAGGTTACTTGATAAATGGGCCACAGTAGGACACCCAAATGAGGACTGTGTTACCCCAAAAATCCAAATAGGCCCACTAAGCATTGTGCCTCTTCCTTGGTTGTAGGAGGAAGCAAATGCAACAACTTATCCTTCACCTTAGAAGGAATATCTCAACTGGCCCCACATCACTGGACCCCTAAAAATTTTACTGAGGTAGAAGATTCCTGAATTTTAGTTGGATTTATTTCCCATCCTCTGGCACACAAATGTCTCATCAGTTAGTCCAGTGTGTTTGTTACTTCTTGCTCACTGGATCCAATCAGCATAATGACATCAATGTAATGGGCCAGTGTGATATTTTGCTGAAGCAAAAAGTGATCAAGATCTCTCCGAATAAGATAATGACACAAAGCTGGAGAATTAATATACCTCTGAGACAGGATAGAAAAGGTATATTGCGGGCCTTGCCAGCTGAAGGCAAATTGCTTCTGGTGGGCCTTATGGACAGGAATGGAGAAAAAGTCATTTGCCAAGTCAATGACTACATACCAGGTACCAGGAGGTGTGTTAATTTTCTCAAGCAATGAAACCACATCTGGTACAGCAGCTGCAATTGGAATCACCACTTGGTTAAGCTTATGATAATCCACTGTCATTCTCCAAGATCCATCTGTCTCCTGCACAGGCCAAATGGGAGAGTTGAACAGGGATGTGGTGGGAATCATCTGCATCTTTCAAGTTCTTGATGGTGGCACTAATCCCCATATCATTGTTTTTGATTTACTATTATCTTTTTGATTTACTATTTATTTTGATATTACTTTTCATTTACTATTTTTCTAGGTAGAGACAGCTCTAATGGCTTCCATTTGGCCTTTCTCACCATAGTAGCCCTCACCCTACAAGTCAGGGAGCCAGTGGAGGGTTCTGCCAGCTGCTAAGCATGTCTATGCCAATTATTCATTCTGGCACTGGACAAATGACCACAAGATGAATCCAGGGACCCGCTGGGCCCACTGTAAGTAGGCCCTCAGCTAAAACTCCATTCATTACCTGACCTTCACAAGCCTCTACTTTAACTGGAGGACCACAAAGATGTTTTGGGTCCCCCAGAATCAATATCAGTTCAGAGCCAGTGTCCAGTGGTCCCCAAAATGTCTGATCATTTCCCTTTCCCCAGTGCACAATTACCCTGGTAAAAGGCCAGAGGTCTCCTTGGGGAAGGATGGGAGAAAAATTCACTATATAAATTGTTGAAAACATACTGGGGTCCTTCCCCAAGGGGACCCAGCCTCCCCTTTGTTCAAGGGGTTCTGGGTCTGTAAACTGGCTGAAGTCTGGAAATTAATTGAGGGGACATGATTCTCTGTTTTTATAATTTGAAATTTTATAATTCAAAATCATTTGTCCAGTTGACCTAGAAGTTTTCTGCTTGTATAAATTAAGTAGGAATGCAGTAGGCTTCCTATTAACTTCACTTCTAGAAATGCCATGATAAATTAGCCAATGCCAGAGTTCTACACAAGTTAGACTATTCTGATAGCAACTTTGCCTCTGCTGTCCATTATGGTAACTACACCCACCTTGCCTTTGATGGTTGAGTGCTGCCCCTTGGTCCCTGTCACCTCAGGATCCAATTATTCCCATTGTATCTAATTCTGTAGTAGAGTGACTGCAGTTCCCACTGTTAGATCTGACATACAAAGAAGAGCAATTCCAGGGCTCTTCAAAGATTCAGATAGTGTCCTCACAAATGTAGTTTGCAAGGCATTGGTCAAGGGTGTATCTTCTGGACCCTCCCAGCTGGGATGAGTAGGTCTGAAGTGACTAATCCACTCCACCATCCCAATCTCCCTAAGCCTTTAGATTCCTTCCTCTTCATTAAACCAAAGGAGATCAGGCATTTTTAGCTTGCTCACAGTGGGCTATCTTTTAATCCATATTTCAGTTAACCAAGCAAATAAACTATTAGAACCTTTTTTTAACTTCTCAAGTTACAACATTAAAAGTAGAGTCCCTACTTAGTAGGCCCAAATCAATAAATTTAGCCTCATCCAACTCTGTGTTCCTTCCACCATCATCCCACACCCTTAATAACCATTCCCATGCCTTACTATCCATTCTCCAGATTGCCGTTTATATAAATTAGAGAACTCCAACAGTTCATTTTTGAGTATAGTGCACCTCCTCATGGGTCACACTCTCAACCTCACCTCTAGAGGCCTGTCTGGACTTTAGTTATTAGTCTAGAAGCAAACAGAGGTGTTGGGGATGGCTCCTGAGGAGAATCAACATTATCTTGCCTGGCAACTACCTCAGGGGAGACCATCACTGTTGCCTCAGGCAGCTCAGGGTTTATCTCCTCAGACAAAGGTGGAAAGGCTGATGACAGCATGGGTTGGGAGAGGATGTTGCTACTATTGGAGATGGTGAAGCTGTTCATTCTGGCACAAAAGGTTCATCAGAGTTTACGAACTCAGTGTCTCCAGCTTCATCAGGGTCCTCCCACATGCCCCCATTCCAAGTTTCAGGGTCCCATTCTTTTTGAATCAATACCCTCACTTTAACAGTAGACACCTCGCAAGGCTATGCATGCGCCTTTCATTGCAAGTCACCCAGTTGCATGATAAGAGCTTGTGTCTGTTTTTCCAGAATTTCAGCTCTTTCTCCATAGGAGACAAGACTCTCACTCAGGGAAATCTTAGCAGATTTGAGGCTCAGTATCTGCTCCTGAAGCCAGGAAACAGAATCCCTAAGTTAATCATTTTCTTTCATCACTTTGTCCATTGAACTTAGGAGCAACCAACTAGCTTGATTATGTTCCTTTGTTCTCCACATATTGTCAAATGTATTATGTGCAGAGTCACTAAACTCCTTGCCTCTCACAAATGATGGATGAATCAGGAGTGTCAAATGCATTTATTTTGCATAACACTCTAAACAGTTCACACTAAGGACTATCAGTGTTCTCCATACCACTGGAAGTAGAGTCTTTAGCATTTTAGGGTCTAATCATATTAAGCAGCCAATATCCAGAGACCCCAAACTAACAAAAGAACTCTATCCTTAATATTCTGTTCCTCTAGAGTCACTCCTGTACCAAAATCTGTATTAGTCAGGGTTCTCTAGTGGGACAGAAGGAATGGAATGGAATGGGATAGAATGAGATGGATGGATGGATGGATGGGTGTGTGTGGGGGGTGTGCGTGTGTGTGCCCATATTTATATATACATATATATATATATATATATATACACACACACATATCTCTCTCTATATATATATATATATATACACACACACAAACACACACACACACACACACATCTCTCTCTCATTCTATCCCCTCTCATACACATATCTATCTCTTTCTATCCCATTATATCTACATATGGGATAGAATGTGTGTGTGTGTGTATACACTCACACACATCTAGATAGATAGATAGATAGATAGATAGATAGATAGATAGATAGATAGATAGATATGGGAGTTTATTAAGTATTATACAATCACAAGGTCCCGAAATAGGCTATCTTCAAGCTGAGGAACAAAGAGAGCCAGTCCAAGTCTCAAAACTGAAGAACTTGGAGTCTAATGTTTGAGGGCAGGAAGTATCCAGCATGGGAGAAAGATGTAGGCTGGGAGGCTAGACCAGTCTCTCCTTTTTATGTTTTTCTGCCTGCTTAAATTCAGACAGCTGATTAGATTGTGCCTACCATATTAAGGGTGGATCTGCCTTCTCCAGCCCACTGATTGAATGTTAATATCTCTTGGCAACACCCTCACAAAGACACACCAGATCAATGCTTTGTGTCCTTCAATCCAATAAAGTTGACACTCAGTATTAACCATCACAGATGGTGAGGCACCCAGGGACCAGCAACTAAAGGAAGGATTTACCACCCTAAGATCAAAAGGGAGAAGGTATTATCAGAACCTTGCTGAGAACTGGCACTATCTGACAGGGGTGTTGGAGAGACAGGGAAGAGTCAGCCCAGTAGGATATTTGGGATGGGCTAAAGGGCCTGCAGAAGCAGACGGGGGGAAAGGCCAGTGAAATGTGGGTAATTATTATTAAAGGTACACAATTTACATCTGTAGACTAGGAAGTCCTAGAAACACAGGAATTATGCCAAGAAACTCAAACTCTAATAAGCTCAGGTTTTAGTATTTTCAAATATCAGAAACTCATCGTTCACCCAGGAAAAAATGGTAATTGGGTGAAACTGAGACTCTCCATTTCTGTAGCTCATTGAATTTGCCTCCCATTCATTTATGCAAAATATGCTGAGTTAATATATGTGTCTGTCTTCTTTTCAGCATTCCTCAGATGGGACACTTAGAAACAGTGGTAGCACATTTATTTGGTTAAACCTTTCCTGTGGATGAGTCTGCCCACCATACCTGAGAAAGGGATTATGTCTCAGGAGGACTGTCTCTACCCTAGCTATTAATATACTGTCAGCCACTCTAGGGGCCAGTCCCTAAAATATCCAAGGGGCATTTGTTCTTAGGGATCAGGTCCCCATGTCCTTCTCAAAAATGTGCTTGGAAACCACAGGGATGCCTGGATAATAGCCCAGAATGTGTGGAGCACAGGGCTCGGGATTTTGCTGACCAAAAATCAAATGGATAAATCAGATGTGTCTCTGGGAGTGGGCTCTGCATGGGGAAGAGATGAGTGGCCACCAAAAGGTGAGGCAACTCCAGTATTAACCACGACAGAAAGCCACTACCACAGGAGGATGAGGGAGACGGAGGAAGGAGCTATTGTTTCCAGAGCTCCAAGAAAGCTGGAGCCTCAGCAGGCTTACTCAGAAAGAACTCGGACCCACAAAGAGAGAGGATTGTCCAGTGGTAGCCAGAACCATGGAGAAGATGCAAGCCCTGTTGTAAGGTCTACTCAAAGTAGGGGGAGACATATTCTAGCTGGTTTTTTCATTCTGTCCATCAATTTTTTTGCGAGGTTCTCCCATAAACACAATCGGCTCTGAAGTCATTTGGTGAGAAACATTAGAAACTGAATTTCCCTGCAATGTAAAACAAAGTAAGAAGTGTGGGACGGGATGGATATGAGATCAAACAAGCAAGTGATCGCACACCCTTCTGTGCAAATGTTCATCCCCACATCTCTGTACTGCCCTCATCAATATTACCAGTGACCTGTACATTGACAAATACTAGTAAATTCTTGTTTTTTAAACTTTCAACAGCACTTAAGTCAATCAATCATTTCTTTCTTCTTCTTTTCTTCGCTTGGCTTCTGGGACACTTCTCTTGACTTCTGGCTTTTCTCCTACAACATTTGCTATGATTTTTAGTCCCTTTTGCTGGTTCCTCCCCATTTCCCCATTTTCTATGTTGGAGTGCTTAAGGGTGCTTTTCTTTGGTTATTTCCTATTTTCTGTCTTTACTCTTACTCCTTTGGTGATCTTACCTGGTCCCATGGACTTAAATGCCACCTATCTGGATATTATCACTCTAAAATTTCTATCCATAGCTCCACGTTCCTGTGTTGCTCTGCCATTGGTATATGTAGATACCCACTAGAGAGCTCCAGTTGAATGCTAAGGGCATCTCAAATAGAGTATGTTCTAATTTTTTAAAATGTTTCTTCCACAAATTTGCCCTTTTCACACTTTGAGTTCAGTTCTGAGCTCATAGTAGATGTGGAATATACATGTACTCTAACAGCTATTGTGAATAAATTTTTCATAATCATTATGAAGTATTTCACAAGCATTTTCATTCAACAAATACTGGCAGAGTGCCTAAGAAATGCCAGAGCCTGCGCTAGTCACTGAGCAAACAAAAGTGAATCAGACATGGCACCCAATCTCAAGAGAGAAAGGAAAAGATGGCCATTTGTGCCTATTTGTTTATATAAAATTATACCCTCCACCCAGCTTTAAGTTACCTGAGAACTAGAGTATTGTGATGGTTCGTGGAGTGGAAATACCAGCTAGTTTGAATAAGAAGCAGGACCTTGGGGTCTCTTACAGAAGCCAGGGAAGATGCAATAATCAAACCCCAGAAAAGGCAGGGACTTCTTTGGCAGTCTGTGGGTCTTTTCTCTAGTGGGCTGTAATAATGACAAGACTTAGCTTCAATTTCCCTTGACACTGGAACAACAGAATCACAAAGCATAAGCACAACAAAGGAAATAATCTCTGTGAACACCAGGCTCCTTATTTGTAGAATGGAGAGATATATTAATGTCTCATAGTGCAGTTGTGAGGATTAAAGACTATAAAATACATAAAAGACAGGGTATGATGCTTGACTACAACAAAAGGAACCACTATTTACTGGGTATTTTGTATTTCTGTTTTTATTATTTACACCAACTCCTTGTTTTTTATGTTGATGGAAGACCCAGGGAGAAGAAATGCAACAGACTTATGTCACCCTGTAAGTTAGGCAGGCACAGAACTGAGCCAGAACTCTGGGCACCAAATTACCAGAGCAGTACTGTCTTGATGACATCATTGTACCTCTTCATAAGGTTAATCCTCTGGCCACAGAGAATCCTAGAATCATCATGTTTGAAGGAATCTTCATGTTTATAAATGATTCATCCACATTATGCAACTAGAGACTGGACCTATCTGTGAATTAATCAACACCCCACCAGAGCCCATTTGGGGCAACATTTAGTAGAAATCTTTTAGAGAATGCTTTATTTATACCAGACTCAAGTCTACACTTCCCAATTTTGGTCTTCTTTGTTTTGCTTTTGGAAGACATTGAGAAACTTGAATCATCAGTTTTTTTTTTTTTCCTCTGACAGCTATTGAGGTATTTAAATATATTTCATCTCATTGCATTTTCTGTTTTTCAATGTAAATGTTTCCAGGCATTCTAAGACACAAACCTTTTCGTTATCCTAGATTCTTGTCCATCTCATCCCCTGGGCCCTGTTAAATACCAATCCTTTTATTTCTACCACATTACTGCTTCTCATACCATCCCGTTGCTCCATCTCCACTGTTACCACACTACTTAAGTTTTCACGCTTTCACAGAGATTGTTGCGATTGCCTCTTTAGCCTGCCCCCTCCCTTCTACTCATCTATCTTTTAATTCACTTTTAATCTACACTTACAGTAAAAATGATTCCTAAAATGCAAATCTGTCCCCATCACTTGGCTCCCCACTACTTACCAAATAAACTTTTATTTCCTTAGCATAGTATAAGACCTTCATGATACAACCTCTGATATTTTTCACCTTTACTATCCAGTGATATTGGACTTCTGAAGGCAGACTTGGAAAGGTTATTTTAACACTTGAAGTAGTACATGAGGGTGGTCATAATCAGGGTAGTGAGACTGGAACTTACAAATGGGCTAGATTTGGAAGGCCCTTCAAAGTTAAACTCCAAAGGAAATGGTTCTCTTATCTCCACCATGCAAAGATGACCACCAGATTTCTGTTGAGATTGACAACAGAGATGTTGATGTTATTCACTGAGACTCAGATGCCCCAGAAGGAGCAGGCTATGGGGGCTGGGGGTATGCAAGATGTGATGGGTGAGCACACTTTTCAGCGAGAAGTAGGGACCATGTAGCATGCACGGAAGCAAGGGGCCACAGGGGATACGCTACTGGAGGCTGTACAGCATTAATACAGCCTTGCATGTAATCAGCTTTTTTTGTTGTTGTTGGCCACAGGCATGCTTGCTTCTTATTAAGCTACAAATAAAGTAAATTCTGGAGATGAAAGAATAATAGAGTCCTGGCCCCTATCTGACCTTAGAGTGGGAAAACAGCTTCAGAATAGCCGTAGTATGTGATTGGGGAAGATTGTTTTAATTGTTGTAAAGAAACATTTTACTTTACTCAAAAGACTTGTGTGTTTATCCTTTAATCATGAAGGATGCCTCTGGGTGCAGCAAGTCTTCATAACTTGTTTTACTTTCCAAGAGTACCAGGTCACCCATTAAGGAAAGAGAATGGTTTATTATTCGGCATAGGAATGAGAGTTTGGCCAGAATAATACCTTATGCCTCCAAGAGCAGTAGGACACCACATAGTGACCTCATTGGCCAGCTGAAGTCAAAAAGTCAGAGTAACCATTTTAAAAGTGAAAGCACCATTTTGTTATAATAGGTACTAATACATGATCAATAATTATACAAAAATATGTTCTTCAGATAGAGACATTGAGGTTCACACAAGTTAGTCTGTGGGCACACTTCTGTTAGGTATAGAAACAGACCCTGAACCCAGATCTGATCCATCAAACATGGCCTCCTTATGCCCTTCAAAACAGTAAAAAGGTTAGGAAATTGGTTTTGCTTAAGTAGCTATGTGCAGAGATGCGTAGTGGCAAGAATACACAATTTGCCATAAGACCTGTGTTTAGATGCAGGGACAAGAATTATTTTCTCTTATCTGTGTAATTCTAAGCAACTCACGAGTCTATTTTGCACCTGCAACATAAGACTGTTGTCTTTTTGCCTAATGAATTCGCTTCGATGCTCAAGCAAGAAGAGTTAAATAAAAATGGTTTATAAGCTTTAAAACCTTATACACATATGCAGAGATATTAGCCATGATAATTCTTGCTTATTATGATTGTGATTATTATAATAGCAGTCATTTCCTTTTCCTCTGAGCCCCAATTACCACATCCATAAAATGTTTGGATTTCGCCAAATAGTTTCTAGGGCTCTCTGAGCTCTATTAGCAAAGAATTATGAGATTTTTAAGTACAGAAATTAAGGGACTAGGGTGTAAGAAACACTGGGGAGACCTCCTTTGGCTGAGCCGATTGCAATGTAAACTGAAAACAATGAAGTTGCATTCAAATACTGTCAACTTAAGAACCCTGATTAAAACTCAAAGAATAAAGCCATCCAAACCCCAGAAAACCAATCTAGAAAACAAATTTGTCCAATTAGTTTGGAAAATCACTTCACACGTGCTTTGGGGCCACCTAAATAGGATTACATTTGTGCATGATTGGCAATGAGCATTAAGCCAAAGATGGAAGCTTGCCCTGGGCTCAAGAGGGTGGTAACATGGAAGACTTTGTTGCCTGAAGAGTCTCCCCTACTGCCTTCACCCATGAATACTTCACATTAGGTAGGTTGCAGAGATGTGTACATTTTAAAGGCTTTAAGGCATTTTTCTGTAAACAGCCCATGAGAAGATATTTATTCCTCATGTTTCTATAGCTCTGGTCCTTTTCTAAGCACTTTCGCAACCACCTGCTCATTTGAGCACAGCATGACCCTGTGGAGGGTCCCGGCTGAGAAGCATGAAGGGTGGGCTGGGGCCAAAAGCCTGCCACCTACTGCAGTGTGGGACCTCAGAGGAGTCTGAGTTTAGCCCAGAATTCCTTTCAGGAGGACTTCCCTAATCATCTCTTCACAGGACAGCCTTTTTATTTCTGTAAGCACCAGTCACTCTATTGGATACTTTGAGGGTCTTCAAATGAGCTACTGGCTCTGTTGAGGTCAGGGTCCCTAGGTTCAAATTCCTAGTATCAATATATCTTAGTGCCATATTGCAAGAAGCACCTAACCTATGTTTCAGATTTCCTGTCTTAAAGGGACAAAGCTATATCTATTTAGTTGCGTTTTAATAAAAATGGAAAGACATAATCCATTGAAATTATTTACATTAGGGTTTCTCAACATCCACACAATTGGCATTTGGGACTAGACAATTATTTGTTGTGGGGAACTGTCCTATGAACTGTAGGATGTTAAGCAGCATCCCTGGTCTCTACCACTAGATGCCATAGCACTCCAAAAATGCCTGACATTTTCGAATGTTTCAGGGGTTGGGGGGCAAAATTAATTCCCTTTGAAAACCACTGCTTAGGTTGGGCACGGTGGCTCATGCCTGTAATCCTAGCACTTTGAGAGGCTGAGGCAGGCAGATCACTTGATGTCAGGAGTTTGAGACCAGCCTGGCCAACATGGTGACAGCCTGTCTCTAGTAAAAATACAAAAAATAGCCAGGTGTGGTAGTAGGTGCCTATAATCCCATCTACTTGGGAGGCTGAGGCAGGAGAATGCTTGAGCCTGGGAAGTGGAGATTGCAGTGAGCCAAAATCACATCACTGTACTCCAGCCTGGGGGACATACTGAGACTCTGCCTTATTCAAAAAAAAAAAAAAAAAACTTCTGCCTACACAATGCCTAATAATAGCTCAATAAATATTAACTATTAATGTGATTTCTATTGTGTTGTCATTATTGATGTGTTCTGAAGATGAAGCATGGATTTCCCCCATTCTATAGTACTTAAGAAAGAATTGTTTTTTTTTTTTTGAGACGGAGTCTCACTTTGTCACCCAGGGTGGAGTGCAATCAGCTCTCTGCAACCTCCGCCTCTTGAATTCAAGCGATTCTCCTGCCACAGCCTCTCGAGTAGCTGGGACTATAGGCGCATGCCACCACGCCCAGCTAATCTTCTTTTTTTTAGTAGAGATGAGGTTTCACTGTGTTAGTCAGGATGGACCTTGTGATCCACCTGCCTTGGCCTCCCAAAGTGCTGGGATTACAGGCATGAGCCACCACACCCGGCAAGAATTCCATTTTTAAAGCTGAGATAAATCAAAGAATTCTGGTATCACATATTTGCTGGCTCCAGTTTCCCCATGTATTAAATAGGCACAATATGGCTATTTCTTAGTCTGGTTAAAGATTCAATGAGCAAGCACAGATCAAACAGGGGTGATGAAGAGTAGGAGATCAGTGGCTGTTGCCTGAATCACATTGTTTGGTGCCTTTAAGGAGGGTGCTCTGGGAAGAGCCCCTGCCAGCCTCAGAGGAAGGGGCATTGCTGGGCAGCAGGTCACATGCAATGCTTGTCTCAACAGAGCAAAGTCACATGTGGCAAGCACAGCTGGGGGCGGCTGTTCCCTTGTTCCCTGAAGATAAAGCCCTGCTCTGTGGATGAGCATTTTTGGCACCAGGATGCACACAGCTAAGCCTAGCTGGGTATCTGCCAGGTTTTGAAGCAGGCCTAACCTTGCCCACCCATCTGCAATTCTCTTCCCATTAGGAAGAAAGTAAATTCACCTCTGAGTCCTCTGCCTGGGGAAAAACTCTACTTTGCCTGACTTTCAAGATACGCCATTGCGATTCCCTAAAAGTTATTAGTGTCAGACTGGAACACAGTAGGTGTTCAACATACTTTCTAAAACCTTTGATGATGCTGGTTTTATGTATACTGCTTCGCTTAATCCTCACACTAAATCTTTGGAGTCAATATTATCGAATTTTGTAGGTGAAGAAAAGGCTCAGAGGGTATAGTGGATTGTCTAACAAAACATACATAACAAGCCAAGTGGTAAACCTTGCATTTGAACCCACATCTGTCTAACTCTATGCCCTGTGATCTAATATTCCACCTGTAATATATAAATCTAGGAAAGAAAAGTAGATCAAGAAGCTATCTTATGATAACTTTTTTTTGTTTTGTTTTTGAGATGAAGTCTCACTCTGTCTCCCAGGCTGGAGTGCAGTGGCATGATCCTGGCTCACTGCAACCTCCGCCTCTCAGGTTCAGGCAATTCTGCCTCAGTCTCCTGAGTAGCTGGGATTACAGGTGTGTGCCACCACGCCCAGCTAATTTTTTTTGTATTTTTAGTAGAGACGAGGTTTCACCATGTTGGTCAGGCTGGTCTCAAACTCCTGACCTTGTGATCCACTTGCCTCGGTTTCCCAAAGTGCTGGGATTACAGGCGTGAGCCACCGTGCCCGGCTGATAACTTTTTTTTTTTTTTTTTTTTGGTAACTCTTATGCAGGTGAAGAGATTGCCCACTCACACAGACTCAAGTAACAGATTAGTCTTTCCAACTTCATTAGGAACAGTTTTATGTCTGTGAAGATTGTGTCTCATGTATTTGCCCCTTTTCCAGGCAGGCCCAATGTTAGAGGCTGAGAATTCTGATCTGAAAAGTCCAAGTCAAAGACCTCCCTGAATCTGAAAAGCCCGCAGGGGAAAAACAAGAGATAATCCTTTAACATTTCTTTGTAAGATCCCAATTGTGACAAATTTTGTGTTCCCAAGTGCTGTGGAGGCACAAGGCAGCAATGACCAGCTCTGTCTTCATTCAGGGAAAAATGAACTGAATCTTAAAGGGGAAGTAGAAGATGTGCACAATGACTTGTCCCTGTCTGGGCCTGGTAAAGGGAGCTTCATGTTTAAAGGCATAGGGATATGTAAAGCAGGTGTTTCAGGAGATTTTAAGGTCTGCCGTTAGGAATGCAGACCTGACTAAACATTTTCCCGGTCATCCATAGCCCTCTAGTATGTCAGATCCGGACATTTGTGAGGAAACTGAAACCAGAAAATGAACCTGCCCTGTTCAGGGCCACTGGAGAAAGAACCTCTCTCCTGATTCCCAGAACAACGCTTGACCAAACTGAGCTGCCTCTTGTGTAATCACCCTCATTCTCATTCAGAGCCACCGCCTATGTGTCTCCTGCCTGGTCCAGATTCCTGGGGTCTCAAACCACATGAGACTTCAGAAGGGTGCGTTAGTCATTTGCATTACTATCTGACCAGCACAGTTTCCTGGCCATGAAGCCTCCTCCTGGCTTTGGAGATGTGTAACATGTGCTCATTTCCCTGCAGGGTTCAGCTTCGTTTAAGTTCAAAAAAATGAGAAATGCTATGAAAAAAATGTACAGTCCTTGACCTTTGAGCTCTGCCAGTTGGCTGATGGCCTTGGGTGAATTCCTCCCCCATGAATCAAAGTCAGGAGCCAAGTTGCATTATTTTAAGGACTTCAAGCTCAATGCCTTTCCCGTGTCTGCAATGCTCTCTCATTCCTCCAAGTCCTACTGAGTCTTTGCGGCTCAGACCAAGTGCCATCTCTCTGGAAGCCTTCTCCCATTCCGCCTCTCCACAACATCCAGTCCAAAGCTCTCGCTGTCTTCTCTGAACTTCTAAAATTCTGTCTCTAATATCTATTCCACACCTGGCATATTTTAGTTTAAATGTGAAAAAGGAAAACACAAATTATGTCTTGTTACTTCCCCAAGGTTATACACTCTGAAGGTTTCCCCCAGCCCTTTGGCATTGTCCGTCTCAGGCTAGTGGCATGTTGGCTTACTTTTGCCTTGGGATAGATTTCACTCCTACTTCCCTGCCCACTGTTCTCACTTTGTTCTCCTCTCCACCTCCATAACCACTCCTCTGGCTTTCCCCACTGGGCCTTAGCAGAAATTGAACATTTAACCATGGACCACAAGTTACCATGTGACCTGAGCTTCCCATGGTGAACTGGCTGTTGTCCGGCTCACCAAGCCATAAAGTTGGGTGTATTCAGCAGCACTCCACCATCAAATGAAAGTGATGTATATTAGATGGGGCTCAAACAAGCCCTGGAGATACAAGTAAGTTATGTGAAGAAAACCCAAATGCCATGGTCCTCACTCCTATGTTACCTTCTGTCTCCTGGCCTGCACCCTATATCCTCGTCAGAAGTTTTCTATGATGAGTTAACACCTTTACTTCCTTCCTAAATGACTACAGAAGCCTCTGAACTAGTCCCCTTGACTCCAGTCCCTTTCACTTCCTTTTCTCCACCATCAGTTTTCATCATGATCTTCAAAAAATGCTGCTCTGATCACATTCTTTTCAGAAAGCTGCGGCCCATTTCCACCCCTGTTGCTTGCAGAACTCCTGCTTACTATTCAAGGCTGTGCTCATACTCTGCCTTCTGTTATCACTCCCCAGAGGGTACAGCTGGTCAGTGCTTCCCAAATATTATTCCCAAAGGAGCCTTAAGGGCAAGAAAAGTGATAAAGTACTCCTGAAGGTCCTAAAGGTAAAGACTGAAACAGATCTCTACAAGAGTACTTCCAAGACCAATGGCTTATCTAAGAATTACGTCAACTTCACCTTTATTCTCTATCTCTGGATGACTCAACATTACCTGACGTTAAGTTACTCACAATTTCCTAGTAAATGCGATATTCTATAAAAATATGCTATCTTTATTCTCTAACTCTGCATATAGCACTGACATGCTACCATTCCTCCCCATGTAAGTCTTTCCAAGTTTGAGAAACAGGAGCCCTTGAGTACTTTTTTATTCTCCTATATCTCTTGGGCATGGTTCTGTGCCTGTTAAGTTCAGGAAATTTAACACTATGCTATGATATGCACAGGACAGTGCTAGGCATTTGGAGTGTTCATAGATTCTCAATATCAATTAAAGATTGCCTAAAATTGAAGACAAGTCATGAGTATACACAGTGATAACACTATTAAACATGCCCACATGTCATGCCAGGAATGACAACTTATATGGTGCTGACTCTGACCAAACACTTCCCTAAACTCTTCATGTATATAAACACACTGAGTTCTGAGAACCATACCATGAAATAGATACTGCTAACATCCTCATTCCAAATATATGACAAGAAAACTGAGCTTGGCTTTGAAACAGGCATTCCATCTCCAATGACCATCACCTTAATCACTATAATAATACTTCTCAATTGCCTTTAATATTAAATACTATTATCAGTAAGAGTAATAACAGTAATAGTAGCAGCTGTAGCAGCTATAATCACAGTAACTGCCCACACACATGCACACCCCTTAGAATTTAAATGAGCTAAATCATATAAAATCTTCTTGAAATCTTGATGGTACAGATTTGTTTGTCATAAGACCTTCATAAACGACTGCTCTCTGAGCTCTATCTTCCTTTTCTACCCACAAAAGTTCAGGCAGAGGTCTCCCAAGATCCCTGTGGTTAAAAGTTTCAGTGACAGCATGTTGAAATTAGATTGCTATGCATACAAATTGAGACGGCTCTGTGACTATAAATATCACGGGCAATAAGAAGGTGGAAATTCAAAGATCTAAATGCTTCTGATTGACATTCAAGAACCCACTTTGGTCTGGCTCCTACTAACCAATAGGCAGTCCTTAAACTTGATGTTCTTTCCCAGAATGGAATTTGTTTTGATTCCAATAAAAGACTTTTATCAAAAGGCTGCAAGGGAGCCTACGGGGCTGAGGGGGGCAATGATGGTGTTTGGCCCTATGCTGGATCATAGTAAATCACTTACATCATTGATTACTCAATGTCCCAGTGACAGAGGTAACATCATCATCATTTTACAGATAAGGTTGCTGGTGCTCAGAGAGGTAAGGTAACCTACCCAAGGTAATACAGAAACAAATGGGAAGCACCAATATTTGGAGTAATATCCATCTGACCTCTAGGCTTATTTTTTATAAAAATATACCAAGAAGTTCTATTTCTGACAAAGGATATACTGTTCTTTAAAACTTTAAAAAGGAGATGGCTTAAAATACACTAGAAAGTTTAAATTTGAAATTCCTGATCCTTTGCATAAGACTGCTTTTATAAGATATGGCTTCCTTAAATCTAAAGCTCTCAGAAGTTACTGCACATGACTAGGTGAGCGGGTTCCTGGCCTCAGCAGCATGTGGGTGAGACTGGGGTCCATCAGATGCATGTCCATTTCCAGAGCAGAAATGATAGGGCATTTCTGGGCTGGAGTCAGTCAGTGACAATGGAAGAAAGTCCTAGTAGAAGAGAAGCACCTCTGAAGGTCCAGAAGTAGAAAAAGAGAGCCAGGGACAGACTAAGAGTTGTCTTTTAGCCACATCTCTCAATCAGCTGGAGGGAGAGCTGTTAAATGGATGGGGTAGCAGTGATTAAGGTTAGGATGCTAAGATTAGGAGAAAAAGCAAGAAAAGACTTTAGGCTTGGATTTAATTGGAGATTCCAAAAAAAGTTACCAAAATATAGTATCAGAAACACATCGTAAGTCTAATTTTTTAGGGAGGTGAGCAGAGTTCAAATATCAAAAACAGGTCAAGGCAGGAAAGGGATAAGCAGAACAGGTAACTTGATGCACTTGAAATTCCGAATAAGGACTCCTTATAGTCTTGTATCCAGGGACGGCATGCATAGGATTCACCAAATGCTGATACCAGAAAAGGCATTTGAAGCAGAGAAAATAACATGCACCAAAACATAAAGGCTTGAATGTACATGGAATTTTGGGAAATACTGGGCTGGTGATTGAGGGATGTAGTGCTTAGAAAATGTCAGGTGGAAACAGATTCCAGAAGACCTTGAAGGCCAAATTAAATTGCTTAGAATTTTACCGTAGGAAGTCAACAAGTCTGGGTGATGCTAACCGGTGGATGACAGAGGGGGAGAAGACACGAAGCCCATGGTTGGTGCTTAGTAGAAAAAAAAGGAATAGTATGCTAAATTCTGCTGTAGGATGACACACACAGCAAATAAATGAATGAAGATATTCAATCCAGAAGAAATCATGGAGACTATAATTTCTTCATTTTATAGTTGAAGATACAAGTCTATAAAACAGGAACTCAGTCGTTAGACAACTAGAACCTAGTGCTCTTTGCACTTCATTGTACTCTGAGATTGCAAGGTTAGCAGAAAACCAATTGAGTTCTCCAGAATTTGATATTGTCAGTTATAAAAATAAATGGGAAAAAAAATCCAAGTTGCTCATGGCCTGGGAGTGGAACTGAATAATAAAACTCAAAACCAATTTTCTGACCAAATTTCAGAGTCCAAGAACTTGATCATGGGTTGCCCTTGGCTCTTCTACCCAACTTCCGCAGGTTGGCCTCATGTGCATTTGATCCCTTGGTCTTCAATATTTTTAACTCATGAATTGCATAAAACATTGCAAAGTCAAAAATATAATTGCAAGAGATTTTCTTGCAAATGACTTTGCGTGGAAATGAAATCTAATTCCAAGAAGCAGCTAGATGTCAAATCCTATGAAAGGCAAGATCAATGTGAAGATAAATCCATTCAAGTTACTAGCCACTAGCTGGTCACCCTAACTAGGGACCTAAACGGAGCAGTAGAAAACAAATTTTAGTACCTGGGTTTTCCAAGAGATCACAGACCCACTGCTTATTTCCATCTATTTTCCCACTTACACTGGAGCCATAATTAAGGTAGAGATACTCAAGAGGGCAAGTGGAGCCCAGAGAAGGAAGCCATCATTATTGGAGAGACCAGAAAGCTCACCAGAAGAGGCAATGTTTGCATTTGGTTTTGAAAGATTAGAAGGTACTTCTACAGACAAAAGACAGGAAGAAGGTTGTTCCCAACAGAGGAAATAATTTGTGCACAGACTTAAAAAGGATCATTGAGTGGACAGCCAATAGCTCAACATGACAAGGAAATGAGGAGATTGGGAGTATGGAGAAAGAAAAGCATTTCAGGTTCTTTCACATGGTGGAAGAGCAGTCGTGTGAAAGAACACGGTGCGTCAGAACAATCCCAAATAGTGCCATGTAGGTCGAGCTGAAGTACAAGAAGGAATATAGAGAGAAATACGGCTGCAAAGGGGAGGGGTCAGGCCAAGGAGGGCTGTGAATACCTGGCTAAGGAATCTGGCTCTTATTCTGCAGCTGCAGAAAGGGGGCCACTAAATGTATATGAGCAGGAGAGTGACACCATTAGAACTGTGCTTTGGGAAAAATAGACTGATAAATGCGAGACTGAATATAGAGTGGTCAATATATGTGGCCAGGTGACAAACTAAAAGGATGCAAACTAAGGTCGTCTTAGTGATCTTGACCCACTTTTACCTAGTCCCGTTCCTCATGTTTCCTCACCTGCACCAACATTACCCTTCTCTGAGCAACTTACCACTAATGGGAGGACTGCTCATGGGACCCTTAGCACTGCTAACTGTGGATTTGCTTCCTTTGTGCTGTGAACAGCTTGAAGGCAAGGATGAGGTCTAAATAACACCTGTATCCTGGGTACCCAACACAGAGTCAGCCCCATGGGAATGCTTGTTGACTGAATACAGGCTGGTATGCCCGAATAAATCATGGAATAAAAGGAAATAGGATGCAACTGTGTGCCCCACGGACTTCCACCCTCCTCCCATACCAACCAGGTCCCAACAGTGGCTGGGTAAATGGGGCAAAGCTGTTTCTTCATTCATTCTTTGGTAGGACAGTATTAACTACTGTCAAGTACCACTGGGTTACCACTCAAACAGGGACTATGGGAGCAAATGGAACCAGCTCCCAGGTGACTTGGGGATGTATTTCCTGAGATTATGATATCATGAATGCATCCCACTCTATTCTTCAGGTCCCACTTGGTTCTGCCCACACAGAGTCATGTCCTATGGAGCCAAGACATTTCTGATATTGAAGGTAGCTGATTAAATGTGGACATAGCTGGCTTCCTGAGACCTATGTGTACCTAGCTCAAGGCATAGCATCCTTCCAGACAAGTAGCTGTACCAGATGGTAATACATCTATTATACATCTGTATTGATTCTCACAGCAACACTGCAAAGTCAGTCTTATTGTCCCCATTTTATAGGCAAGGGACCCAAAACCTAGAATGGTGGAGTGGTTCTCAACCCTGGTTGTAGTGGAGAATCGCTTGGGGTGTTGGTAAATACCAATGACCAGACTCCAGCCCAGATTGCTTGAATAAGAATTTCTGGGGTGAGACTCACACATTAGTGTCCAGGGTCACACTGCTGGTGAGAAGCAAACCACGGACTGAAATTTGACTTCCCCTAGCCTCAGTGTCCTTTTCAAAGCTCCATTTGTAGTAAGCAAAATTCTACTTGAGAATTGTCACTGGGAGCTTTAGGTCTGGTGTAAACCTTCAGAAGCTGGGTGGGAGGCAGAGGAGGGACAGGAAAAAGGCATCACATCAATTTTCCAGTTTCCTAGACTGCTTGCTTTTGATCGCAAACCAAAGGATTTATTTGTGGCTTCTGTGGCCATTAACTGTTTAGATTCCTGCTCAGAACACAGCACCGTCTCTCTCCTGCCAAGTGGGGGTGTCTTGGCACTGGGGCCTTGCCCCTGCCTCCCCTTTGATTGGGGCAGTGCAAAGGGCAGCTTTGGCAGCTTTATGGGCTGCATCTCAAGCTGCTGACGTGGCCGCCTGATGGATGGCCTGCTGTGCTGTGCTTCTGGGGCCATGCCCCCAACTTCACCAAAGGAGCTTGCTTGGGCCATGTGTTTTGGCTTCATTTTAGAGAAGATTTGTGGGTTTGTCCATGAATCACAGAGCAGCCATGCTGGAAAGAACCTGATAGATCATCTGGTCCACCACCGCTACTATTATCACTCCCCAGGCACTTCTCTGATGGAAAAATAAAAGTTTATGTGATAATTAAGTATTAATTATCATAAAGTTCAACAGAGTAAAATATTTCTATACCAAGATTATTATTATAAAAACAAATGTTTATATCACATCAACTATTTGCCAGAGACTTTATATAATTATGTTGCTTAATCCTAAGGGTCACTCATATTGTGCAAATCCAGGGGGCACCATTTATCTTATAGAGTATATATTACTTTACGGATGTTCAAGAGCCTTCTAGAATAGTGCTGTTCATAACTTGGGTGGCCATACCTGGTAGCCCTCTTAGGATTGCTGGCAATCTTATGAGGAAGCTATCATTCCTGTAGTGGTTCAGAGTCCCTTCTGCAGCAAAAATGGCTCATCACATGAAGATTGCCAGCCAAATGGGAAACAAGTACCACCTTTCAGATGTGTCATCATAATGTGTATCAGGCACTTTTTGCTACATAAAAAATCACCCCAAAATGTAGAGGCTTAAAACAGTAACTATCTGTTATTGCTCACAAATCTTTAGGTCGGGTGGGCAGTTCTGTGGATTTCGGCTTGGCCCAGCTTATCTTGGCTGAGCTCAATGATACATCTTCACCACCTCATGGGTAAACCAGGGGCTAGCTATTCCAGAATGGCCTTGGCTAGACTGGCTAAGATAACGGGGCCTCTGTCCATGTGGTCTCTCTCCAGGAGGTTAGCCTCAGCTGTTCACATGAGGATCACAAAGTCTCAGGAGAACAAAGGGAGCAGGTAAAACCTCTTGAGGCCCAGGCTCAGGACTCACACAATCACTTCTGCTTCTCTATTTGGCCAAAGCAAGTCACAAAGCCAGTGCAGATTACAGAGGTAGAGTAATGAAGTTCCTGTCTGAATGAGAACAGGCACAAAAATTTGTGGCAATTTTGGGAACCTGCTGTCCCTATAACTCAAAATTACAGGATTATGGGTTAACTCTGTTAGAGGACGTGGCTTACGTTTCCATCTGAAAGTGGTATGATCTACACTTTCCCCATAATGTACCAGATTGACTAGCAGCTGTCCAGTTACAGGTAGAAAAGCTGGAACACAGAACAGAAGATGGGGATTGTTGTCCAAGGCAGAGTTCACCTAATAGGAAGGGGGGTTAGAGTTTGACTTGCGCTGGTACCTATCACCTTAGATATTCTGGTGCATATCATGTTAGATATTCCTTTCCTCTAAAAGAGAAGTGTGTAAGGATCTATAGGTGTTCCACTCAGCACTGAGAAGGGAGTAGAAGGTAAGTTCTTCCCTCTATGGATCAAGGTGGGCATGTTGGAAGAATAGAAGAGAAGTCCCTTCCTGATCAATAACCCCCAAATCTAGACAAGGAAATGGAGGCCCAGGAAGATTCATATACATACCCAAGAACACATAGTTGACAAGGATAGGTATACCACCCAAATCGTGATACCAAAGCCGGCTAAGATCGGTTCTGCTTGGGTTTCCATCCTTAATAGCTTCTAGCCTTCTGCTGAGGGCCCAACAAGGCTCTCAAATATCCTGAGCAGCTAATTTGAGCCGAGCATCCTTCTAAACACCTTCATATCAATTAGCACATAAAATCTTCACCACTCTGAACAACAAGCATGATTATTTTCACAATAGAGAACATGAAGTGCAGGTAGAGAGAGATGGTCAAGATTACACAGTTAGTAAATGGGGTAACATGGACCTAATTTTGAATTCAGGCTCTCCCCAAGTCCAAATGCTTTCTTCATTATAGTATATTTACTCAGTTTCCTTGTCATGCTTATATATGCCAGGCAAACAGGGTTGTTTTTCTCCCTAAAACATTGTTTTATTCTTTAGTTCTTGCTTTTGCTCTACCTGAAATGTACCAGCAACTTTTTTTATGATGTAAATTTTCCCATTCCCACCCTCATTGGCTGCCCTAGCTCTACCTATAAGATCCTTATTATTTTATAAAGACCAGCTCAAACACCGCCTTCTTCATATCCAAAATTAAGACAGACTCTTCCTTCATCCTTCCAGTAGGAAATCATCTCTCCCATTCCTTCTGTGCTCCTACATTTCCCCTTCACACCACCATTACTATTTACTTATGTCTACCATGCTTGAAAGATTGTTCACAGGAATCATCATTGTAACTTCAATGCCCAGAACGTAACTTTTCACTGACTGGGAGGATAAAAGCACAAAGATAAATAAAAATAAAGAAAAAAGCTACATAATTCCCATGCTCAGGTGAGTAAATCCCCACCAGCTGCTTGTCAACCTGGGAAGACTGCCTGGTGGAAGGAAGTTGTGGGTCTGAAATCCTAAGAAATGTCTGAATTTCATCAATGCTTTCAGCTCTTCTTAGCCCTTTAATCTCTGACATCTAAAAGGCTTTGAAATTGCTTTGGTAGAAATCAGTAGTTTGTCAGACTTAGTCACAGCAGTTTTTGGAAAAGAGAAGGGAAAAAAAGTGTGCAAAGACTGGTGTTATAATTTAAGTTTTATCCAAATAATATGTTCCATGAAATGCAGAAGACTGCTTAAAGTGACACATTTCTGGCAGCTGATTGTCCCTGCGAAAGATAAAAGGAGGATGAGAAGGGAACATTTTGTAGGAGCTCTTACCACTTCTAAACCAAGTCACTTTTGTTTCTAATTCTCAGAGGAAAGAGAGGATGAGAATAGAGGTTTTCTAAAGATGAAAGAGTAAATGTTCACACCATGTGCATGTCAGGTATCTGATCATTTCTAGCATGTGTATGTCACTTTATAAAGTGTTTTCCATCTATTTTCTCATCTTACAGTAAGTCTATAGAGTACATAAACCCACTGATAATCAAGGAGTGCTGGAAGCTTAAATTCATGGTATAATTTAAAATTTCCACTGTCTTTTTTGAAGAGACTTTTAGCATGACACATGTTTTTTTTTCGATGACCTTTGATTTTTCTTCTAAGACATAAAGACTAGCTCTTTGAAGACAACTCTCCCCCACTAGGAGATCTAATCCAAAGGAAGTGATCCAAGACACAAGAATAAAAGAAGCAGGATAAAGGCTTCAAGTAAAAGAAACATTTCTGGCCCTAGATTCTAGTTTGGATTTGCCTGTGACCCACTGCATGGCTTTGAGCAAGTCGCCTCAGTTGTTTTAAGTTTCCCAGCCAGAGAGTTAACCATTTTCTCCTCTCTGCTCCCAGAATATTTTCAACACTGCATTATAATTTAAATTTTAGAACATGTGTGTTATTTATTTACATTACCTCCTCAGCAAGACTTTGCCTGACCATCCTGTGAACAGTGGTTTCTCCAAACGTTACTCTATCTCTGCTTTTCACTTGCGAACTTCCTAACACTTAGCACAGTTGCTCATTATTTTGTTTCCCTACTTACTTGTTAGAGGTTCTGCTGCCTCCCCATCTAGAATGCCAGCCTCATGAGGACAGGGACCATGTCTGTCTTGTTCACCAGCCCGGTGCCTTGGGTGAAGTAGGTTTTCATATTAATGGAGTGGATGATGCCTTCTCTAGGAGACTGAGAACTCTTTAAGTTCTCTGTTGACCTGGGGTCTGGCACAGAACTGATGCTCAATAAAGGATGATGTTGAGGGGTGGAAATATGCCTCTGTCATCCCTCACCTCACACTGCAGCCTTGGCCCACGAAGGAGAGAACTTGTATTCAGTGCCTCTGGCCTCACCAGTTTCTCCCCAGAGGAGGAGGAATTGTCCACCGGGTTGGATAGACCGACAGTACCATACCTGAATTGTGAGTGGATAATGGCACACCATGGGAATGCAGCGTGCAGCTGTGAACACATCCTATGGTGATTCCTGAGTCATGAGGAAGAACGGCAGGCTCTTCCTCCCCCTCTCTCGGGACCCAAGCATGGTGGACTGCTGTCCATTTCCTGTCTACCTACAGTAAGCATCAGCGAGGGAGACATCCCTCAACTGTTCTCCATGTGACTTATGATGAGGTGAAAGGACCGGCAAGGCATCCTCATTCTCGCGGTTGTTTGGGCAAGTAAACCTGGGATTGGCTTCACTAAATCAGACGTCTTTCTTTGCAGATCTGACATTGTAGACGCAAATCTAAGGATGAGAGGGAAGACATTTCAGTTTACACCACTTTCTCTGATACATCCTTTACCACTGTTTTGCAGTGGGGTATTCTATGATTGCCCAGCCATTAATACACTTGGAATTTTATTTTTTGTTATGGATGTATCTGTAGGGTACCCCCAGAAGGCAGGAGGGATAATTCTGAGGACTTGAGCACTAAAATGGACCCCCAGCCCCCAAGAGTGTTTTGTTTTTCAGTATATGGTTCCAGACCACTTGTATCCCAAAAATGTAGAATCGTTGAGTGTTGAGTAAGAGACTCTAAATGCAAAGATTATCCTAGGTGACTCCTATACACTTTAAACTTTGAAACCGTGTCTTAGCAATTAGATGAATAAAACTGTGAATTTGACAGATGGGCCTTGTAGATTGATTAGCCTGCTCTGAGATCATAAGTTTACTACCTCACTCTCAAGTGAGAATCCAATTAGCAAGAAGAGGTTTCTAATTGAAGACTTATGGTCCTTAGCATTAGACCTATAAGAGTTAGCCACAACTCAGCTGTTCCCTAGCTGTCCAGCCTTAAGCTGGGTACTGAATCTCCCTGAATATCAGTTTCTTCAACTTGTAAAACTAGAAGAATAGTACCCATTTCCCAAGGAGGTTGTAAGGATTTCCGATAACATATATGCAGCTTTTGATGCATAGTAGTAGTGAATATGCTATGAAAGAAAATGAACAAAAAATAAAGAATGTCCAACCCTGTAGGGCGAAGAGATAGAATGATGGGAGATGCCTTGTACTGTGATGTCTATAGGAGGCTTTGAACTTTTATCCAGATTCTGGACTAAACAAATGCAAAGGCACTCTTGGACATGACCACACATTAAGCCCACTGCTACAAAATAGAACACAGTCTATTGTGACCAATTCTGATTTTTCCCAGCTGACCTCTACCAAGACCTTATGGCAGGAATGTGATGTTTCCATAACCTTGAAAATATGAAGTACATTATCTGCTCTGCAAAGACATAAAGTACACAAGCCCACTATGTTTCTTCTTAGAACCTTCAGTTAATAGAGATCAGTAAAGCTAATTGGAGCTCATTGGTACTAGAGGCGAAGTATTCTCATAGAAAAATTATTCCCAGGCCAAAATTAGACAATGTCAATGCTAGAAGATATGGAGAGTGATTTTTTTTTAATTTAACCACCTTTTTTTACAGATGGAAAACAGGTCCAGAAAGGGGAAGCGACTGGCTGTAGGTCAGCCACGTTACCCACTTCTGATTAGACCTGGAGTCAGGAACTAGCTGGAAGTCAGGGCTCCATCACAGCTGACCATAGCAAGCCAGGGTGCAAGGCCTGGGAAAAGTTCTAGAAATCCATACAGCAAATGGCAAAGAAAAACAGTTTCCCTGGTGTGGCTGGGTCCTCGGTTGGGAGGGAGGACTCTGCATCTTTGCCACACAAAGCCTGGGTGCTCATCCCTTCCCCATAGAAAACCACAGAAGCCTCTTTATTGTTGGAGGTGGTGGAGGGCTCAATAAGTTCTTTCCCCAGGAGATCAGTTCCTAGGAAGCCATAAACCAGTCTTTTGATTTTATTTAGGCCTCACAATTATCCATAGAGATGGGCATCCTCATTCCAAACCAGCAGAGGAGCAGACAGAAAGCTGCAAATGGCTCCAAGCCTCCCCATCTTATGGCTCAGGGTGGCCAGCCCTGACTGGAGGCACAGCTGCCTAGTTCTGAGGGCCTTGTGTTCTCACCATACCCTGCTGCCCATGCATCTTGCTTATCTCATTAATACAAACCATGTTGTTTGCTTTGTTTCTCTAATAGAAAATATGCTCCATGGGGGCAGGGGGATCTTGCCTGTCTTATTCTTTAGTATTTCCTTAGGCCTTTGGACAACAGCAAGCACTTCTGTAGGTGTGCAGGAAGGGAAGACAGAGGACAGGGAGGGGAGGAGGGATAAAGGGAGGAAGGGTAAAGAGGCATAAAGGAAGAAATTTTGCACCTGTATTTTCTGTTCTAGAATCAGATCATTGTAATGACAACCTCTCATGTGCACCACTTCCACCTTTTATAAAATGTTTTGGCACTCTTTGGATTCTCCCTATAAACCTGTAAAGTAGTGAAGGACTCTGTATCGCTATTTTATAGATACATTCACAAATTGATCATCTCCTGAGAACTGATAAGTACTAACAACTGTGGGAGCCATGGATGCACCCATGACCATAATAACCTGGTTCTCGTGGAGATCTCTTTTCACCTGTCTCCCCAAATAGAGTACTGCAGGCAACAGGAAGGACATAACAGGGATGGGGATATCTACAAAGATGAGGATTTTCTCTGAGACTTCCCCAAGCTCCATGCTCCAAACAAGGTAGAACCTTGAGATGGGTTTTAGAAGAGCATGTGCAGAAGGAACAGTGCATACAAAGGTGTACACATTTGAGAAGTGTGGGGCTTTCCAGCAATGTGTCTGGCACCTAAGGTGCCTGCAGAAGAGCAGAGGCCAGACCTCAGAGAGCCCTGAATTCCAGGTGAGTGAGTTTGGACTTCAGTCTAGAGGCAAAGGGACCACTGATGTGGGCCACATCTGAGCTTCATGTCAGAAGATCACTTTCAAGAAGGCAGCAGAGAAGCTAGAAAGGAGAAAGGCAAGGCAGAAAGGGCAGCAAGAACAGTTCCAGGGCTGGAAGGATCATCCTGGAGAGGAAGAGATCCTGCACTCAGACAGCAGAGAGACTCAGGCAGAGTCAACAACAGAATGGGCTGTGCTTCTGGGAGAGGAGAGATCTGTCCAGGGTGACCACGGCAAATAGATGGTAAACCTTGGTCTTCTGTATCCTGAGTCAAACTTCTTCCCATTGCAGGGCAAGTGCTGCCTCACACATGAACCTTCTGTTCAGCTCCCCCAAGAGTGCTACCTTCCCCAGGAGCCTACCTTCTGCTCAGCTGCCAGCTCCTGGCCCTGTGCCTGCCTGCCTCTGCTTACCACCACAAATAAAAGTTTCTTTACCCTCCAGGGAGTGTTAGAGATTGTGAAGCTGCCAAGATATCCTCTACCCTTGAGAGATAAGGTGGGCTGTTATCACCTACTGAGGTACCTCCTATTCATTCATTCATTCAATATTTATCTTGTTTATTTTGTATTGAGCACTGGGTCCCATCTGGCCTCTCAGGATTTCTCTACAGTTGTCCTTTTGAAGATTTTTTTAATGTTAAAGCTCAAAGAGACTTCTGAGATTTACTTGGGCTCACAGTAACCATGTGATGTGTCCAGGGCCACAGCAAGCAGGTTAACAGATCAGGTCACTGAACTCATTTCCAACCCCATGGGATTTCCATGACCTCTTAGTGGCCTAGGCAATTAGGACTTCAGCTTAGGTCTGATCAAACCAGAATGTGTTTCATGAAGGAACAGGGAGGATGTTGACCATGGAGGATCTAACAGGGGAGGGACTGTCCTCGGTCCCCAGGGAAGCAATGGCAGATCTGGCTCTTCAACACCACGCACACCAGCAGCACTCTGATACATATGGTGTTTATCCTTTCCTCATTCTTTGGTGATGTGCTCGTTGATGAGCTGTGGAGCATATCCAGAATGTTTTTGGAGCTGTTAGCTATTATGTCCTAAACAATAATAAATTGCACACTGTGGCTCTGTTTCTTTCTTTCAAAGCAACTGGAGAGCTAAAAATATGAAGCTCCTTCCAGAGCCCACATAGTGTCAGAGTTACCAGCAACGGGAGGGTCCCACTGGCCCTGGAGACCTTGTTGACTTTGAAAAGCTCGTTCAGCACCAGCTGGGAGCCCTCCTGGCCCCAGTGTCTCCTGGACACCCAGCCGGGCAGGCTCCTCTGTGCCGACACAGACAGCAGGCTGCCCATTGTTGGCAGATCGCAGCGCTGCACCCCCAGCCCATGGCCTGCCCACTCCTTGGGCCACCAGGTCTGTGTTTATTATTCCAGATGATAAAGCATACTGTCCTGAGGAGTTCAAAGCCCAAAATAACACACGGGCTGATGGGCAGGAAAGTTGCCATTATTCATTTCCTAGAGCTGCAGGCTAGCCTCTTACTCCCTTCCCTCGTCTTCTCCTCTTTCTCTCTTCTTCCTCTCTCCCTCTCTCTTCCACTTCTGTCTTCTCTCTCTGTAGCCTATTTTCTTCTTTCCTTCTCAGGCCTTATCTCCTATTCTTCTCTTGGTCTCTCCCTTTACTTTTCACTCTTAGATCTCCTGGGGCAGATGGGTAGAAAACAGTTTGAAAACCTCTGAGTTAGAGGGCCTTCTTGGCACTGAGATTGTCTAAGAGTCATTCCTTTCCATTCTGTCCTGAGCCACAAGTTTTAAATAGGAGCTTAAAAGGTGGATGCTAACTGATAAATGTCTAGCCTTCAAACCAGGGAACAGAAATCCTTGGCCCAGCCTGGGGGGATCTTAGTATATTTAAAGGCATGAAAAGAAAGAAAAATATCTATATGTAGTGGAATTAATCAGAAAGTTAGACAATTCTGCAATATTGCTAGATTTGTGAGTATAGGGAAATTATTTCTCTGGGTGTCAGTTTCCAACATGTCTAAAAGAGTTAGGAATCTCTGTCTTGCTTTCTTTAAGGGAGGATTAAAATCACCTAAGATCATAGACAGGAAAATTCTTTGGGGTTTATGAAATAGCATAGTAATACTATGGCCAACATACTAGCCAGGTTTATTGTGAGAATAAAATGAGGCTGTGTACAAACTCTCTCATATACTGTCAGGCACAGCCATTAGCTGCAATTTCATTTGCCATCAAATAAGTCCCAATAAAGGCAGGCTGAAATGGAGATGTTCATGCAGAAACTCTATTGGGGGTGCTTTTAGGATCACCAGATGAGATAGGGAAGGGAAGGAAGCAGAGTCGGGCAGATAAAATAAGTTTCATTGCAGCCTCAACAGATGTCTCAGCCAACATTAAAGGGAGCTCTGAAGCCAAAGGGTCTTTAAGAGTTGCCCCAAATGAAGGTAAGGGGGTCAGGCATTTAACGTCCACAGAGTTTAGTCACTGGGCATGGACTGCCCCAGAGAGTGGGTGTGATCTTGGGAAAGGCATCACTTTTCAGCTGATACAATCCTCAAAGGAGACTAAGAGTTGAGGGCTGTCTGCTGGCAGCCCTCTCAGCAATCAGAGGAATAACTCTAGTTGCTCTCCTCTTTAGAAAAGAGTAGAGGTCTGAGCCATGCATCCCAGTATCTCCCACCTCACATTATTATTAAAATTAGTGATTTATTTTATCACCTCATAGTGGAAAAATATCTGATATTGGCCTGAGTTTGTAATTACAAGAGAGATGTGGGACAATTATTTCTACCTAACAAGTGATTACTACCAGCACATCCCAATGGAACGTGTCAGACTGACTGTTACAATAGGCCCACAACACAGAATCATGATTTACAACCTTCCTAATGTTCTCCCAGCATTGTGCTCTCTGTCATACCCTACTGGCCAATTCTATGTACTGCCTCTTGGGCTCGTTCTTACTCTCAACTCTGATTCGGTCACTGTGCTGCTTAAACATAACCATTTTCTCCCAAGGAAACAGTCAAGATTCCTCTTTACAACCTGGTCTCACTCTGTCCTGACAGCTTCCTTCCACACCTCTCCTTCCATGCCTCCACCTCTTGACCCCTGCAGCCTTCATACATTCCAGGGCAGCCCTGCGCCCATGTCTGGAATTCCCTCCCTAAGTCTTCCTCAGGATGGATTGCTACATATTTTCTGAAGCCCAACCCAAACAACTTTTCCTTTGTGCTTCCTCCATGTCCTGTCTTCACGTTGATTATAACACTTAGATAAAGGAGTAACCAAACAGATTCGATGTGAAACTTCTGATACTAGATAGAAACAGGGCACTGTGATGAGGCATTGGCTTAACTTAAGGCCAATTGACCTTAATTCAAATCTATCCTACTGTTTCCTGACTTTAAGCTGTTAAGCGAATTATAAGGACTCGGGCTGTTTCCTTATCCAGATAGTCATAATAATAGGTCTTTCAGAGGACTGTGTGAAGATTAAATGAGATGACAGCTGTAAAATACCTTGCTGAGTGCCTGGCATGTAGTCAGTGCTCCACACACCATAACTGCTGCTGGGGGACAGGAAAAAGGGGAAGTCTTCCACTTCTGCATTTTCTTCTCTGGGCATCTAGATACTCACTAGACTGTAAGCTCCCTGAGGGCAGGGTCTACAACTCCTTGCTCATAATTGCATTCCTAATGCAAAATTCAGTGTCTCACTAATGTATATTTAAATGTATTATGTTTAAATACATTTAAAATATTCTGGAAATGCTGAGACATATGGATTTGAATTGAATTCCTTAAGGGTTTTCAATGCGGAGGGCATATCTCCCACTTTTAGAGAAGTGCAAAATAGAAAATCCCATAATATGGTGTCCAGACCTGCAGCCTTGGCAAATAGACAAAGGAGGGAAGAACTGGCCTGCCACAATGATGAACACCCCCATCTATCTTCTCTTTTCAAGGCAGCTGTACTCTGTAGTGAGGCAGCCATGCTGGACAAGCTCAGACTAAACACATATACATCAATGTCTCCATGTGAGCTGCTCATGTGTCCGCATCAAACCCTAGAAAGGGCTCCTGGGGACAGTAGATAGGACCGAGACCATTTCAAAGTAATTTTGAATGCACATCCCTTTCATCTTCCTGTCACTTCTTGGAGCAGCCTCAGGGCTCATCCGTGGGGCAATAATTCCATGTTCAACTCATCCTTCAGGACTTGGGCTCAAGCCAGCTCACCAGATACTGGTCCCAAGAAAAGAGCAAGTTGTATGGTTGCCATGAATTCCACCATGAAGAGTGTCATCTCTTGGCTCTTTTAATTGTTTCTCCTAAGGAACATTTATGATACAATGGCAGGTGTTTGGAGGAACTCACATTCAGATAGTAATTTACTTGAGAGGAAATGGAAATCTTAAACACTGAAAAGATATACTATTGTATATTGGCTCTGTATCTCTGGAGAACCCTGATAGAACTAAGATTCAGAAAACAAATTCCAAACTCCTCTGTTATCATTTAACCTCCCTGAAACCATTTTCTCATCAGCATGATGGGGATTAATCTCCCTCCCTTTCATGACTGCTTTGAAGAGTAACTGGATATAGGAACACATATAACACCATGGCTAGCACATAGTAGGTGCTTCACAATTGTTTTTCTCTTTCTTTGATTGCTTTGTGGGATAGACGCATACTCAGGAAGGGGAATTTTCCTGCTGACACAGGCTCCCCTTAATGAAATCTGATCTAAAATGGGAAGTGCTAAACAAATAAAAAAGAATTTGCTTTTGGAGTATGATTGCCACTGTGATGGATGGCTTCTCCAAAGGCTGTTTCTCAAGAGTTCACAGTAAAGAAAAAATGTTCAGGTTTGATTTTATGTATGTGTAGAAAATAAATTGTATGACAAGGGTGGCGACATTTGGACGGGAAAAGGGCTTAGCCAAGGAATTAAACATGTCAGGAGTCTCAGAATGAAAATAACACTGAAATGGAAGGTGAAAGGGGCATATTTGGAAAGCTTGACAAGTGGCACAATGGGAGGAAAGGTGGCATTCTGGAATGAGATGTTGGCCACTCTCTGCCACTAAAGCCATGATCTCCTCTTAATAACTCAGCAAGGTGCAAAGGAAAAAATATGAGCTTAGGTTCTAATGCTCTATTATCACAACTGGCTTAAATTATTATTCCTTGCTTAATTAACCACAGGGCAACAGGGAGCGTTAAAACCAGGCAGGGCTTTTTATGGAATCTTTACCTCAGTAATCTCTCAGGTCTGTCAGCAAGACTCAACATTAGAAAAGTCTGAGACACACGGAAAATAGCCGGGATAATGTCACACAGCACACGAGTAGAAAACACAGGTCTGTGAGCTCCAAACCACAGCTTTTGTAAGAAACTGAAAGTACTATCTAGATAGAGACAGCAAAGGGATTGCATTCAGCATAACAACTCTGATTGATTAATAGGGCTAGGTTGAGGTACAGGAGAGTGAATGCAGACTCAGCATAAAAAGGGGGCATGAATGATTAGGGATGTCTGTTATGGGAGCCAGAGGGTCTACAGGCAGGCCAGGAATTGTCATCCCTAACCTGATCCAACCTTTCCCCTACCCAACACCAAAGGTCCGCAAACATACAGCCCATAAACCAAATCAGGCCAACTATCTATTTTTATAAATAAAGTTTTATTGGAACACAGCCCTCTTCATTCATTTTCATATTATCTATGGCTACTTTTGCTCTACAACCACAGAGTTGAGTCGTTGCAACAGAGACTCTGTGGTCCACAAAGCCTAAAATATATACAAAATGTCCCTTTGCAGGAAAAGTTTACCAACCAACCCCTGTTCTAGAGCATACTGAGACCCAGATTGACTTGATTCCAATGAGAATAGTGCATTCATTAATTTGTAATTCATTGTATTATTGCATGTCTAATATATGCCAGAAACTATATTAAGTAGTCACTACATACACAGACACACACATATATAAAATCATACACACACACATCTTCCCAATTCATGTCATCCTAGAGCTGTTTCTCTTCATAGTCACAGCATAGCTACCATAGGCAATCTAGTCTATATGCTTCCTTGCTTATATGCAGCAGAAAAGAGGGAGAATATTCTCCTCCCTTCAATCTAATTAAGCCACTTAGGTCATAAGCCTAATCCAAGTCTAATACTATTTGCTAAGGGTATCCCATGCCCAGAGTGGTGCTATTATACCACTGGAGGTGATGGTAGCTTCCTCTGAGTTATGTGGGAGAGATATTAATGCTTACACAAAATCAAGTTTCAATTAAGTCCCATATCTGGATTTTCTGGTAAAATAATAATAGTTTCAATTAAGAACAAGGAGAGGGATGTGAATAATAAATGGACAACAACCAGTGCCCACCATAGCGACTACTGCAATAGTGCAGAAGAATAATGGTCTTGGGTTAGGGGTAAGCAGGAGAGAGAGAAAAAGCAGGAACAATTGGAGCAAATATTGGAGGTAGAAAGACTTGTGAGATTAGATGCAACACTGGTAAGACAGAGAGAACAGAGCTGACCCTAGCAATGAGTCAATCATTTTTACCAACAAGGTGCAAGAATGGAAGTGTTGGGGAACTCCAAATCAGCACTTCTCAATCTTGTCTGTTCATTAGAATCACTGGCACACTTTTAAAAAATACTATGTCTGAGACCCTCTCCAGATTGATTAAACCAAAACTTCTAGAAAAATATTTGGGCATATGTGTATTTGAAAAGCTCCCCAAGAAATTCAAATGTGTAGCCTGTACCGAGAACCACTGCCCTAAAGCATACAACTCTCATCAACCATCTCATCAACTTCCTTATTTTATGAATAGAAAAACCTGGGTCCTGCCTAATGTCACACACTTCATCACACTTTCATTTCAATTAAGTTTTGTTTGCATATCCACAATGTATTAGGAACAGGGCTATGTTACTGGAATCTAAAGTTAGCAGAGGATCTAACAATGACACATGAGGTGCAGAAATCTTGGGAAAGAAGAAAGGCCACAACTGGGTTCCATGTGATGGAACGAAAAGAGAGGAGATTCTAGAGTCAGACTATCCAAGGTTCACTTCCAGGTTCTGCCTCTGTGAGGTCTTGGGTGAGTCACTTAAACAATGAGAGTCTTTTTAAATACACTGCAAAGGGAGAACTATAGTGTCTACCTCACAATGGTGTGGAGGGGGTTAACTAAGAGAATGAACAGAAAGCCGACAGAGGACATGAGAGGCACTTGGAAATTATTAGCACCTTTTAAAAAGTTTGGGTATGATTAGAGCTTGGTCTGGAAAATAATGCTGCAAGTGAACTTGAAGCCACTGCCGGCTGAGCTCCATGGGCCAGGGGCGTATGGATTCACAGCATGATGAGCTATTATGGTTTCAATTCAGGTTTTCCTCATGAAATGACATCTCTCTAAGATGACTGATGCCAGAAGAGAACCCAATCTAAATTTAGAGGGTTTCTGAGTTCTTTTGAAAGCCCAGAAATGTGATCTATCTTCAGGCTTCATAGTTTCCAAGATCATCCACTTTAGCCAAGCAGACCCTGGCATTCTCTCTCTCTCTCTGGATTTTGAGCCGTGAGTCACCGCATCCATATAGCCTGTTTTGGGGCCAAGAGAGGCACTCCACTGGAGCCCCACTCCCTGGAGCCCTCCAGCTTTCCAGGGTGATCCGCTGTCATTAGGAGAGGATGTGAGTCATTAGGAGCTTGCATATGTGCGTGTCAGTGCAAGGGACTCACTCGTTCCCTCTACACGAATTGCCAAAAGCAGTAACAAAGCTATGAGTGGCCTGGAGTATGACATGATGCCAAGTAAGCTGGGCCCTGGGATCCCCAGGCCTGATTCACCATCAATAACAAGCACACATCTTGCTTCCCTCATAACTTTCGCCAATGAATATCTTGCCCAAAGCTTCCCAATCAGAAAAGATAACTTTTATCCACAGGGAGAGGATTTCAGCTCGTTGGGGGAAAAAAAAAAGTCAGACTTAAAATGTTTAAAAAGCAGTGCTTCTCAAAAATGATACGTGAACTGAAAGTGACATTTATCTGGAGAAGGATACAACAAATATACATCAAGTGCTTCCTATGTGTCCTGCACTGAAATGAACATATATGAAGCATCACAATAAATTAGTTACCTCTGAGCACTAGTTTCTTCATCTTATAGCTATTTTTATTACATACTTCATAAGTTTGTCTTGAACTATAAAAACATTCAGTAATAATAAAGAAAATATATTAATCATCTACTCTGTGCCAGGTACTGTACTAAATATATTAAAAACACGCTCTCACTGAATACAACAATACTCCCATGAAGCGGGGATAGCCTAGAGCCTTTGCACCAACGAAGGGAGACTCATCCATCACATTTCATAGTAAGAGCGGAGCCAGTACAGTAAGCTGCCTGACTGCAAATCTCTTCCCCTGAATAAATGTGGAAACGATAACTATGTGGCACTTTAATTTTTCTGAGCCTCCAAGTGGCAAATCAAGGGCTTCCACCTGGGGTTTCCTGGCTCCTGGTCTACTGTAATTTCAAACTTCTGCCTTAACATGGCCTATAAAGTATGAAGCAGGGTCAAATGGCCAAGGAGGCTGGGCAAACCTCCCTAAGGTTTCAGGGTGTTTAGGAGTCTCCTCTGGGAAGTGGCCCATGGAAATATGAAGGCAAATAGGCCAGATCAGAGCTTGTGATGTAACGAGAGGCACTTCATAAATGACAGCCCGGAGCCAGGCACCTTGTCCCGCATCTTCTCCGCTAATCATCACGGCAACACTATGAATTAGGTATAATTTCCTCTCTTTTATCGATAACTGAGACCCACAAAGTGGAATGCTTTGTCCAAAGTCACTTAGCTGGGATGTGACAGAGTTTCTATTAGAATCATAATTTCCATGTTACTGAAATTCCTTGAGGTCAGAGGCATATTTTGATATATTTATTTTCCTGGCACTTGTTATGGTGCCTGAAACATCCTCAACAATTAGAAGTTTGTTTCACTTTGACAGTAACAATATTCATTCAAGAATATGCCTGGCATTATATTAGATGCTTTATAACATCATTTTGTCACTGTTCAAAATAAGCCCATGAACTAGGTTTTAGATACACCTTTAAGAGGGTGAAAACAGAGACTAAGTTTAGGTCATCAGTACAAGATGCATGAAGAACTTATTTAAGTTCTGTGCAACTTGCAATACTGTGTGTTGTCCAAATCTGTGCTTCTCTGCTCCTTGGAAGAATGCTGTGGTCAGGTGTGACCACTGGAACTGCCCAGCACTCACATCCTAAGTGCACTCAGCAGTCTGCCTCCATTGGCATTGCTCTGCCCCACAAAATGAGAACCCAGAGAATTCAAGGTAGGAACTGAGTTTGCCAACACTTTCCAGGCTGTCTTGGTGTTCCTGGAGTCTGAAGAGTTATTGGAGCTCGGTGCTCCTTGTAAACTATTTTTATACCTGGAATGTGTTGGGAGCCAGCTGGCTGCTGCCACAGCTCAGATATCACCTGGTGCTTTCTTCTAAACTGGGTGAATAAATCACGTGGACAGCTAAGCCAGACTGTGTCTGTCTGCGTCTGTATCTGATAAGAAGCATTTGGCAACAAGTGAGCTGTGTTCCATTTTCTGCAGAGCTGGCTATGTAAAAGGCATCAGCCAAGGGGATTTCAAAACAGGAAGGTCCCTCCAACCTCCTGCTCTACAGGTAGAGAGACAGACCAAGAGCCTCAGGCTGACATATTGAGTTACAAGATATGGAAATACATTCAGCTGAATGGAGAGTGCTGTATTGTAAATAGGGAAGGGTATTTTACGGAACCTACTTACAGGACAGACAACCAGAACACACAGAAACTGGAAAGTCCTCCCCTAGCGGTAGATGTAGAAATGCGCTACACAGATCCCCTCAGTACCCAGCTGAGTGAGGGGAGTGCCATCAGCAGGCAGCTTCCAGCTGTCAGCTCCTTCAGGATCTGCCTTAGCTACAGAGATCAGCCTCACTCAAGGTCATGCCCTTGCCAGTAGCCCACATTCCATGATTAAGCAAGGTGGGGTATAAAGGCCCAGTCCTTTCAACTTTACAATGAACAACTCTGGTGGGCACACCTCACCCCAGATCACCTGCTGGGTTGGGTGAGGCTTTGTCAGGCCCCTAGGAGGGCTCAAGGTCTCCCTCTGTCTAGTGTTTCTTTCTCCTACTTCCTTTCCCCAGTGTTGATCCATAACAAACACCATGTCCCCTAAACTCTAACTCCTTTGGACAACTCCATCTGAGAAACCCTGACTCTCTCTGGCCAAATGGTGCTTTCTTTCTGCATCTCTTGGTTTGTCTGCTCCCTTCAAAAGTTGTTTTCCTCGTAAACTATCTTTGACTTTTCTTCTTGCATATAACCCATCGTGGGACCCTCCATAAGGCCTACTCAGCAGCTGTGTAAAATTGTATTTTCCAAATTGACTACAGCAACATTTTCAATTCTACAAGTTCTTCTAGAAACTAGCTACTCCACATCAAGAGGCAGAGTCCATTTCTGGGTGGGGCTTTGTGACTGCCTTGATGAATAAAATGCAATGGAGTGGCATTGAAATGACAACTGATCATAAAAGGAAGTATGGTTCCACCTGCGTCTCTCTCTCTGGAGACACTCAGTCTTGCAGTCCAGCCACCATGTTGTGAAGCGGTCCAGACTGGCCCATGTGATCAGACCACGTGGAAAGGTACTGAGGACATCAGCTAACAGCCAACATCAACAGTTAGACATGAGTAAATAAGGTTTTCAATAATCCTGGCCTCCAACTTTTACATGTTCAACCTAAGACCGCAGATACTGTAGAGCAGAAATAAGTTATCCCCACTCTGCCCTTTCTAAATTCCAGACCCTCAGAATTCATGAGCTAAATAAATGGTTGATGGTACACAACTAAGGTATTTTGTTTTATAGCCAGATTAACAGAAATGGCCTTGAATTTCACAGGACTCTGTCTTGTTTCCCACAGTCAGCTGACTCCATCTCCAACTCTCAATTCCAAATTCCTTAGAGAAAGAAAGAAAACTGGACCGGGATGGACACCCGACTCAGGTTGGGCCCACAGCTTTGGCCATGTGGCCAGGAAGGCAGGTATTTAAATATAACAAGCTTTGTCATTTGGAATCATTTCATTCATTAAATAATTATTGCATGTATTATGCAATGTATATGCTGGATCACTTCTGTGTTTATGGGAGTGAATAAGATATGGTCCAGTCAGTATAAAGCTTATATGTAGAAGAATGAGATGATAAACAAGGAAAAAATATATTATTTTCCTGTGGTAGCATGTTGGAATGAGAGAGACTATCAATGGAATTTAATTTATTGGAGAATTACAATGTGCCAGGGAGGAAAGGACTATCACATATACTCCATCCAGATTCAGATTCAGCAAGAACTTATTGAACAACTATTATGAATCTCAGGGCTATATCAGAAGGTGTTTATATACAGATGAATATTTGAATCTCTCAGCTTGTCTTGAACGTAAGTGCAGAAAAATGACATAATTGCTTTAATTTGGGCTCAGACCTGGACCTTCTGTCTACCACTCTTGTAATCTCTCTCCATACCACACTGTCTCATACAGCATCTTCCAACACGGCTAAAAGGTGGAAAGAGTCCTGTCTGACCGAGATAAAGTAATACTTAAGTACATGGGTTCTGGACACAACCTGCCCAGATTCAGATCCTAACTCTACCACGTATTAGTCACCGCTGACAAGGAGGCAGTAAGGGACAAGTTTGGCTTCTGTGAGCCTCAGTCTCCTTGTCATAAAATTGCATAATAATAGTACAGATCTCATTGAGTTCTTGCAAGGATAAGAGATAAAGCATGTCATGAGCTTAGATCCACTGTTATGACACATAGTAAGTGTTCAATAAATATTAGCTCTTATGATCCAGTTTGAGGGCCCAGAGGGTGTGTAGATTTTTAATCCTTAAATTAGAAGGAGAGATTTCCTGATGGGGAAAAAAGCAGGAGCAAATTAGGAAAATTTTCCAATATTTTCAAGAACAATATGCAATTTCATTTGACTAAAGCTTTAAGCAAATTGGTATACCTTTTATTTTCTGCCTCTCTCACTAGAAAATCAGCTGTATGAGACAAAGGGCTTTGCTCCACGTATAGCAGTGCCTGTACATGGCAGGTATGTAATAAAATTTACTGACTAAATTAATGAGACTACTGTGTGGTCTTGGGCAAACTACCTCTGCACTCTGAGAATTAGCACCCTGCCTTCCAAAAAAAGGGATAATGACATCCTCTTCATGGGTTGCTGAGAGGCTTAAACGAGATAATCACGGAAATCCTGGCCCAGAGCAGGTGTTAAATACCTGCTAATTCTTTTTACTTGGAGTGTGTATCCAGCAGAAAGTCAAAGGGGTCTGGGATAGACAATAAAAATGTAAAGAGGTGAACGAGGAGAAGCACTGGTGTATGCTAGAAAAGTTTGGGACATCTTTCTGGAAAGAGCAGAAATAAAACTGGACCTTGAAGGGTGAAGCTACACTGAGTTTGCACTGGAACCTCAGGCTGGACTCCAAGTTCATAATGAGGCAGGGACAATGGTGATCTGTATGTGCTACCCACCTGGCTCCCCATCAGAACCCCCAGGGAACAGATCTGTGTTAACGGAATGTGCCCTCCCTTCAAGCTTCTTAGGTTGTAGACTTCTGGCACCAGAAATGGACACAAACCTTTTAATTAAGACACCAGTTTGCTATGTGGCCTGAGCAAGTCACTACACTTAGCTGAACTTCAGTCTCCCCATCTGCATAATAGAGAGTTTTGATGGATGAGCCCCAAGGGCCCTCCCAGCTCTGGCACTCTAGTCCATGGGCACTCACCCACCAGCCATCTCCTGAAGACATTAACAAAAGCAATTATGTAATCATTTGCACACAGTGTTCTTCTGTATGAAATTTTCAAAGCAAACCCTGAAGAAAGACCTAAACTGATTTGATTGGAGACATGGTTTGGGACTCAAGAAATACAGAGTTAGCACAATAGAGGTGGAAGTTGAGAAGCTCTTGCCTTTTGGGGGCCTTTACCTTTCCATAAAAGGACAGAGCTGGGTGAAAGATGGGTAGGCACTTACCAGCTTTTTATATAACCAGCTTATGATTCTCCTGGGCTGAGGTCCTTCAGGAGTAAATGCCAGGAGGGCTGATGAGTCCCTCAGAAGCCTGCCCATTTGGACAACCTGCAGGGCTGTGGAATCTGGATCCACTGTGGACACACCAGGATGGCCTCACCACTGACCTCATTCTCTGGCACATCCTCTGTTATGACAAAGACCTTGATGTACTCAAAGACCTGCCCTAGGTCAGGGGCGTAGCTGTAGCGCATCCAGCTAGCTTCAGCAGAATTGCCTAAACCTCAGGAATTATTTTCCTACAAGCCATGCTGATGCCAGTAATAAGGGCGGATGGATAGTAACGACTCTCAAAATCTGCCAAGGGCAGTGAGGACGTACAAAGATTCCTGATGCTGGAATGAGGAAACCTAGAGCCACACTCCAGGCTTTGTCCCCACCAGCCATTTGTCCTTAGACACATGCGTCCCCTTTCTGAGTGCCCCTTTCCATGTCTCAGAAACAGAATGTGATGCTGCACACCTCACATTGGGCTTGCGAAGATCAAATGAGATCATAGATGGAATATTGTTAACGCACATGGTTAAGACAATGTTGTTTTAGATAGCTCATGTCTACAGAGTGCTGGACAATTTACAAAGCATGTTACTGTTAACACACATTTACAGCAGTAATCTCATGTTTCCCTGACAGCCTATCAGGAGCCGGGCCGAGCCTCGTTATCTCCTCACCCCTTATCTGCTCCTCTCTCAGGGTACTTAGAACATTAAATCTTCAACTTTGTATTTAAGTTATTTATGTACATGTCTAATCTCCCTACCTTGAACAGAAGCCAGAGCAGGCACCAGGGCTGACCATCTTTGTTCCACCCCAGCCCCTCATCCATGATCTGCCTTATATATGCTTGGACCTCAGTAAATAAGGAATGTAGGAAAAAGGAGAGGGATAGGAGGAAGAGAAAAAAGAGACGAGGGGGTATATAAGGAGTCCTTGCCATAGGTAATTTTTATGGTCTAAGTTAAGCCATATACTCTGGCAGCTACTAATTACATGAGATGATTTTAATTTATGTTAATTAAAATTATATAAAATTAAAAATGCCTTTCCTCCATTGCACTAGCCACATTTCCAGTACACAATAGCCACAGGTGGCTAGAGCCTGCTATATTGTGCAATGCAGGTATGGAACATTTCCACCATTACAGAATGCTCTGTTAGATAGTGCTGCTATAGAAGAGAGAGCATGAGCTCTGGAGTTAGACAAAACTGGGTTTCAATCCTGCCTCTGGGACTCATGCAAGTCATTACATAATGGTAAAGGGATCAATGCAACAAGAAAAGCTAACTATCCTAAATATATTTGTACCCAATACAGGAGCACCCAGATCCATAAAGCAAGTTCTTAGAGACCTACAAAGAAACTTAGACTCCCACACAATAATAGTGGGAGACTTTTAACACCCCACTGTCAATATTAGATCAACAAGACAGAAAATTAACAAAAATATTCAGGACTTGAATCCAGCTCTGGGCCAAGCAGACCTAATAGACATCTACAGAACTCTTGACCCCAAATAATAGAATATACATTCTTCTCAGGACCACATCACACTTATTCTAAAATTGACCACATAACTGGAAGTAAAACACTCCTCAGCAAATGCAAAAGAATGGAAATCATAACAGTCTCTCAGACCACAATGCAATCAAATTAGAACTCAGAATTAAGAAACTCACTCAATACCACACAACTACATTGAAACTGAACAACCTGCTCCTGAATGAATACTGGAAACTCATAAATAATGAAACCAAGGAAGAAATAAGTTCTTTGAAACCAATGAGAACAAAGACACAATGTACCAGAATCTCTAGGACATAGCTAAAGCAGTGTTTACAGGAAAATTTATAGTACTAAATGCCCACAGGAGAAAGCAAGAAATATCTAAAATTGACACCCTAACATCACAACTAAAAGAACTAGGAAAACAAGAGCAAACAAATTCAAAAGCTAGCCTAAGACAAGAAATAATTAAGATCAGAGCAGAAGGAGATAGAGACATGAAAAACCCTTCAAAACATCAATGAATCCAGGAGCTGGTTTTTTGCAAAGATTAACAAAATAGATAGACCACCAGACAGACTAATAAAGAGGAAAAGAGAGAAGAATTAAAATAGGCACAATAAAAAATGACAAAGAGGATATCACTACTGATCCCACAGAAATATTTGTAGAATTAGGATGCTCACGGAGAAAATTATATCCATGTCCCTCCCTCAGGATTGTTGAGAGGATTAAGCAAACTAATTTTTTTCACTGAAATGTTAGCAGTCCCTCTGCTTAGATGCTTCCATGTGATGTTAAAAGATAATGGTAGACCCAGAGGCTGGTGATTACATCATGGGAAGTGGTGAAGCAGAGTGGAAAGAACTCAGGCAGATGGGGCAGACAGGCTGACATTAGAACCTTTCCACTTGCCAGCTGCATGATCATAGGAAGGTCCTCCAACCTCTCCAGGTCTCATTATCTCCTTTTCCCAGGTGTAAAAAACAAAACAAAACAAAAAAAAACTCTATTATTTCATTCTCACCACATCCCTATAAGTTAAATACATAAAGAAACTTGCTTAGCTCTGGCATATGGAATGTATACTAAAAAATAGAAAATTACTACATTAGGACAAAAAGACACATGGTTGAAGTTTTTAGTAACTAATTGCTTCAGGTATGATTGGCATTCCTTCTTCCTTTATTCATTTATTAATTCCACATTTGTTAATGTATTAATCAGTAACTCAAATGCAAGCTTGAAGAAATCAGAGATTTCTGTCCTGTTCATTGTTCTTACTCTGCCTCAACAATGCCCAATGCATGAGGGATTCTCAATAATTTTCAACATTTGAACATAATCTCTAGAATTAATTAACTGACATTCCCTTTTCTGAATGTACAAACACAGTCTTGAGCTAAGTGACTAGTTCAAAGTGTATTCATTCATCCACTCATTCCCTGATTATTGAGCAAGTGCAGTGTGCCCAGCATCTAACACCACGCCTGCCAATGAAAGGAGATGAAGGAAAGCTTTCTCATAAGAAGCACTCTGACAGCCCAGAAGCATACCATCCTCAGGCATGGATATAGACAATTGCAGCATGTTTGGTAGAGTTAAGGAACTAAATGTTGTAGAAACCTAGAGGAGGGAATGACTCCCTCAACTGGAAAAAAATCAGGAAAAAATTCTCAGTGGAGATTACATGTGAGCTGGAATCTCAAATAAGAGTGGACTTTCGAGTTCTCATTGACTACTATATGCCCTCTGGAGCCAGATTCAAAACCTGTCTCCACCACTTCCCAGCTGAGTAACCATAAGATAAATTCTCTTTTTATCTGTCCTTCAGATTCTCCCTCTCTAAAATGGAAAGTTATATCCTTTACAGCGTTGTTGTGAGAATTAAATGGAATTATCTATTAAAAAAATATAGCTTGATGCTCAGTAATATCACTTACACAGCCATTATCTTGGGAGCTCAGAAGCATGCCTGATGGACATGGAATGAGGCTAGTGCTCCCTCATAGCTGGAGCAGAGGTCCCATGAGGCAGAGGGGAGCAGATGGAAGGAGAGGCTAAGGCCAGGTCATGGAGGGTTTTGTAAGGAGGCAGAGTTTAACCTTGATTTGAAAAGAAGCAATGAACCATAAAAGGATAATAAGTAGCATGAAAAGTAGCATGTTCATATGTGCAGTTTCAAAATCTCTCTGGCTGTAGCATGAAGATGGAAGTGAGAGTAGGCCAGACTGAAGGCAGGCAGGAAGGGGAGGCCATTATTCAAATTAAACCCAGAAATGCAGAGTAGATAGTGGGGGAAAGAGGAGAAAGGTCCCAGGGAAATGCAATTAATAGGTTTTGTCGTGTTGTCACACTAGGTCTGGCAATACAAGAAGGCTTGGTTAAATCCTTTGGATTTAACCCAATAGAGCTTAACAAAAGACCTTCTTTAAGAGGTGTGGGCAGAGTTATGGGAACAAAAAAGAGCATGAGACATTCAGGCACAGGCAAAAGAAGGGAGATATTTCCACCCCAGACCTAAGAAGGCAAGGGAAGGGAATAGCATTGCCACAGACCAGAGAAACCAGAAGCCAAGAAAGGTGGCTGACTCAGCAGGAGTCATAGCTGTAGACAAGAATGCAGTCTCTGCAGACCATGGCTAGGCAGGGGGAAGAGGGGTAGGAAATAACATATCTAGACTCTCTCCCCATCCACTCTCTTGTCTCCTGCCAATGCCTTTTATTGGCCAAACCCAACTGAAAGCTGGAGGTCAGGAACACCTGGGTCATGTGGTCTATAGATGTCAGCCTTCCTGGGCAAAAGCAGGTTAGAGAAGGATAATAAATACAATGGATCAGAGGGTAGGGAGGGAGAGATAAAGGATCAATATCATGGTAATCATTAGATGGGAGTAGAGAGTGCTTCAGAGGGTGAAGAGGAGGAATTTCTAACTAAGGAAATTACTCAATTAAATTGGAAGTAGAGGATTGAGATGCCTATTCAAGTAAATTACCTTCAGGTTCTTGTTACCCTCAGTGTTTGCCCCCAATCTGTATCTTCCTTCCCTTTCATTTTCATCTGCAAATATGATATTGCTAACTGCTTGGATAATGTAGCCAGATTTGCTCCAGATGCGTATAATTTAATTGATACTACAGCTAAAAAACAAATGGGTCTATAACTTATTTTCAAAATACTACACAAAAATAAGGATGGCCTGTGAAAGAAAAACAGAAAGGTAGGGGAGGGAGAGCTTCTCACTGCTCTGCAAAAATTCTTTTTCCACAAACACCACTGGGAGCCAAAAAGCTATGTGTAAAATTGGCCCAGCCCTTAAGACTCTGCCCCTTTCTGCCTGACACATGCAATTCCCTGTGTCCCTGACAGATTCCAGGGCTGGATGGATCGCACATTGGAGCACCAGACCACAGTGACGTGATCCTCTGAGTGAAGCTGAGGCAGACACACCCCAGAGATGGGGGAAACGCCTGAGGACCAGAAACTCTGTTACTACAGGAGTCGCTGGAACTGTTGACAGCAACAGCCAGGCTTTCTTTCTGCAAAGTGCTCCCAGGAAACCTTTACCGGCCTGGAGAGTTGAGGGGTTTTCATCACTAATTAACATGTTTTCCACACTGGGGCCAGAAGTAGGAGTCGCTAAGAGACACGGGGAGGCATGAAGGAGATGGACTGGCAGTTCTGGGCATACCTTGGCTTAGAATTTTACTTTGTGGGACTCAAGGAAAAGCCCAACCTCCACTGGGGGTTTTCAAGGCCCTTCATGATCTGCTGCCTGCCCTGACTCACTTCTCCAGGTCACTACCCAACACTGCACACTAGCCTTAGCCCAACTAAACTACTGACATTCTAGCCGTATACCCTGCAAACTCCTTAGGCATCTGGACTTCTTCACATGCCTTTCCCTCTGCTTGAAATACCCTTTTCTTCTTTTCTACATAGAACTCTCCTACTTTTTAATGTAAGAAGGTTCTCTACCTATGTTTAGATTTCTCCAGGAAGGCTCTGCAGAGGAGTTGTCAGGCACTCCTAGTTCTATGCTTCTGTCATGCTTTGGAGTGCCCTCTAAAGCAGCAAATTAGTAAATGCCTAATTGGGGCATGATGTCCTGCTCCTCCTCAAGACCATGAGCTGCTAAAAAGCAGAGTTGATGTTATAGTAACCCATGGTATTCACATCTTAGTACTGAGTCTATGCCAGAATAACAGTGCAAGGTGCTCATAGCACTAAAGAAGCTGATTCTTCTCCTATTGAATAATTCTTTTCAGAAATTTCTTTGTTTTGTTTTCTGAAATCTGGAGCTTATAACTGATGGGTTATAGTTTTGCTTTCTGAAGCATAAATAAAGCTGATCATTCTCCTATTGAACAAATTCTTTTCAGAAATTTCTTCCTTTTTCTTTCCCTTTGTTTTCTGAAATCTGCAGCTTGTAACTGATGGGTTAGAGTTTTGCTTTCTGAAGCATGTGTAATAGTCCCTTCTGGTGCCACATGCCAGCCTTTCAGATCTTCCAGTGCAGTGACCATGCCTCCATTAGGCTTACTCTCCACCATATTCTTCCTGTTAGCCTAAATTCGGTTTTGTGTAAAACATCACTTTTGAATTCAAACAGATTTGAATTTGGATATGAGCTCTGCCACTCCTAGCCCCAAGTTACTCATCAAAATAGAGATAAAAATATTTACTTTGCAGGAATATTGAGAGAGTTAAATAAAATATTGGGTAAAAAACTGGCTAGCAAGAATCCTGGCAGATGTTGATATATCTGAAATGTTTAATGACTGAATCAATACATGAGTGAACTGGGGCTTTGTGTCATATAGGTGGAGTCACATTTTAGACATCTACCTCTCTTACACTAGTTAAGCATCAATAAATGGTAGATTTATTATATATGCCTGCCAGGATATTAGAACAGAATACTAACCAAACAAGACATACACAATTTCTGCTTTAATTGATCCTGGGAAAGTCATTGAACAAATAGTGATAAAATAATGGTAGAATAAACTTGCAGGTCACACAGCTGAGTTCATCTGAGCAGGTCAGTGAAGGGATTCTTGTCAGAGGTGGTCTTGTATTAGAGAATAGAGTACTTAGACAATCATTAATGTAATAATTATTTGCTCTTCATTTAGTCATTATTTGTGTAGTTCTCTTGGGAACATTAGAAAAGAGAAGACAAATAAATTGGCTAGGCAAAAGCATTGAACACTGTAATATTATCAAAATTAAGCAACACAAAAGCTTCACCCCTAATCTCTGAAAGTTAACTGATTGGTAAACGTGAAGGTAAATACACTAATTGGTAAATACACTGGGTCAGTGGTTCTTAAGTGACAATATATGTAACACATTTCACAGGGTGGTGCCAAATTTTTGTCAATGTATAAAACTGATGTTTATTATAACTGAGATTATACATTATTCCTTCAATACTGCTAGGCTGATAATTTGAACTCTGGAAATAATATATTCATGATGTCCAGTGGAGTGAGTGAAATTTGCTGTTGGTGCTATTACCTCTTCTATTCAGTATTGTACTGGAAGTTTCCAGCCAATGCAATAAGTCAAGAGGAACAAAACAAAGCATAAGAATGGCAAAGGAGTAAATAAGATTGTTATTATACACAAGTGACATAATGGTATATGTGGTATATGTGGAAAATCCAAATATATGGATAAATTATTAGAGGTAACATGAATCCAGTAAGACCACTAAATTCATAAGGTCAATACATAATTAAAAATAAATTTTAAAAAATCTAAAGAAAATAAAAATATTGATATATAGCCTACTACACATCTAGTCAACATACAATTAAAATTTTTTTTAATTTAAAAATATAGATATATAGCCTACTACACAGCTAGGCTACATGGTATAGCCTTATTGCTCCTAGGCTGCAAACCTGGACAGCATGTTACTGTGCTGATACTGTAGGAAATTGTAACACAATGGTAAGTATTTTTGTATCTAAACATATCTAGACATAGAAAATGTACAGTGAAAATGTGGGATATAAGATTAAAAATGGTACATCAGTATAAGGCATTTACTATAAATGAAGCTTTCAGACTGGAAGTTGCTCTGGATGAGTCAATGATGTATAGTAAGTGAACATGAAGGCCTAGGACGTTACTGTATATTACTGTAGACTTTATAAACACTATACTCGGGCTACACTAAATTTATGAAAACATAAGGTAATTGTGTTACAATGTTATGATGGCTACAACATCACTAAGTAATAGGAATTTTTCAGCTACATTATAATCTCATAGGAACATCATCATATATTTGGTTCATCTTTGACCAAAAAGTCATTATGTGAAGCATGACTGTATATAGAAAACTATAAAACATTACTGAAGAAATTAAAGATCTTTATAAATTGAAGGATATACCATGTTCATAGATTGGGGCACTTGATATTTTAATATTGTCAGTTCTCCTCAATGTGATCTACATCTTCAGTGCAATCCCAATCAGAAATTCCAGAACTTTTTCCTGGAATATCAGTTTGGATTACTCAGATGTAGACTCTGAAATGAGGATTTGTATTCAAGTACTTTACTAAGGAAATGTTCTCAAAAAAAAAAAAAAAAACTGATTAGAAAATTGGCAAGTACAATATGCAAGGGGAGTAAAGCAAGCAAACTTTTTATTTCAGCCTGATCTGACAAAGGAGCACAGGTGTAAGTTGCACCTCAGAGCTTTCCTCCTTCAAGGCAAATAAGCTGGGCTTTTAGATCCTACAACAGTTAGTTATTGCTAACATCTACCCAGAGGAACATAAACTCCCAGGCATGTCCTGCTTTTTGTACAAGTGGGCAAAGTGGCTCTAGTAACTTTTAGGGAGTCCTTCAGTGAGAATCACAGGTTCAGGAAGTAGAAAGCAAACACACAACACACAGAAACTAGGGAGTGGGGTTTGGGCAAACATAAAGAGTAAAAGAGATGCAAGGGGTTTGGGTAAAGTCCTGACACAGCTCCCATCATGAAATCAATGAGCTGAAGCTGAAATGTATATAAAAATGTAAAGAGCCAATCCAAACAAATATAACTTGGAAAAGGAGGAATAAACTTGGAGTATTTATTCTACATATTATAAATCTACATTAATTAAAACAAGTGTGGTTCTGGTGCCGTAATAGACAAATAGCCAATGGAACAAAAAATTCCAAAAACAGATGTATACACATATGGTCACATGATTTATATCAAAGATGTCTATAGTGTACTGGAAAAACCATGATGTTTTTAATAATTTGTCCTGAATTGATTGAATACTAATATAGAGAATAATGAAGCTTTAACACAAAATTCAATCCCAGATGGATTGTAAACATGTGACAAGTAAAAAAGCCTCTGAAAGATAACCTACAATCATATATTTATGACCCTGAGGTAGGTAAATATTTCCTTAATAGGATAAAATACACTAATCATATAGGATTCATACATGACTTTAGTAAGAAAAAAATTTTCTGTTCATTGAAAGTTACCATTAAGATAGTGAAAAGACAACAAAGTAGGGGGAGATATTTAAACTACATATATCCAACAGAGGATTTATAATAAAAATTTAAAGGATTCCTATAAATCAATAAGAATAGGACAGATAATACAATTTTAAGTCAGTCTAAAGACTTAAAGAAGCATATCATGAAAGAGAATGTCCAAACGGCCATTGGCACATGTTCAACATTAGTAGCCATCAGGAAATTAAAATTAAAACCACAATGAGATGTCACTACATACCCACAAGAATTACTAAAATTTGTTTTAAATGACAATACCATGCATTTCCCAAAGTGTAACGCATCTGGAACTTTTATGCACTGCTGGTAGTGGTGTAACCTGTCTGAACAACTTTGGAAAACTAGAAGAGTCTATTAAGGCTGAAAGAATGCACAATCCATGACCAAGCAATTTAACATCTAGATATATACTTAAAAGTTTGTTAATCTGTACAATAAAATACATCATAGCAACTTTATTAATACCCAAGAAATGAAATTGGTCCAAATGCCCCATATACCCAGAATGGAATACCACATAGTGATGAAAAACAAAATCTTACTACACAATACATGCATCAATCTCACTAATAAAGGAGGCTCAATGCAAGTAAATGTTGTATTATTACATTCATAGAAACTATAAAAGCAGACAAATCAATGGTGATAGAAGTCAGTACAGTTGTAGCCTTTATAGAGTATATAGGATTGGTAAGGGACAGGAGCTGTTGGGACAGACTTATATCTTGATTTAAATCGTAATTATATGGGGGTATGCATTTGTAAAAATTCATCAATCCACAAGTTTAAGATTTGTACCTTGTATTATATGTAAGTTATACTTTGTTCATAAAAAGGAAAGCTTTAAAAACCAAAAATTCTACAAGTTAATTTTAGACATTCTAGAAAGTATAAAAATGTACAATGGGAATCTCAGTGTTAACATTTTCTAATTTCAAAAACAACTGTATATTGTTAATGCTGTTTTGTAGTCTATAAACAATTTTCCTACAAACAGTGCCAGGATCATTTTCTTCTCATTCAATAAATTTTCCACAACATAAAAAAATTGACTGTATAAATTTGTAAAGGTACATCATGATCCCAAGACAGCCGAGGAGAACTTTCCTCACGCTCTTGTACACAGGAATGAATAGTATAACAAGAAGAAAACAGTTCTTCTGAAATAGTGAACAGCCTAAAGAGTGATGACAGAAATAGGCAATATCAAGCTAGAGAAAAAAGTCAGATCACATAGAAAGAGAACCCCATCAGCTAACAGTGGCTTCTTATCAGCAGAAACCTTACATGCCAAAAGAGAGTGGGACCTATTTTCAGTATTCTTGCAGAAAGCAAATACCAATCAAGAATTTCATATCCCACCAAACTAAGTTTTTTAAGTAAAGGAGAAATGAAAACTTTTTCAGACAAGCAAGCACTAAGGGAATTCCATTACCACTAGACCAGCCTTGTAAAAGATCCTTAGGGAGTTCTAAACATGAAAACAAAAGAACAATGCCAGTTACTACAAAAATACACTTCAGTGCATAACCCACAGGCCCTGTAAAGCAGCTACACAATAGAAACGACAAAGCAACCAGTTAACAATTTCACAATAGAATCAGAACCTTACATATAATTACTAATCTTGAATGTATAATAAATGGGCTAAACACCTCACTTGAAAGGCGCAGGAGTAGCAAGTTGGATTTAAAAAAAGAAAAATGAGACCCATACATCTTGTGTCTTCGAGAAACTGACCTTGCATGTAATGACACCCACAGGCTCAAAGTAAAGAATTGGCGAAAACTCTGTCACACAANAAAAAAAAAAAAAAAAAAAAAAGAGTAGGGGTCACTATTCTCATACCAGATAAAATAAACTTTAAACCAACAACAGTAAAGGAGGACAAAGGAGGGCATGACATAATGACATAATGATAAAGGGTTCAATTCAACAGGACAACTGAACCATCCTACATATACACACATTCAACATTGAGACACCCAGAAATATGAAACAAGCATGTCTAGATCTACAAAAGGACTTAGATAGCCACATGATAATAGTGGGGCACTTCAACAATCTACTGATAGCATTAGACAGATTATCAAGGCAGAAAATTAACAAAGAAACTGAATCCAGCAACACATCATTAACCACAACCAAGTAGGCTTTATACCTGGGATGTAAGGTTAGTTCAACATATGCAAATTAATAAATGTAATTCACCACATAAACAGAATCAAGAACAAAAACCACACAATCTTCTCAACAGACATAGGAAAATCTTTTGATAAAATTTAACATCCCTTCATGATTAAAAAAAAAAAAAAACCCTAACTAGGCATCAAAGAAACATATCTCAAAAGAAGAGCCATTTATTACAAACCCACAGCCAACAACATATTGAATGAGCAAAAGCTGGAATCATTCTCCTTAAAAACAGGAACAGGACAACAATGTTGACTCTTACCACTTCTATTCAACATAGTACTGCAAGTCCTAGCCAGAGCAATCAGGAAAGACAAAGAAATGCCATCCAAATAGGAAAAGAAGTCAAATTAACTCTCTTCATGGATGATATGATTCTGTATCTAGAAAAGCCAAATGATTCTACCAAGAGGCTCTTAGAATGGATCAACAACTTCAGAAAAGTTTCAGGATGCAAAATCAATGTACAAAATCAGCCGCATTTCTACACACCAATAACATTCAAGCTGAAAGCCAAATCAAGAATGCAATTCCAATTGAGTGTCAGTGTACACTGCTCAGGTGATAGGTGCACCAAAATCTCAGAAATTACCACTAAAAAACTTACCATGTAACCAAACACCATCCATTCCCCAAAAACCTATCAAAATAAAAAGTAAAAAAAATTTAAGAAGAATGCAATTCCATTTACAATACCTACAAATAAAAATACCTAGGAATATGGCTAACCAAGGAAGAGGTGAAAGATCTCTGTAAGAAGAATTACAAAACATGGCTGAAAGAAATCACAGATGACATAAACCATTTATGGAAATGGAAAAGTGGAAAACCATTCATGCTCATGGATTAGAGGAATCATTATCTTAAATTGTCAGTACTGCCCAAAGAAATCTACAGATTCAATATTATTTCTATTAAACTACTAATGTCATTTCTCACAGAACTAGAAAACTATTCTAAAATTCATATGAAACCATAAAATGACTGATAGTCAAAGCCATCCTAAGCAAAGAGAACAAAGCTAGAAGTATCACATTACCCAATTTCAAACTATTCTATAAGGCTACAATAACTAAAACAGCATGGTACTGGTACAAAAATAGACACATAAACCAATGGACCAGAATAGAGAACCCAGAATCAATGCTGTACACCTACAACTATCTGATCTTTGACAAAATCAACAAAAATAAGAAATGGGGAAAGGACTCCCTATTCAATAAAAGGTGCAGGAAAGACTGGCTAACCACATGTAGAAGAATCAAAGTAGACCCCTGCCTTTCACTGTATACAAAAATTAACTCAAGATGGATTAAACATTTAGGTATAAGACCTCAAACAATAAAAATCCTAGAAGAAAACCTAGAAAATACCATTCTGGATATCAGCATAGCCAAGGCTTTTCAAGAGCAATTGTAACAGAAAAAAAAAAGTGATAAGCAAGGCCTAATTAAACTAAAGAGCTTCTACATAGCAAAAGAAACTATCAACAGAGTAAACAGACAACCAACAGAATAAGGGATAATATTTTCAAACTATACATCAGACAAAAATCTAATATCCACAACCTATAAGGAACCTAAACAATTCAACAAGCAAAATACAACCCCATTAAAAAATAGGCAAAGAGCATGAACAGACACTTCTCAAAAGAAAACCTACAAGCAGCCAATAAACATATTAAAAAATGTTCAACATCACTAATCATTAGAGAAATGCAAATTAAAACCACAAAAATATACCATCTAACATCAGTCAGAATGGCTACTATTAAAAAGTCAAAACAGAACAGATGCTGGCAAAGCTGCAGAGAAAAGGGAACAATTACACAGTTGGTAGGAGTGTAAATTAGTTCAGCCACTGTGGAAAGCAATTTTTTAAAGGACTTAAAACAGAACTACCGTTTGACCCAGCAATCCCATTACTGGGTATATACCCAAAAGAAAACAAAGTGCTTTACCAAAAACATGCATGCACTTGTATGTTCATTGCCACACTATTCACAATAGCAAAGACATAGAATCAACCTAGGTGCCCATCAGTATGGATTAGATAAATAAAATGTGGTACCTATATACCATGGAATACTAGGCAGCTATAAAACGAATGAAATCATGTCTTTTGCAGCAACATGGACATAGCTAGAAACCATTATCCTAAGAAAATTTATGCAGGAACAACCAAATACCACATGTTCTCAGTTATAAGTGGGAGCTAAACATTGGGTATACTGAACATAAAGATGCGAAAAATAACTGGAGATAAACACTGGGGACTACTAAAGGTGGGAGCCATGAGGGCGGACAAGAGCCAAAACACTGTATATTGGATACTATGCTCACTACCTGAGTGACAAAACCATTCATACCCAAGACCTCACTGTCAGACAATAGGCTTCTGTAACAAACCTGTGCATGTACTCCATGAATATAAAATAAATGTTGAAATTATTTTTTAAAAAAAAATTTTACATGGTCAATGATGCAAAGGCATACAGAGTGGTGGAATGGACATTAGAAACTCAGAAGCAGGGATGGCAGGAGCTGGGTCAGGGATGAAAAATTATCTGTTGGGTTCAATGTGTACACTCTTTAGGTGATGAGTACACTTAGAGCCTAGATTCCACCACTACAGAATTTGTTCATGTAACCAAAAACTCCTTATACCCCATAAAGCTATTGAAACAAAGTTTAAAAGAAAAAAAGAAATGGGCAACAATTCATGAGGGCTTCTCATAAACGTTAATAATTGTTCACACAAAGTATGCAGGCTTCTCAACCTAGTGTTTGTTTCAAATACTGAAATTTTTCCAAGCAATATTAAAGAAGTATTAAAGTAAATATTCATTCTGTACTCTTTTTTAATGAAAATTTATGAAATTATTTTTAAAACTTGACAACTATTGAGAAAAAAATAGAGCTTTGGTTGAGAAAAATTAGGGAACCACTGAGCTAGGTCATCACTTACAATATTTCTCTCCAGTAGCGCAATTACACACCAGTGTTTAGGATCAGCTACAGGGCTTGTTTCAAGTCATTTGTTATGAATATTAATGAAAAAAGTGATTGTGAGCGTTTTATACATTTTTATGAATTAAGGTAGATTCAAATATTTCTATATTTCATTTAGATACTAAAATGCTAATTTATGTGGTAACAAAAATGATGGTGTTTCACGAAGTTTACCAAGAACCAAACACAGTTCTGAATGTGCTCATGGGTGTATGTTTATGTTAGCATCATCTGTTGCACATATCTTATTTCAAAGCTTTTCCCCCCACTTCTTCTGAACCTCCTTGAGCTTCATTTTTGCCATCCATAAAGCAAGGTATAATCATTTTTACTTACTTTGTAGGTTGATATAAGGATTACACAATAACACCTGTTCAATGTGTACTGTCTGGTAGATGCTCCACCAAGCACTTCCCACATATTTTTATTTTCTGGATCTGACATTCTGAATATAAAATGTGAGTCAATCTCAGCTGAACAACAGTTCATGTCCAACTCAGACCATTATTTTATGAAAACTTGATTTTCTTCATGGAGCATTGTAAGAAACCAACACACTTTCCAGGAGCAAAAATGAGAAACACAAGCTTTCACCCTTTGTAGAGTCATGTTTTAGTGGCCCAAATACAAATAAAAAGTATTTGTTCTGGAGATTAATTTTTTAAGCAAACATAGAGCCATGCAACCTTACTCTTTATCCTCTCACTTCATAGCTTGTACCCCCACCTGAATCAATACTGTCTTCTCTCAATAGAATTTAAACTCCAATCGGCCAGCTATTTTGTCAGTTTTATTTGTCATCTAACTTCAGAGTTTGGAAGATTGCCTGACATAGCGGCCACTCAATAAATATTCACTGGCTTATTGAACAAGCATGAATGAATGAGTGAATAATGGGATGAGGGCTTCAGAACCATAATGCCAGGCCAGCAGTCTCTGCTTGTATACTTCCTGTCACTAAAGCAGACACATTCCTAGTTTTAGGAGAAGGCTCTGCTTCACTAGCCTGTGTTAACACATCATCTGTAATTATACGCAGTCTATTGTTCCTTCTATCAGTCAGTGTCTTGACAAGAAACAGAATACCCACTATGTTTAGCTGAAGGAAACTTAGTGAAGAGATTATTTACAGAAGTGTGGACAGTGTTAAGGGAACCAACAAGAGATAGGAACATACCCAGATACCAACGATGGCAAAGAGCTGTTACCACCCCAATGGCTAAAGGGACAAGGAGAAAGACCAATATTGCCCAGTGAGTCTGGAAGATCAGGAAGAGGGGCTGCCCCACCAAGGATGCAGCCCCTGCTGAACACATGCAACCACGGTGAGGTGGAGGGGGATTGAGAGATTGAGTACTCACACCTCTCTCTTGTCTTTGCTCCAGTATCCTGTAGTACTCACTGCCCAGACTCAACTGGAAAACAAAGAAGAACCTGGGTGATACATTCCATAGGCGCCAGACTCTAGGGGCTCAGAGTAAATAGGAAAACAGTAGAGAGCATATCTAGAGGGACTGATAGGGAAGAACCAACACAGATTTGTTTTTCACATATTTTCACATATTTTCCACCCATGGGTTGAAAATGAGCCCAAATATTCACTGTGCCCTCTATCTTTAATTCTTTATGACAGGCTTTAATCCTTTCTACCTAACTACATTCACTGGTCTGTCGTCATATTGATCTTGTGTGATCACATGTGGAAAGCAAATACAAGTTAAAGAGTAATCACATAGTTGCGGGTACCCAGCATGTGAGCACCCAGCAGATGCCAGACACTGGGCTGAGCACTGGATAGAGAACAGCACATGAAGCTCCTGTTTCCTCAAGATACTTACAGAAATAGAGTGGAGGATTCAAAAGAAAGAACAAAACACCTAAAATTGTAACAACAAGTCAAGATAGCAGTTATTGGAAATAAACGAAGAAAACCATGAAATGCTTTCTTAATGAAAAATGGAAGGCTTGGTTCAGTGACTCCTGCCTGTAATCCCAACACCTTGGAAAACCAAGGCAGGAGGATTGCCTGAGCCCAGGAGTTCAAGACCAGTTTGGGCAACATAGTATGATGCTGTCTCTACAAATAATAATTTTAAACAATTATATGCGTGTGGTAGCACATACTTGTGGTCCTAGCTACTCAGGAGGCTGAGGCAGGAGGATTGCCTGAGTCCGGGAGGTTGAGGCTGCAGTGATCTATAATCACACCATTGCACTATAGCCTAAGTGACAAAGACCCTGTCGCAAAAAAAAAAAAAAGAAAAGAAAAGAAAAGAAATTTACATGATTGAATTCCTTTTTACAAAGTTTTATCTTCTTTAAGCTTTTGTACTTTACAAGAAAAAAAAAAGACATTGGTGTTGAGTTAGGGCAGCCAAAACAACAGTGAGTAGAAAGAATTTCTGGGCAAAAGAGTGGAAAGAGAAGCTCTGGAATCAAAAACAGGGAATCAAATCTTTTTTTCTATCACTTTGAAGTCCAAAACACCTGCAATTTCATCTCTACATGGTGATAGTGATACCTATGCTGCAGGGTGGCTGAGAAAATGAAATTATTGGACTTTTTGTACACAAAAGCATTTCTGGGCACTGTGCTAAGAATTTGCAGTGTTATCATTTCTAGTTAAAATATTCAACCAACATATAATGAGTAGGGAAGGAAGTAGACCTAATATAGGTAAAATCTCTATATGTCCCTGTAATTTTAATTGAGGTCATCTTAGGAATAAATGTTATTATAACACTCCCATATGATTTCAAATTGTGTTCTTAATTTTCTACCCCAAGGAAAAAAGCAAATGATTGCATATCAAAAAAAAAAAAAAAAATCTGTTCAGTGGCTAAAGCTTCAGATTAGAGTGAATTTCAAGGTTGACTGCCGTGTCAGAGTTAATGATTTTGTCCCCAGAAACTTGGAATTTGTAATTATACTAAAGACTATAAACAGTGTTGGAAAGAGCCTATCTTCAGCTTGTTTTTTCCCAGAATTTCCCAGAACTGCTCCCTGCCATAATCCCTTTCTGCAATAACCTCAACTGTATGCAATAGTATAATAGTTAAAATCGTGGCGCCTGGCACTCTCCTGAATTTATAAACCAGTCAATCTGTTATCAGTGTTGTTATTAGGTCATCAAGATTGTTTATCCAAAAAGTGACCCCAACCCCATCCAATGTTTGGCTAAGGCTAAATCAAAGATGGGAAAATTATAATAAACTAAATAAGTTGGTTTGAATCCTCGGTAATAAGCACATGCATCAAAAAGAAGTGAAAGAAGCAAAGTTATTTAAAAATGGGAAATTTGTTAGTTTTCAGTAGCAAAGCAGGACTGGCAAAACAGAAGGGAGTAGAAAAGAGGGAAGAAGAAAGGGAAGGATGAGAGGGGAAGAAAGGGGAGCCAGGAGAGACAAAGTGAGTGAGAAGAAAGAAGGAGGAGGAGGAGGAGTAGGAAGAAGAAAAGAAAGAAAAGACAAAGGAAGAGAAAGCGAAAGTTCACAATAACATTAGCTTCTAAGAAGAACGGGTTTGGTCTCCTATTGTGGCATCCAGTGCCACTGGTATTTAAATGATTCCACCATCCAAGGATTATTTATGAGCTTCAAGACCATAAATCTGTTCTGTATGACCCTGGAGCACGGCTTACGTCCTTTGGGACATGCTATGTGATACAGCTAAGCCTCTATTGCAGCCCATTCCCCATCCTTGATCCCTTTCTTTCCACAGTCTTTCGGTCTTCTCATATTAAGTTGGAATTCCACACTGGCAGAGCTAGAGGGCTCTTGGAGTTCATTTAGTCCAGCCCTGCTATTCTAAAGAAAAACTAAAGCCCAGAGAAGAATAGCAGTTATTTGTCCAAAAAACCAAGACTAGAAAAACAATACTTGCTCCAGTCTGAGGTGCCTCAAAAAAAATGAGATTTTATATAGAGCTGCAGTTGAGATAAGAGGATCAGGAATTGTTTACCCCTGAACTACCACTCCCTGTGCTCAGTGATTCTTTTGACAGGAAGCAAACTCTTTTGCTCTTCAGGGAGAATGAAGAATGTTGGGACTGACATTCATTGAGCATTTCCTTTGTGCCAGCCACTGTGCTCCTTGCTTCAGATCGATGATCTCATTTAATCTTCTCTACAACCTAGTAACACAGCTTCTCTGAGCACCAGTTTCCTCATCTGTAAGATGACTTTCCCAAGGTCACATAGAGTAAGTTTGTTTGCCTTTTAAAAAGCAATGGTGCAGGGGCAGATGGGGTGGATTTTGGAACCACTTGGATAAAGACACACAAAAATGAAAATTATCAGAAATTTCTTAGTATGCTTTTCAGAATCACTCCTAAAGGCAGATGGATAGATATAGAAAGCTACAGAAGAAGAGAGACATATTCATTCATGTGCTTTTTTTCACAGTCAGCTAGGTTGTATTAACAATTTCATTACTCAAGGGAGGCTATCCTTTATATCTACAACAAGCACAGCTTTATTGTTAGGCCACCGAGATTTGAGAGTTCTTGCCCATTCCACAGTTCAATCAAGCGTTCATCCAGCAGCCTTCTTCATGGTGATTCAGAGATCAGATTCCTCCCTCTTGTGGCACTGCCATCTTCACCACGTGACCTCCAAGGCAGCCACAGAAAAAGAGGGGATTAGAGAATTGTGCAGAAGAGAATACATCACTACTACCCACCTACCACTGGCTCTGCCATGAGTGCAAAGGACTAGGATGAGGTTTAGCTGTGTGACTGAGAAGAAAGGAAATCAGACCTGTAGTAAGCACTAGTGTTCTCTGCCACAATCTATTGCCTTAAATAGGCAAAGTACTCTCCCATTATGTCAGAGGAGATTACCCCCAATAACCATGTGAGTTCAGTACCCTCAGAGTAAACCTCTGAGGGGATAATTGGATTTGATCAAGGAATTGATCAAGGTTACACAGACTTAGGCTGTAGAGGCAGAATAGCTCAGGTCAGATTTCAGATATAAATGCAGAGTTCGTTCCTTCAAGGTCCCAGGCAATCCTCCTGCTGATCAAGGGAGCTAGGAAACATCTGGCTCATCATTACCTAGCACAGCATCTGTAAGGCATTTCTCAACACCTAATGAACATCATGATAGCAACCACACGGGCTGAGATACTCAGCGCCACTCCTCCATTAAGGCAGCCAAGGAAGGAAGGGCCTGGGCTTTTCTGTCTAAATTCTTAGAATCATTGAGTCAAACTGGCCTCAAGATACTAGGTTGGCACAGTCTTGGTAGGGGAAATCAGGCATCCTGACTTCTCACTCAGAACTCTTCAAGCTTCCAGGAGTATTGCAGCCCTCTGGTGTGTGCCCAAGACATAACTGGAAAACTTGTTCCAGTGTCTCCCTGTACAAGATAACGGTTTACAGATTGGAAAGTTAAAGCATAATCTAACACAAAAGGGGGGTTTGCTTCAGTATATAACTGATGAAGTAAAATTGACAGTATATTAAAAACAAATATAAACACTGAGAAATGGAACATTAATAGAAAGCAAACTAGAGGCAAGAAACCTGAATTTTGGATCTGGCTGTGAAACTTATGATTTGTGTGATCCTGAACAGTTAGCTACAGTATTTTCTGGATCCTGACATTCTCTTTTGTTGAAACCAAATAGGTTAGGTTCAGTGGTTCTCAACTAGGGGCAGCACTGTCCCTTAAGGGGCATTTGTCAAAGCATAAGGGCATTTTTTGATTGTCACAATGCCTGGAAGACACAACTAGCACTCAGCAAGCAGCGAGGCCAGGGAAGCTCCATGTCCTGCTATATGTGGAAGAGTCTTACCCAGTAAAGAATTGTTCCTCTCGTAATGCCAGTGTCATCATTGTAAGAACAAAAATCACCCAGGATAACATCTCACTGCTAGGATCAAAGATTTATTAACATAAAATTGGCCTAACTTTCTGCTTTCCTGGCTAGGAAACTCAGAGTAAATTGGAGAATTGTCATTCACAGCTCCTTGTAACCCAAGCACTTGGTATTATACTTTCTACCCCTTCTTTTCCTCATTCTCAATATGTAATATCTCTATCCCTCTCTCCAACACACACACACACACATTTCAAGCTTCTTAACTTTTCAATGTTACCCTTATGGTCCACTTTTAAATAAATCTTTTTTTCTACTGTTAATATACTTTTAAAAATAATTTTTTTATTTCTATTTCAACAGTTTTTGGGGTATGGGTGGATTTTGCTTACATTAATACTTTTTTTTTTTTTTTCTGAGATGGAGTAGCATTCTTGTCACCCAGGCTGGAGTGCAATGACATGATCTTGGCTCACTGCAATCTCTGCCTCCCAGGTTCAAGAGACTCTCCTGCCTCAGCCGAGAAGCTGAGATTCTTCAGGTACACACCATCACACCCAGCTACTTTTTGTATTTTTAGTAGAGATGGGGTTGCACCATGTTGGCCAGGCTGGTCTAGAACTCCTGACCTCAGGTGATCTACTCACCTTGGCCTCCCAAAGTGCTGAGATTACAGGCATGAACCACCATGCTTGGCCTGGATAATTTCTTTAGTGGTGATTTCTGGGATTTTGGTGCACCCATCACCAAAGCAGTGTACACTGTACCCAATATGTAGTCTTTTATTCCTCACCCCCTCCCAACCTTCCCCTTTGAGTCCTCAAGGTCCATTATAGTATTTTTATGCCTTCTCAACCTCAAAGCTTAGCTCCCACTTATAAGTGAGAAAATACAATATTTGGTTTTACATACTATATTTTCTTTATCCACTAGTTGGTTGATGGGTACTTAGGTTGGTTTCATATCTTTGCAGTTGCAAATTGTGCTGCTATAAACATGAGTGTGCATGTGTCTTTTTCATATGATAATTTCTTTTAATTTGAGTAGATACCCAGTAGTGGGATTACTGGATCAAATGTTAGTTCTACTTTTAGTTCTTTAAGGAATCTCCATATTGTTTTCTATAGTAGTTGTACTAGTTTATACTCCCTCCAGAAATTAAAGATGAAACAAATGGAAACACAACCCATGCTCATGGATGGGTAGAATCAATATTGTGAAAATGACCATACTGCCCAAAGCAATCTACAGATTCAATGCAATTCCCATCAAACTACCATCATCATTCTTCACAGAATTAGAAAAAAATACTAAAATTCATATGGAAGCAAAAAAGCGCCTGCATAGCCAAAGCAAGACTAAGCAGAAAAAAAAAATAAAAGTTGGAGGCATCATATTACTCTTTATTCAAATTATACTATAAGGCTATATCAAAACAGCATAGTACTGGTATTAAAATAGGCATGTAGACCAACTGAGCAGAATAGAGAACCCAGAAATAAAGCCAAACACTTACAGACAAGTATTTCAGTAAAGCATACAAAAACATAAACCGGGGAAAGGACACTCTATTCAATAAATGGTGCTAAGAAAAGTGGCAAGGCACATGTAGAAGAATGAAACTGGAACCACATCTCTCACCTTATACAAAAATCAACTCAAGATGGATAAATGACTTAAATCTAAGACCTTGGAACCGTGCAAATTCTAGAAGATAACACTAAAAAAGCAGTTCTAGACATTGGCTTAGGCAAAGAATTCATGACTAAGACCCCAAAAGCAAATGCAACAAAAACAAAAATAAATAAATGAGGCCCAATTAAACTAAAATGCTTCTGCATAGCAGAAGAAATTATCAGCAGAGTAAACAGACAACCCACATAGTGGGAGAAAATATTTTAAAAACTACCCATCTGACAAAGGACTAATATCCAGAATCTACAAGGAATGCAAACAAATCAGCAAGAAAAAAATAACCCCATTAAAAAGTGGGCAATTCTCAAAAGAAGATATAGAAACAGCCAACAAAACATATGAAAAAATGCTCAACATTAATTATCAGGGAAATGCAAATTAAAACCACAATGAGATACCTTCTTACTCCTGAAAGAATGGCCATATTGAAAAGTCAAAAAATAATAGAGGTTGGCATGGATGTGGTGAAAAGGGACACTTTACACTGTAAAATACTTTTTAAAAATGGATTTCTAGTTTAATATCACATTGTTTCATCGTAAGTTGTTTATATATGTTCCCTCCACTAGACCAAACTCCTCGATAGGAGAGAAACATGTCTTATTCCTACATTTATTCAATCATTCAAAATAGCATTTATAGTAGCTAATATTTATTTAGCATTTACTATGAACCAGGAACAGTACAAAGAGCTTTACATGTATTAAGCCAATTAGCCCTTAGGTACTATTCAGTACTTTATTCCCCATTACAGATGAGGAAATTGAGACTACAAGAGATTAAGTGACTTGCCCAGTGTCACATAAGTAGGCGTTGTGTTAGGAACTGGAGGCCCAGCGATGGAAATAAAGTTCCTGAACCCAAGCAGTTTGCATTCCAACAGACAAATAAATGGATATACACAGAGGAACATGATATATAGAAGAGCATGTTTCCAGGAATAATTGTAGAGGATGCCAAATGAGCACCAATGAAGGGCACAAAGCACACAGTGTCTGCAGAAGGAGAGACCCAGAGAAGGTGATGTCTGAACAGAAGTCAGGGGCCTGATGGGAGCAGGTCAGAGAGAAAACCAGAGCAAGACATCTCAGCAGAGAATCCCAAAGTGAGAGAATACACATTACAGGCACTGCAAATACTCAGCGTAACAATCATTGCTCTGAATCTAGGAAGAAAAGGGACCTTGCTCAAGCCCCAGAATTGGATTCTTATGGGAACTAGGGTCAGTAAGTGGTTGAGGCACAGTTTATAACCATGGTATCAGTTGTCTTCTGCAAGATAAATGTGCCCTGACGGGCCTTCCAGATAGGGTTTCATATGCAGGCAGGGAAAGGGGGGAATAAACCCTTTATGAAAGCCGTATCTATGCTAAGCATCTTCCCTGCTGTTTCATTTCATCCTTGTCTCTGTCCTATAAGGGAAGCATTATTTTCCCATTTTACAAGTGGGAATACTGAGGCTCAGAGAAAACAAAAATGTAGTAAGTAGCCAAGACAAGAATTTAACTCAGATCTGTCTGACTGCCAACTCCCAGTTCTTAGAAGGGCACCGCACTGCTCCTGGGGGCTCACCTATGTTCTCTCAGCCCAGTGAGTATTTATCAACTCTACTGACCCCTCCAGCTCCTTCTGGCAGGTCTGCTACTGCACCTTGACATCAATGTTTACTTAAAAGAATTTTCTCCTCTCTTCTGTGTGGTCTGATTCCAGTAAATCCAATGCCAATTTTGTTCATGCTCAATCTCAGTTTAGATAAACCAGTTAACAGAGTATATACGATAAAGCTGCTTGCCAAGTTATAAATTAAGTCATCAAACAAACACAAAATCAAATGAAGATCTAATTAGCTTGGTCCAATTACTCTGTTCTCGTCCAGCAAGTCTAGGATAATCTATAACAAACACCATGGAAGCAAAATAAACCACTCAGTTTCAAGTCCCTTTTTCCCTCTGTAGCCTTTTTCATCTTTCCCTCCCTCTGTCTCTAGTTTTTTCCCTTTTCATTTCTCTTTTTGTTTTCTTATCTTTCTCTTTCTTCCATTGTTTTTTTTTCTCTTGTTCCTTCTCTCTTCTTTACCCTGCTTTCTTCTTTTTTTCTATTTGTCTCTAGGGCTAAAGAGCCTGGGAGAGATTTAAGGCCTCTCATAAAAGCTAAATGCTGAAAGTAAGCCGTCAGTTTTTCCCTTCTGACACTAGCAGCCTTGAACTAATAATCATCCCTAAAACCTTTTAGCAATGAAATGGGATATGGGACGCTTCTGGGATACTGGAATCAGAGTGGGTCTCCTGCTCTCAAATTGTCTCCTTACCTAAGGCGAGGTAGGAACTACTCTTTTTTGAAATGCCAACAGAAAAGAAGCCTGGGGCACAGAACTGTCTGGCAAGCACAGAGGGCACCAAACCCAAATCCCTTTCATTTCTCAGTCCCAGCCCCAGCTTAAAAAATCCATTCCAAGCAGAGAGAAGAAAATGACAAGTGAGCCAAGCTTTAGCTTTTTAATAATCTGAAAATTGAAGCCATTGAAGAACAGTTATTAATAAACATGCAGTTCACCCTATGAAAGCATGGAAATTTTCTCTCTGTAGTGTAGCATAACCATGAGGGTGGAAATGTTGATTCATTTAAAATGAACCTCTAGCTCTAACTTCCAGCCATCCCCAGGAAATGTGTACAGTTGTTGTATTGGACCGAGTGTAGAAAGTTATCACCAAGACAAGAGTATGCCAGATTGCAGGGTCATTTATTATGCCGGCGACCACAGAGGACTCACGTCTCTCCAACCTGCGGCGTCAAAAGGAGGGTGCCACGACTTTTTATACCCGAAAAATCACCTTGGGTGTGGGGGTGAGGAGCGGGGATGGGGATGAAAAGGTTTTGGATATTCCAAGGGCTTGGGGATTCTGTGATTCACCTCCTGGGCAGAGACAAGGGCGGGGGTCTCCGGACATTCCAAGGTCTAGGGGACTTTTGTCATTCTGTTTGTTACCTCAGTGGTTTACAGAAGTCAAGATATACATTTGTTTATACATCGTCTGGGTGGTGATAGAAGTCACAGATTTTAGCAGTTACTGATAAGAAAAGGTAAGCAGCTTTACATAGTTTTGCAGAACAAACTAGCAGTTCTAATTACAGTAGTTATTGTGAGAATGGGGCAGCCATTTCAACTTATTTAAAAAACAGTTTTGCATTTTATAAAATAGTGTTGCTCAGGTTCTGGCTCTAGGCCAGCACAATATCACACAGTAGGAGGAACACCAAGCTTGGAATCAAACTCCACACACAACCTACAAGTTGTGTGACCCTGGGCAGGTCCCTTCCCTCCTTAAGCCTATCTCCCCATCTGTCTCTTTACCTATAAAATGGAAGTAAGCAAACAGATAAACAGATCTCCCCTCGAAGAGCTTTCCTGAGGCTTACATGAAGCAAACAGCATGCAATCTCAGTTTCGTAAGAAGGTTCAGGGTTGAGAGTTGCCACTACTCTCGATCTCTTGCCTGTATTTCCTCACTTGCTTTGTGATCAAAAGGAAGTCACTTCACTTCCCTGGGCCTCACATTCCCGGCTATTCAAAACCAAATTGAAATGTTGGATATGCAAAACAATCCAGACACTCTGGAAACAGTCTGACATTTTTTTCATAAAGTTCATTATATCCTTAATATGTGACATACTAATCTCACTACTGGGTACTTGCCCTAAAGAAATGAAAACTTATGTTCACACAAACACCTATACACGTATGTTTATAGTAGGTACCCTCATACATACCAAAAAGTTGAAATCCACATGCTATTCAATGGGCAAATGGATAAACAGACTGTGGTAGATTCCATACTGTGGAATACTAGGCACTCAGCAATAAAAAGGAGTGAACTGTTGACACATGAACAACTTGGATGAATTTCACAGGCATTATGCTGCATGAAAGAAGCTAGCCTCAAAATGTTGCATACATGGACAGAAAGAGGGAAGCTACAGATGCTGGGGCCTACTGGAAGGAGGAAGATGACATGAAGGAGAGAGATTCAGAAAAAAAAATAAATTATGCTTCATACTCAGGTAATAAAATAATCTGTACACCAAATCCTCAGTCATGAGTTCACCTATACAACCTGTACATGTACCCCTGAACCTAAAATAAAAATTAAAATGTTTTTTAAGAGTCAATTTATCGTTCTCCATTCACACATACACACAAAAAAAACTATGGTGACAGAGGACAGATCACTGGTTTCCAGGGGCAAGAGGTACAGGAAAAGCATGGCTACAAACTGGCAGCTCTGAGCGAGTTTTTCGGGTGATGGAACTATTCCATATTCTGATTGAGATAACAGAAATCCACACGTGTTAACATTCCTAGAACTGTAGCCAAAAGACAGGACATTTCTCTCTGTCAATTCAAAACGAAGTAATAAATTGAGAATAATAATAGATTACCATTACTTGGCCATTACTTTTTGGTTCCTAAAGTACTTTCATTTGGTTCTCATGGCTCAGAAATTATAACTGAGAGACAAGAAATGACTTGCCTGGTAAAGACTGATGTAATACTTAAATCCCATCCTTCCAATTCCAAATTCTGGGCCATTTTCACCATACCTCACTAGGTGATCCTTGCAGTCCTTTCCTTCTCTAAAAAGCTGTGTGAGTTACAGGTGTTGGTAAGAGAAAAAAAATTATATATTGTCTGTTTTTCATCTTGTTTTGTTGTTTCCAAGTTCCAATGTCAACCTGCCCATGCTCCTGAGAATGTTTATATTTTCTTAGAGAAAGACAAATAGGCCAGTGCATAATTCTGTAAAATGACCCCTTAATGGGAAAGTACTTTTTTGAATGGCTCCTTGAATAAATAATTAGAAACACAAATTGTAATTTGTAAAGCATTCACTTTTGTGTTCAACACACTTTACTCGGCCATATCATGTGACTTGGCACAAGGCATTATGTCTGATGTAAAAACTCTCTTGACATCCCTGTCTGGCTAACTCCTATCCATCCTTCAGATATTGACTGCAACATCACTTTCTCCAGAATGTTTTCTCTGTTCTCCTCCAATAAGCTTGCTTAGGTGCTTTCTTGGTACCTGCATAGCATTCTGCATACTACTCTACATTGATATTACTAAATTTCAATACACCATGGTATCTGCCTGCCCCACTACATTAGGAATACTAGAAGGAAGAGACCAGGTCTGAATCATCTAGCACAGACCTTACTACGATTAAGGGGGCCTTCATTCATTCATTCAACAGTTGTTTACAAGTCCCTTCTCTGAGCCAGGCAATGTTCTTCTACAAAGAAAAATATATAGACCATGTCCATATGAATGGATCTTATAATCTAAAATAAGAGACAATGAAAAAAACAAATAGCATGTATCCCTTCTTGATATTATATATCAATGAAAAAAAATCAAAGAGGCAAGGGGCCAGAATGGAATGAATTCCTCAAGGAAGAAACATTCAGGCAGAGATCTGAATGAGGCAAAACTTTTCCCTCCATATTCACCCAGCAGCATTTACTGAGACTCTACTAATGTTCCACTGTTTTTCTTTCCTTTCTCTTCTTTTTTTTTTTTTTACTTTTCCAATCTTCCAGGCTGGAGGTCCTTTCCTGACCCTGAGGGCTTGGAAAGCCTGAGCCCATCAGGTAATATAGAAATTTGGGGCCCTGGTCCTTATGGTGACTGGAACAATTGGGATCCCTTTTGCCTGGCCCTGGGACACTCCTCCTACTCCATTGCCTCTGACAACCTGAGCAAACCTCTCCTGGGCACAGGGCAGTGGGAGTAATTTTGATTTGGAATTCAAGTTGCTGTTTAGATTTCAAACTAGTAAACTGCCAGTCTCCAGCCATTTGAAAACGACTTCCCTTGACTCATAAAGTGTTCTTTATGCCTCAGAGGTGACATAAAATATCATTCCATCTTTGTCCTGAAATACTCCCAACTGGTGCATGAAATGGGCCTTTATGGTAGGTACATCAAAGGCCCATAACTGTATCCCTTCCTGGGCCTTTGATATTTTAATATTTGGCCAGTAAAATTATTATCCCTTCAATCCGCAAAACACTTATTTATTTTCCTGGTTCTATCTTTGTTATTGCTTCAATGGTAGAAAAGAGCTAAGGAAAAAGAAGGCCCCCAGCCTCCTGGCAGCCCCAGATTTGGACGTTCTCTAACTTTTATCTCCAAAAACTAAGGAACTCAGTTTTTGAACTCCTCTGACTCGAATCTCCTAAGGGAAATGGTCAGACAGCATCTCTCTTAACAAATGCTTCTAATTTATGCTCCTCAGAAGCCAGCCAAGTTCCTTTTGTGGGCTTCCATGGGCTATCTGGATCTTGAGGAGTTGGTTCTGAGTTTAAAATAGGAGCCAAACCTTCATTACTGTCAGAGATGGGCTGCTCACATTCCACTAAGGGCTATCAAACACCTATTATGTGTCTCTTGTTAAGTCAGAAACCTGTGAATCATCTGAAATCCCTTTTCCATTTATTTATTTAGGAATTATTTATTGAGGCCCTCTCTTGCCTCAGGCACTACACTAAACACCAGTTGTATCCATCCAATCCTAAGACAGCCTACTCACCCAAACCCTTTAATCTAATTCCCCTCTCTCTTCTCCCCATCTTAGTTTATTACCAAGTCCTATGGGCTCTGCCTCCTAAATAATTATTAGATTAATTCCTCTCTGTCAATGCCCTTAACCACTGCCTTAGATCAGGATCTTGTCATCTCCCAGACGAGGTACTTTAACTGTCTGTTAACAGGATTCTCGGCTGCCAGTGATACCCCTTCTAATCCGCTAGGAATCCAGCCATAGGCATCAATCTATAATTCAAATCTGACTTCATCTGTGTTCTGCATCCAACCTCTCAAACTCAAATGCCTTCAAAGTCCAGGCAAGGAATAAAAATGAGTGAAGTAGCAGGGTGGAGTCAAGGCTGGGAAGACAATAGAAAGTTAGAATTGGAGAATGCATGCCCCACCTAAATTGAGGCTCCTGTCAGTCAAGAAAAAACGTCACTGGGCTAACTCCAGATGGTCAAGCTCTGAGCTCTGGCTCAGGATGCATTTCTACTCCTTAGCCTTTCACTCCAGCCCTGTCATGTTTCAGCCTGGACCAAACTCTCTAGTATCATTTCTCAGCCTGCTCATTCCCTACCCTTGCTTCTATTCTGTGCTATACCTAGATTAAACTACTTACTTTAGTTTTCCAAAATTCATGCACGTTCACACTTTCATGTATTTGCTCATGATATTATATTCCCTAAAATCATCCCCCAATTCCTCACCTAAAGAGTTTCGCTTCATCTTTCAAAACTAATTTTTGGCCGGTCATGATGGCTCATGCTTATATAAGCCCAGCACTTTGAGAGGCCAAGGCAGGTGGACTGCTTGAGGCCAGGAATTTGAGGCCAGTCTGGACAACACAGCAAGACACTGTCCCTACAAAAATATAAATTAAAAAATTAGTCAGGCATGGTGACAGGTGCCTGTAGTCCCAGTTACATGGGAGGCTGAGATTAAGGATCACTTGAGCACAGGAATTTGAGGCTGCAGTGAGCTGTGATCCTACCACTGCACTCCAGCCTTTGGTGACAGAGTAAGACCCCGTCTCTTCTGAAAGGTCTCCTATGTCCATCTAGAAAGAACTGATCATTCCCCTATCCCTGTCTTTCTTTTTTGCCTTGTGCAGTCTCCTATAGCTGACTTCCTGTCACTTTGTATCTATTGATTAGTGAGTGGTGTTGACAGTATAAACAGTGCATTCTCTGTGGCTAGTGCTTGCTGGGTGACACTGGGCAACTTTTGTTGCCCTGGTACCTTGCACTGAGAAGATACCACAGTAAAGTATGAAAACTGAGGTATCAAGTTCAGGACTAGGTAATTTCACATACGTCTTATTTAAATTTTATAAGAAGCAGTCTGAGAGATATGTATCACTATGACACCCATTTTCTAAATGAGGAAACTGAAGGTCAGAGAGAGGAAGCAGTAGCCTAAGGTCACAAAGCAAGTGAGTCATAGAGCCAGGGTTTGGCCCCAGGTCTTCTAACACAGAGGCCAGCTCACTCCTGACAATGCAGCCAATCTGGCTCTCAAGTTAAATGCAAATGTACCAGTGGAGAGTTCTAGAAGTACTGGTGGTGTTTATCAAGTAGGCTAAATAGTGTTAAGATAGATGATGGCAGAAGATTAAAGAATTGGAAAAGAAAATGCACAAAAAGAGTCAGATGCACAAAGTGTATGGGTCTGTTTAATCATGCTCTTGAATATTTTACAGACTGTTACTTCATAAAGAACCCTGCACTCTTAGGCAGGTGTCCTGAGTTCTCACCCCAGTGTTGCTGCTAGCTTGCTAGGACATCTTGGGCAAGCAACTTCCCCCCTTGGAGCCTTCAATTCTTCACCTTTAAATGTAGGGGATAGACTCCCTAGTAATTGAGGTCTATTCTTGCTGTGTGTCTAATTTCATATCAGCAACATCTGGAGAGGTGGCAGAAGTGACAGGACTCCTAGGTCCACCATTTCTGGTTTAGGTCCCACACCCCATCCCTCCTTCTGCTCTACCTTTTTCTTTGGACATCCTAGCACCTGGGATGCCAGTGAACAGATGTGGAGAGAAGCAGCAGTGAACAAGAATGACTCCAGTTTTTCATATCAAGTGGGCAGGTGTCCAGGGTGAACAGACAGTTCAAATGTGTGGCCTCACGCATAGGAGGTTCTCCTTCTTTGAAGAACTTGTACTTCCTATCATCTTTGTTTGTATCTTTAAAATATAAGACGGAGGAATTCACTAATATTAGATCAGGGAAAATGTCAACTCCTCTTAAATACATTACAATACAGCTCTTCTTAAATACATTAAATATATTTGACTCCTATCCCTTCCTCCTTTAAAAAAAAATAAGAAAAGCAAAAAATAATTGAATGGAAAAATTATTATTTATAAATAATTTACTGGTCTTTCAATAACCTGTGGTTCCCCAATGTCCTTCTGTTCCTCAAGCCAATATCCTATACTGGATGCCAGAGCCTGGCAGTGGAGATACAGAAGGACACTGATGTAGCAGATCAGGCCTCACCAATCCCAGGCTGAGTTATGACACTGGCAGAGGAAATACAGGGGAGGAGATTAATGTGAGAAGTAATTCAGAATCAGAATCCACAGGACTCAGTTAACAGTAGGACATGGGAGATGAGACAGAGAAGGAATAGCCTAGGATGACTCCTCCATTCTGATTTGGGTGATGGATAGATAGACAGATGATGGTGCTTTCTCTATGGAGAAAGATACAGAAAAAGGAGTACATTTGAGGAGCAAAGGTGATGAGTTCAGTTTGGGACGTACTGAATTTGAGGTGAGACATCTAAATGTAGATGTTCAGTAAATAGTTGGACCCCATCTGGTAGATGGTATTATTGCTAAGATATGTGTTGTTCCCTCCTATAGGGCCTTCCCCTATTGGGCTTATCCCTGAGAAGAATTGTAATTCCCATCCATTGATATTGGACTTGTCCATATGACTCGACTGATCCAACAAAAGTGAAAGAAAATGACAGATGTCATTTGCCAGTGAAACTTTCATCACCAAATCATGATTCTGCCTCTGATTGTTTTCCCCCTCTGCCATGAGACTGACATGTCTCAGAGAGGAGCTGCCCTCTCAGCTGTGATCCAGGATAAATGAAAATCTGGAGTAGAGCCACAGCCAATTCAAGAGAGCAAGAAAGGCATCCTTGTTGTTGACAGTTAACAACATTCAGGGGTTAGTTGTTACTGCAGCTAAACTTAGCCTAAACCAAGTGATGCACTCACCCTCTCGTGTTATGGAAGAAGAAACTTAAGGCCCAGAGTAGAAAAAGAAATTGTCTCATCTTTAGAATCTTAATAAAGTATAATTTTTCTCATATCTACAAAGAAGTTCTCACATCAACAGTTTTCACATTCTTTGAAATTAATATGTTAGAATTGAATTTCTCAGTAGCCTGGCCATTTCTTTTTTTTTTAAATAAGTAAAACATTACTTTCTTTTCCTCTGCAGAGATTTCATCTGTAGAATTTTTTTTTTTCTCAGTTCAAAGGTTCCTGTCTAGCATCAAAGCCCATTAACATGAGATTTCTTTCCCACCAATTTCCCTCCCAACTTCACAATACTGACTTTATACACAAAAATTTGACTTGGGGTGAAGGCCAGGTGTGGGAAATTTTAATACAAAAAGCCATTTAAAAATATTTGTAGATTGGAAGAAAGAGGACAAGATCCAGAGTTAAAAGATTTGAGTTTTACTCCAACCTGAGTCACAACATTGCTGTGAGAACTTGAATAGTTCACTTCACCTCTCTGGGCCTCAGTCTCCTTGTGTGTCATGGAGAATTATATATGCCATGCCTATTTCTAAGAATTATTTGAAGATGAAATGAGTCTATTTGTCAGTGTTCTTTGAACAACTGAGAGCTGAAAGCATAGATGTGTGTGTGTGGAGGTGTGGGACGCCAAGGATTAAGTATTGCCAAGCAACCTTGGACAAGGAGTGTCTTGGCACAGGGTAAAATCACAGCTGCCTCCTCAAAGCGTGTGCACCCTGCCAGCCCACGAGGCAGAAGTTTGGATGGAGGAAAAAGAGTTTTAAAGTACTTCCAGCATTTAATTTTCTCAAAGAGTAAGATTTCTGGCCTAAGTTTCAAGGGGACAAAGTTCTTGGGGTCTATTCCAGTCTATTTGTAGAGTGGAGGAAAGAGCACAGGACCAAGAGTTAAAAGACTTGAGTTTTGCTCCCACCTGAGCTGCAGAACAACATATTACAGATCTCATCAGACCTTTACCATCATCCAGTTGTAGCCTGTTGATGTTCATGTTCTTTCTATGAGGAACTGAGTCTCAGAGAGGGGAAGACATTTAAAATGAAGCCACCAGGATAACTTTGGAAGAAAGGAGGGACATCATGGAGGCACCCTCTAAAAGTTACAGGGTGGGATGGATGGGGTAACGTGAAAGTGAGGAGGCTGGGTGATGGGAGATTGCCCCATCTGGAGGAAAGCAGCCGGAGCCTGGGACACACAGAACATTCCAGCTCTGGGAGAGAACTGGGAATTTGTAAATATATGTCATTTGCCCAAGGTCCTGTGACAAATGAGAAGAAAAACAAACCTAGAACCCAGATCTTTGGCTCTGAACATGGTTTTCTTTCTTTTATTTCATATTTCTGCTTTAATATAAAATGTTCCTCATAAGGTAATTGAAAATTTACAGGTAAAAAAGTCTTGAATCTTGAAGACAATTTTTTAAAAGTGGGGTGCATAGATAAGTAGACTCAGAAAACCATGTAAAACATCTAATAGATCTATCGAAGCCTGCTGTCTTTCCTTTTTCCCTTTTCCTCATGGCTCTCTGCAAAAGACAACTGAATATATGTGGAGATTGTTTAGAAATTAAATTAGTGGGAAAGGGGTATGTGTGTATGTGTGTATGTGTGTACTTTTTAAAAAAAATCTATGAAAACCTTTTTATGCATTTAAGATTATTCATTTAGGATAGGCATCAGCAATATTTTCTGAAAAAGCTGAAAAATTAAAAAAATAAAACAGGCTCTGTCGCAACTATTTAACTCTGCCATTAGTAGGCAAAAGCAGCAATAGGCAATACTTAAACAAATTGTGGTGCTTGTGTTTCAACAAAACTTTGTTTACAAAACAAGGGACAGGCTGGATTTACCTCACATGCTAAGGTTTGCAGACTCCTGCTTTAAGATAAGGTTGTTCATCAATGCATTATCCGTAAGGGTGAAACATTGCAACAATACTAGAGAAATAATCAGCATTCAATAATCATGCCAGCATAATAGATAACATTTTATTTTATTTTATTTATTTTTGAAACAGAGTCATGTTCTGTCTCCAGCCTGGAGTGCAATGGCACAATCTCAGCTCACTGCAACCTCCACCTCCCGGTTTCAAGTGATTCTCCTGCCTCAGCCTCCTGAGTAGCTGGGATTACAGGCACATACCACCACACCCAGCTAATTTTTGTATTTTTTAGTAGAGACAGGGTTTCTCCATGTTGGCCAAGCTGGTCTCAAACTCCTGACCTCAGGTGATCCACCAGCCTCAACCTCCCAAAGTGCTGAGATTACAGGCGTGAGCCACCATGCCCAGCCGATAACATTTTAAAAGCTATAAGATAGCCATCTTATAAAATAATGTACAGCCATTGAAACAAAGGTTATGGAGTCTATAAAGTTGCATTGAGCATTTACTGCCTACCAGCACAATTCTAAGCATTTTATATGAAATAACTCATTTAGTCCTCCCAACTACATCTATGAGATAGGTGCTGTTATTTAGTCTCATTTTAAAAAATGCTTTTATATGCTTGCATAGCTCCTCTAATGTGTATGTAGCTGGAGGGGAAAGACAGGGAGAGGCTTGCAGTTCTCAGGATGCTCATGGGATAGGATGCCTAGCTAACTCCAGACCTTTGCCTCTCAAATGGTTTTCTCGTGACCTCTTGTCCTCTTAGAAAAGACTCCTTAGTGAAAATGTTACCTTCAAATTCTAATAATTTCTAAAAGCTGAAGGATGCATAGCTTTCCAAAGCTAAGTTGCCATTTTTACTTAGTTTCTATTTGACTAGAAAAAAAAAAATGTGAAGCCTGAACTGCTCTCTAATTGAGTCAACTTCCCAGAGAAAGACTGGATGTGGCACATGGCATTTATTCTTAGTCTGTCTTCATTTTTCATCATCAACAGCCTCTCTGCATGGCCCAGAAGGGGAATACAGTCATAAAGACTATGCTCTATTCTGACACTAGATGCAAAAATCTTCAATAAAATACTGGCAAACCGATTGCAACAGCACATTAAAAAGCTTATCCATCACAATCAAGTACACTTCATTCCAGGGATGCAAGGCTGGTTCAACATATGCAAGACAATAAACATAATTCACCACATAAACAGAACCAAAGACAAAAATCACATAATTATCTCAATAGATGCAGAGAAGGCCTTTGGCAACATTCAACAGCCCTTTATGATAAAAACTCTCAATAAACTAGGTATCGACGGAATGTATCTCAAAACAATAAAAGCTATTTACAACAAACCTATAGCTAATATCATACTGAATGGGCAAAAACTGGAAGCATTCCCTTTGAAATCTGGCACTAGACGAGGATGCCCTCTCTCACCACTCCTATTCAATATAGTATTGGAAATTCTAGCCAGAGCAATTAGGCAAGAAAAAAAAATAAAGGTTATTCAATTAGGAAAAGAGGAAGCCAAATGGTCTCTATTTGCAGACAGCATGATTGTATATTCAGAAGATCCTATCATCTCAGCCCAAAATCTCCTTAAACTGATAAGCAATTTCAGCAAAGTCTCAGGATACAAAATCAATGTGCAGAAATCACAAGCATTTCTATACACCAATAACAGACTAACAGAGAGCCAAATCATGAGTAAACTCCCATTCACAATTGCTACAAAGAGAATAAAATACCTAGGAACACAACTAACAAAGAATGTAAAGGACCTCTTCAAGGAGAACTACAAACCACTGCTCAAGGAAATAAGAGAGGACACAAAGAGATGGAGAAACATTCCATGCTCACGGTTAGGAAGAACAAATATCATGAAAATGGCCATAGTGCCCAAAGTAATTTATAGATTCAATGCTATCCCCATCAAACTACCAATGACCTTCTTCACAGAACTGGAAAAAAGCACCTTAAACTTCATATGGAAGCAAAAGAGAGCCTGCATAGCCAAGTCAATCCTCAGCAAAATGAACAAAGCTGGAGACATCATGCTACCTGATTTCAAACTATACTACAAGGCTACAGTAATCAAAACAGCATGGTACTGGCACCAAAACAGAGATATAGACCAATGGAACAGAACAGAGGCCCTGGAGGCAAAGCCACACATCTACAACCATCTGATCTTTGACAAACCTGACAAAAACAAGCAATGGGGAAAGGATTCCCTGTTTAATGAAGGGTGTTAGGAAAACTGGCTAGCAGTGTGCAGAAAGCAGAAACTGGACCCCTTTCTGACACCTTACACTAAAATTAACTCCAGATGGATTAAAATCTTAAACATAAGACCTAACACCATAAAAACTCTAGAAGAAAACCTAGACAAAACCATTCAGGACATAGGCATAGGCAAGGACCTGATTACTAAAACACCAAAAGCATTGGCAACAAAAGCCAAAATAGACAAATGGGACCTAATTAAACTCCAGAGCTTCTGTACAGCAAAAGAAACAATCATTAGAGTAAACTGGCAACGAACAGAATGGGAAAAAATTTTTTTTCTCGACAAACCTACAGAGGGCAGTAGGAACTAAATGCAAAAGTACACATAAAAGGCTTAGTGTCTGGTACACAGTAAATTTAAGAGTTAGTAATGATTGTTTTAACCTTTGGGAAAACTGAGGTCCAGGACTCACTTAAGGTTGTAAAACAAGAGGGTGACAGCACCTAGATGAGTCTTATTCTCTCAAATTTCAGTTCTGCCTCTCCCACTTTTTTTAAACATAGACCACAATTTTAGAGCTAAAAAATAGCCTAGATGTTATCTATTTCATGTGCCCATTTAACACATAGAAAAACCAACACCCTGAGAGGCTGAATGAGAGACTCAAAGTCACCCATCGGGCAGTGCTAGTCCATTTTATCAGAGACTAGGATTGCAACTCCTGCTTTTTTTTGTTGTTGTTCTCCATTTCCTTGATAAATCTTCCTCCATCCCTTTATTTTGAGCCTATGTGTGTCCCTGCATGTGAGATGGGTTTCCTGAATACAGCACACTGATGGGTCTTGACATTTTATCCAATTTGCCAGTCTGTGTCTTTTGATTGGGGCATTTAGCCCATTTACATTTAAGGTTAATATTGTTATGTGTGAATTTGATCCTGCCATTTTGATGCTAGCTGGATGTTTTGCCTGTTGGTTGATGCATTTTTTTTCACTGTGTTGATGGTCTTTACCGTTTGGTATATTTTTGGAGTGGTTGGTACTGGTTGTTCCTTTCCTTCTGTAGTGCTTTTTCCAGGAGCTCTTGTAAGGCAGGCCTGGTGGTGATGAAATCTCTGAGTAATTGCTTGTTTGTAAAGGATTTTCTTTCTCCTATGCTTATGAAGCTTAGTTTGGCTGGATATGAGATTCTAGGTTGAAAGCTCTTTTCTTTAAGGATGTTGAATATTGGCCCCCACTCTCTTCTGGCTTGTAGGGTTTCTGCTGAGAGATCCACTGTGAGTCTGATGGGCTTCCCTTTGTGGGTAACTCAACCTTTCTCTCTGGCTGCCCTTATCATTTTTTCCTTCATTTCAATCCTGGTGAATCTGACAATTATGTGCCTTGGGGTTGCTCTTTCTGAGGAATATCTTTGTGGTGTTCTCTGTATTTCCTGGACTTGAATGGTGGCCTGGCTTGCTAGGTTGGGGAAGATCTCCTGGATAATATCCTGAAGAGTATTTTCCAGCTTGGATTCATTCTCTCCATCACATTTGATAGGTACACCTATCAAATGTAGATTAGGTCTTTTCACATAATCCCCATTTCTTGGAGGGTTTTTTCATTTCTTTTCCCTCTTTTTTCTCTATTTTTGCCTTCTCATTTTATTTCACTGAGTTGATCTTCAATCTCTGATATCCTTTCTTCTGCTTGTTCAATTCAGCTATTGAAACTTGGTATGTGTCACAAAGTTCTCATGCTGTGTTTTTCAACTCCATCAGGTTGTTTATATTCTTCTCTAAGCTGTTTATTCTAGTTACCATCTCATCTAACCTTTTTTCTAGGTTCTTAGTTTCTTTGCATTGGGTTAGCACATGTTCTTTTAGCTCTGAGAAGTTTGTTATTACCCACCTTCTGAAGCCTGTTTCTGTCAATTCATCAGATTCATTCTCCATCTATCTTTGATCCCTAGCTAATGAGGAGTTGTGATCCTTTGGAGGAGGAGAGGCATTCTGGTTTTTGGCATTTTCATCCTTTTTGCACTGGTTTCTTCCCATCTGAGTGGCTTTATCTACCTGTTCTCTTTATACTTGGTGACTTTCAGATGGGGTCTCTGAGTGGACATTCTTTTTGTTGCTATGAAGTTATTTCTTTGTTTCTTAGTTTTCCTTCTAACAATCAGGCCCCTCTGCTGCAGGACTGCTGCAGGTCCACTCCAGACCCTGCTTGCCTGGGGATCAACCACAGCAGCTGCAAAACAGTAAGGGTTGCTGCCGGTTTTTTCTTCTGTTATCTTTGTCCCATAAGGGTACCTGCCAGATGTCAGCCTGAGCTCTCCTTTATGGGGTATCTCTTTGGGTATATGGAGGTTTGGGAGCTGCTTGAGGAAACAGTCTGTCCCTTATAGGAGCTCAGGGGCTGTGCTGGGAGCTCTGTTGTTCCATGCAGAGATGCTGGGCAGGTACTTTGAAGTCTGTTGTAGCAGAACTCATAACCGCCTCTTTTCCCAGGTGCTCTGTCCTAGGAAGATCAGCTTTATTTATAAGTTCCTATTGTGTTGCTGCCTTTTGTCATAGATGCCCTGTCCGGCATGGAGTAGTCTAGTCACAGTCAGCCAGCAGAGGCATTGCTGAGCTGCCGCAGGCTCTGCCCAGCTGCTGTGTGAACTGCCTCAGTAGTGGTGGTCGCCCTACCCCGCACTAAGCTGGACTGTCCTGGGTCCAGCTGCGCTTGCTGTGAAACTCTCAATCCAGAGCGTTTTAGATTGCTTGTTTTGTGGGGGTGGTAGCCCCGAGCCAGATCCCCTAGTTCCCTGTCTCAGCCCCATCCCTTTCAGTTGAATGGGCAGCTCTGTCTCCCAGGCGTTCCAGGTGCCAATTGAAATGGCCACCCAGATTTGTGTGAGTTTCTGTGTGCCAACCCAGCACCGGCTGAAACCACCAAACTGAAAGCTCATGGCGCTTTTCAGCCTGGGAATCTCCTGGTCTGTGGGCAGTGAAAATTTGTTTGGAAATGCAGTGGGCACTCACCCTTTGTGTTGTTCTTGCTAGGAACTGTACTCTGGAGCTGTTCCTATTCGGTCATCTTGGATCCTCCGGTGCCTTAGACATTTTAACTGCATTTACTCCTCAAAGCAATTCTCAGAGGTCAATGTTATTCTCCCCACTTCAGAACTGATGAAGCTGAGCATCAAAGACATGAGGTGCCTTGTGCAGGATCCCACCAACAGCCTCTAGTGGAGTCAGCGTTCACCCCCAGGCCTAAGTAACTGCTAATTCTGTGCAGCACACTCTAATCCAGGCTGCCTTTCCTGGGGTACATGGTCAGAGGAGAAGAGGTAAGGAAAGACCTACACACCAGTGTTGCTTCAAGCATGTTCCATGCACCAGGGCCAAGTCCCTAAACCGAGAAGAGCATTTAGAAACTTTTAGAGCAATTTGACAGAGTAGCATTTTATGACTATTGAATCTAATAATAAAAAATTGGGAACTATAGTTTGTCTTTTTTTTCCACTTTATTTCATCAACAATTTATTGTTATTGAATTTTAGGGAAGTGTTGGCCCACAAGAGACTGAACAGTTTCCAAAATAATTTTAATTTTGGAAGCTGGGACAGGAAGATGGCTTCAGGCAGGAGTTCAAGCCTACAGGTTACAGCACTCCAGGCTGGGCAACAAAACAAAACCCTGTTTCTTTAAGAAAAAAAATGTCTGGGAAGTTGCTATCAAGGAAAGGCCCTGGATTCAAAATTTACAGACCTTGGCTCTGTCTTCTGTCAACTGAGCCAATGGCCCTCTAAGGAATCATAGCTGGACAGCAAGCCTCCCTGGATGAGCTATAACTTGCTCTAAACTGTAGATCATCAAAGACGGCCTCATATTAAAAGTCAAATCACCACTTTTTGTGGTATGGAGAAGAGGGGTGATGTTGGAGGGAAGAGGAGGGAGAAGGGAAGGGAGGGGAAATAAAAATCAAGATTATACACTGGCCTCCTTTATTTTTAATATATTGTGAAGGAAGCTGGAAAAGACAGATCAAGGCAATTATTTTTTCTAACGTTAAAGAAAATAACATGCTAAAAATTAGATGAAGACCCAACTCTCCTTTGGAAAGCTCTACTAATCAAGGAGCAGGACCCAACTTGTACCCGGGTGGATCTGCACCTGCCTATGACATAGCGCCTCTGCTTATGGGTTCCTGTTCCAGCCCAGCCTTGTGCCCAGGCTAACATAAAATTAGGACTCCATTTGTGCCTCTGCCGAAAGCTATCTCTAAAGCCCATGTCTTCTCCCCCAAGAACCAGAAAAGTCTCCTTGCCTTTGCCAGGGTTTGGAATTATCCAGCTTCCCACTAGAGAAATCTTAAAATCATAGCCTAAGGAGCACTGAAGAGACAATCCCAGACCGTGATCTTTCATACTTTTGTTTTGAATATGGAGAAATGGAGGCCCCAAAACTAGAAGTGACCTGCTCAGAACTTGGACCCAGATTTCTTAACTCTCAAATACAGGTTCCCTTTCACCTATTCCACTCTAGCTCCTGTCTGTGGAATTGCCTCTCTCTTCCCCACTAGCTGTTTGTGTCAGACAAATCTTGGCATTGAGGGTGTGAGTTCGTTTTTCACTCTAAAATTCCTTGGGCAGGTAATTTTATTTCCATTGCCCTGAGGGGAGGAACTTATGAAGCTTGTGGCACGAAGTTCAAAGAGAGTGGCAGAATGAAAATATGCCCACCCACATCCCCCAACTCCCTCCCCAACCCACCCCAACCATTTTTCATCCTGTCTTAAAGCTCAAACCTAATGTAAATCTACATGAAAGAAGAAACCTTTGCTGGTGTTTTTTAAGTTAAGTGTAGCCAAGGGCGATGGTTGCTCCAGACTCAGAGACCATCAGTTGGAACATTCAGGGTGCCCCTCAGTGCAATTTGGTTTCGAGCTCTGTCATGAAAAACCACCCAGGTGAGTTTCATTTTTTGTCTCCCACCCCAGCTCCTTCCAAGAGCTATTTCCCTTATTTTTAATTCTTTTTTTGCCTAAAGGCAGAAGGCAAAAATCCCAACCCAACCTCAAAGAAGGGGTTTTTCCTCCCTTCGATTTTTTCAGGGTTTCTTTTGCCCAAACCTGGATATTCCAAGTTTATCCTTTATCATCCCTGCCAACAGTTTTGGAGCTGAAATTTGCTGCTACTCCCTCCTTAAATGGCTTGCTCCAGTGATTCAAGGATAACCTTGCATTAAGACAGACGCTTTTAGATGCCCTGCCAATAGAGAATGCCAGAAACATCCGATTTTCCGACAAGCTGACCAAATTCAGCAATCATTATTTTATGTGCTAATTTTAAAATTGATTTTACATGTACATGAAAGAGAGAGAATTCTATACTTCAAAGCCCTTCTCTTTAAAAGGAATAAATACAAGAAGTAGTAGAAAATCCTAACTTGGAAGAAGTGGGGGTTAAAAGCCTGGATCAGCCAGACTTGAGGACTAATTCCATTTCTGCCACTTAGTAACTATGTGACTTTGGTCAAGTAACTGAACCCCTCCGAGTCTCAGATTTTATAATAACAGCACCAATCTCAGGCGGTTGCTCTGAAGAGTAACTAAAGTCATCTATGTAAAACATTTGTACAGTCCCACTATACATGGCAGTTAGTGTACATATCATAATATGTAATATATGGAGGCTTGTCATAAATATTAATCTAGTATCATCATTTTGATCCACAAAACATAATCTCCATGAAGGCAGGAACTTCAATTGTCTTTTGCTTCCCTATCTCTAGTGCCTGGAACAATGTCTGACTCAGAAGAAGTACTCACAAATATTTTTTAAACAATTGAATAATAAATGTTAGAATCTTAAAGATTATCTTAACCAGGTCCTGAGAGTTCTATCAATATAGTAACCATTTTAGTTCATTTATTTTTGCATAGCTATAAGCTATTTCTCTGATTTCCAAGTTTTCCAAATAGGCATGCATTCGTTATTTTCTATTTTTATGTACAAAAATATGTATTTTATCTATTTCCAAATTGCCTCTAATTGCAAACCTAGAAACTTTTAATATTAATACAGCCATGTACTTTGTTCTGCTCTGAACAATTTTTGATACATAATACAAAGATCTGTGAAAGCACAGGTAAGACTTTTCTTCAATTTTAATTGGAAATCTATCAAATTTGGGGTTTTTCCATTTTTGGTTTTATTTATTTTTGAAATGGAGTTTCACACTGTTACCCAGGCTGGAATGCAATGGTGAGATCTCAGCTCACTGCAAACTTCACCTCCCAGGTTCAAGCGATTCTCCTGCCTCAGCCTCCTGAGTAGCTGGGATTACAGGTATGCACCACCATGCCCAGCTAACTTTTGTATTTTAAGTAGAGATGGGGTTTCACCTTGTTAGCCAAGCTGGTCTCGAACTTCCTACCTCAAGTGATCCACCCTCCTCAGCCTCCCAAACTGCTGGGATTACAGGCATGAGTCACCACGCCCAGCCCCTCCATTTTTAATTTATCAGGTTAAGAAGCAAAATCTTTTAAAGCATAAACTTCATTTTTGGATTATGGTAAATGAGGTCTTTATTGACGAAAAGTTAGGGAACCCCTGAACAGGTCTGATGTCATCAATTTAAACAGTGAGTTAGGAAAAGATGCTTAACGTTCATAAACGCTTATTATATACTTCAACCCAGCTAATCTTCAAAAGAGTCTACAGAGCTACCTAGGTACTTCAATTGGGTACCATGGCATAAAAAACTTTTTGTTCCCAGTTTCTGGCATAGAGCTTTTCAAAGCCCTTGAAATCTCCTAAGTGATGGAAGTGTCTTTTGATATTCATCACCAGCCCCTTTTTACCATACCTGACTTAATGCCAAAAAGATGACTCAAGGTGGGCCTTAGATAGTTTCCAGGGAGGGGCTGGACACATGTGCAATTAGAGAGTTGGAACTTCAGCCCCAGCCTCTGACCTCTGGAGAAGGGAGAAGCCTGGAGATTGAGTTCAGTCACCAAGGGCTCATTATTTAATCAATCATGCCAACATAATGAAGACTCAGTAAAAACTCTGCAACAGCTGGGTTTGGGGCACTTCTGGGTTGGTGAGCACACACATGTGCTGGGAGCATGGTATGCCTGAAGAAGTTATAGAAGCTCTGTGTCACCCCTTACTTTGCCCTATGCCTCTCTTTGAATTGGCTGCTCTTGACTTGTATCTTTTATAATAAAATGGTAATTGTTAAGTATAGCACTTTCCTAAGTTCTATGAGTTGTTCAAGTGAATTATCAGACCTGAGTATGTGGGGTGTGGGAATCCCTGAATTTGCAGCCAAGTAGAACCAAGGTGCAGGTAGCCTGGGGGACCCTGGACTTGTGACTGGCTTCTGAAGTAAGGGCAGATTTGTGGGACTGAGCTTTTAAGCTTGTGGAGTCTGATGCTAACTTCAGGTAGTGTGTTGGAATGTGATTGAATTGTAGAATACCCTGTTGATATTGTAGAATTGGTATCAGAAAAACACAAGTACCTCATCTATAATATGGGGAAACGAACGTTCAAAGGAAATAAAGTAACCAGTGTTCTATCTCCTCTTTTCTTTGTGTGTATTTCCTAAGGAGACTGCCTGCCTTAGAGTCAACTTCTAACCCATCTTCCCTACACTGTACTCAATTCATCCTATTGGAGAAGTAATCAAATCTGACTTTCATGGGTCCACATTTCTAGGCCAGGTAGAGTTGAGAGCCTTGACCTACGGTCCTTACCATTGGAACTAGATAATTGAGGGGCAACAATTCTTCTCGAAGCAGAATGCATAAGCATTTTCCCATTCCATAGATTCATCCTCTCCCTTAGATGTGTCATCCAAAGTCCTGGATTTGAGAAAATTAATAGGAAGCCTACTGGGGCTCAGGTCCAAGTCCTGCCATCTAATGCAATGCTACCATCGACTAAGCCAAAACATTTAGCCCCATCTGTCTCTGTGTCTAATTGGTTTAGAACCTGTAGGGAGGGTGGAAATGATTATCATTCTTACCCTCTATCAACTCAACAGTCATTGCTTTCAATTATGATCCCAAAGATGTTTTTCTTCTTTTATTCCTCATAGTCTTACAATGAGACAAAAAAAAAAAAAAATAGACAATGAATATACAAATAAGGACTTTTTTCTATTTGTTGTCTAGAACATTAACAATATTGTATAAGGGAAAGAAGATGGTCCCTGTATCCTATCCAAACCACCGCATATGGCTTGGAAAGCTTGTGATATTTCCTGGAAATACATTTTGTCTTGAAAAGAACTCATCGTGAGTAGTGCCAGAATATGTTTCCATGTGTTTTATATATTTTACATTTACTTCAATTATGGAACCAGCCCTTTTTAAGCCAGGAAGTGTGTATAAAAATGTGTGTGTAAAACAATAATTTTTCTTAAGGTTTATTTCATTTAAACATAAAATAAAACCCACCATGGACTGAATGAAATGACTTAATTAAAGACAACCTCTCTCTTCCTGCAGGTCTTTTCGTAGCTGTGGGACGAAAATTTCCAAAGTATTATTTTTGACTGCTTTCCTAAATCATCAACATATTGAAAACAGCTGTCAGCTAGGTGCAAGTCGCCAGAGGGAAAATGCCAAAGGTATCTTTCTCCCCAACATGAGTTTAACCATTGACCAACAGGTCATCTTTGTGCCTTTGTGATTCGGGAATGATGCAGTTTAGTTGAAATCCACTGTTCATCAATGGCCATTATTCCTGCCCCTGTCGGATTTCTGAAATTTGCATTTTCAGCCCAGGTGCATTTAATCAGCTCTGTAAGACTCTCCCCCACCAAGAACACTAGCAAAATAGGGATCAGAAGCAGTCATTTACTACCTGTATGCCTTAAATTGCCTTGCCTAATCCTCAGGTCAACCATGCAAGGTAGATATTTTGATCCACATTTTACAAATAAGGAACTAAAACTCAGAGATGAAAAAACATACAGGGCCTTTCTCTTGGAGGTCATGGAGCAGAGTGGGTAGCTAAGAAGGGACTGTAATCCAGGTCTGATTGGCTTGAGGGCTGGTGCTAGGAACAGCAACGCATTGCAGACCAGGAAATCACAGGGAGCATGCGCAGATGCTGTGGCACCAGCGATCCGGCAGCTACAATCTAGGCATTTAATAAATGTTTAGCAAATGCTCAAAGCATAGAGTCTTGTGTTTTGTTTTAAAGTGAAACCATCTGAAGCAGCCCCATTTCCTCCTATAAAGCAACTTTTAGGGGAGAAAAGGACCTGAAAAGCTGTAAGGCATCGATATGGTTGTTGGTTTTCTATGTTATCGTCTGCCAATTAAGAGGAAAGGAAATCTGCTGGCTTGGATCTGCGGCTCTGCCCCCAGAGAGCTCTTGCTGGAGGGTGTAAGAGAAAGGGAGATGATGAGATCAGAAACCCAAGCGGCCTCTCCTCCTGTGGCACAGTGGAGTTGCTGTTGAAGAGCACCAGAAAGTTCTGTGTGCTCAAGACTCAGAGGGAGATAAACTGCCCCATCCTGCCCCCACCCTCAGCCTCCTTTTCAGACATGCTCCAGAAGTGGAGTAATTGGACCAAAGAGAATATGTCTCAGGAAGCTCTGCCCCCAGATCCCTGTGCAGACTTGCTTAAAGACAGCTGCTCTGATCATTAAAATGAAATAGGACATGTAACCAGATTATGGGGAAATTATTGCTATTAACAGTGATAATTACCCTCTGTTCAAGTAGCTTCCTGAAATTAAAAAAACATCAAAGCAGAAGCTTTCAGTTACTTTACTTAACACCCTGTATGAACCCTTTGAATATGTGTATGTTTGTGAGGCATCAGAGACAGAGTAAATTAGGGTTGAGGCGAGAGGAAGGGGAATGCAAGACTATTTTGTACTTTACAGTAAATATACTGTGAATTGTGTGAATACCTATTTTCATTAAAACAAAACCATTTGGAGAGTACCTGTAGTGTGCCAGGCCCTGTCAGGGGCACTGTGGATATAGACCCAAATAAGGCTGAGTTCCTGGAGAAGCTCCAGTCTCCAGCAGGAGGCACAAATTCAGAGGCAATCATTCTGCAGCACAACAGGTGCTATAAGAAAGGGAAGCATGAGTAGCCAGAATCACAGAGAGGCAAGCCTCAGTCCTCCTGGCTGGTGAAAAGGGAGGGTAGACTTCCTGGAGGAAGGAATGTCTAAGCCACATCTTGAAGGATGTGCAGGAGTGACATGAAAAAGGAAGGTTGAGCAGAGTTTCTGAACACAAAAGACCCAGTGTTTTGCTGTGATGACCTCAGTCACTGGAGATGAGGCCGAAGATGAGGGCAGGTAATGGACAACTAAAGGACAAGACATCCAGGGAGAATTTTAAGTGGAAAGACCATTTTAGAAAGACAACTATGGCCATAGAAAGGGAGAGGTATTAGAAGGCAACTGCAGGAAACCATGCTAGAAAAGAGATGGCCCTGAATCTATAGACAGGAAAGCATGGGTATTAGAAATCTTTGAGAATTAAAGACTTGTAAGGTTAGGTTAGTGGATGGATATTGGCAAGGTTGACATTCAAAACGTTTAACAACCAGAATAGCACAGGCATTAACAAATCACAACAGACACCAGCCAAACACAACTGGCAGAGCCAAAGTATGTCTCCTGGCTGATAGCAGCCCTTACAGGGGTTTCTAAATATCTTTCCATTCAGGTCAGCCTGCAGGTGAGTTGCCTAGCTCACCCATGGAGGCATGTCATTTTCACCAGCACTTCTTCACTTCCCTGCTATGGTAGCTTGATTGCACGAATAGGTCCCTCCTTCTTGACTCCTCCCAGTTATTTTAGACTTCAGAATTTCATGAAGGTATAAAAACATGAAGGCAGAGTACATTCCCCCATTGCATGTGACTCAGTACAATGAAGTGGAAGTAATGGTGTTCCACTTTGAGCCTGAACCACAAGAGGCCCTACATGTTCCATCCGGCTCACTTGCACCTCTGCCATTTTCATAAGACCATGTTCGGGCTAGTTTTCTAAGGAATGAGAGACACAGAGCAAGGCACAAGAACCCCAGTGACTCCAGCTGAGGCCACGCTAGATCAGCCGACAGCCAACCCCCGATGTGTGAGCAGGCCCGCACAAGATCAACAGAGCTGCCTAAATGATCCCAGCTAACTCCTGACAAATAAATGTTTATTGCTGTAGACATTAAAGTTTTGTGGTTGTTTGATACACACCGTTACAATGGCAATAGATAATGGATACCCCCTTCCTTATAATGCCTTCCTTTCCCCCGGCACACATACACATACCTGTCTTACAAAACAGTGAGTGTGTCACCCAACTCTCTTGTCAGCATTTTTAATACAAACGTATCAAAAATATTTAACAGGGTAAATACTTAAAAATAAATCTGCAGGTGGCTTATACAAGGAAAATCTCTCAAAAATCCCCACTCTCATTGAGTAGACCCAGAACCTCTGGAAAAATGCAGAGTATGGCAGGAAGTGTATAAGTCGGGGAATTATCTGGAACATCTCTGCCTTCCATTGCTTGAGCACCGTGCATCCACATATTAAGCATCTCTTTATTATAAATCCAATACATTTTGGCTTTAGGGGATCGTGCCTTTCTTCTTGTATATTCAACGCCAACATAGGGGCCAAGCAGATATAGATTAAAAAAATAAAACCACCACCAGCTTTTACGCTGATAAAAGAACATGGCTTTAGATAGAGCCAAAAGGATTAGTCAACAAGACACTTCAGCCTGGAATTAAACTTACCCACTTGACATGGGGGATGGTGGGCGTAAGGGACTCCCAGAAGGGAGATTCAAACTACCTAGGCATGGCTGAAAGCAGACCAGGACACACACTCCTGGTGGCTGACAGACTGCCTCCCACAACCACCATCAGACAGGCACTCCTCTTCCCTGGCAGAGAGACCAAGAGAAGGGGTCTTGCTGGAAGCCTTCCATATGGAAAGGTGAGAGGTAAGGAAAGATGCTCCTCCTGATATTCTGGCAATATTCTCTTGCCCTAGATTACCACAAACTTTTCAGTAATGTTGCTGCTGATTTTGCCCAAGCCATGACATCTTCCCTTCTCTCTAATAGCAATCACGGCATCCCAACAAGAAGAGATTGATTTCTAACGCTGCTGTCCATGGAAGACTCGTCTCATGTAATTCAGCCATGGGTGCACATGTGTACACACACACATACTCTTAACACATACACAAATTTACATACACACACGCACACATTCATGCACACACATACACATTCATGTGTACATACTCATACACATACACACACATACATATATACACAAACACAGATACATCCCATGCTGCAAATAGAATGCCTTCACTCTTGACAACTTCCTAACCCAAACTCAGAGGACCCAGGCTTCCCAGTAAGGGGTGCACTGGCCAGAGCTGAGCCCATCCTAAAGAAGTTTCATGGCTAAACTCAGAGATTGTATTGCAGCGTTTGCACCCTAAACTAAGTGTGTAAGTCTGATTCCTGCTGTGTTACCTCCTAGTCCTTTGTCCTTATGAAAATGACTCAATGGAGACAATAATAGAACCCCATAGGTTTCTCATAAAGCTTAAATGAAATAAGTCATGTGCCTAGCCTGTGGTAGTTAGGCTAATAATATATCACAACATAGACATAAGGGATGTAGCTGCTTTATATTTGGGGGATTTGGAGCTGCTGGATGATTCTATTCAGTCCTTTACCTGGCGTCCATGGCCCAGCTTGACCTGGCCCCTCACTTACCCCTCCACCTTCATCTCTGCTACCTTACCATATACTCAATGCTGTGGTTATCCTGAGCATATTTCATGCTCACAAACCTCTATGCCTTCTAGATCCTGGTCCCTTTGCCGAGAATACTCTAGCCATCCCCTCCTTCTTGCACACACCCTAAGCCTGGGTAAGTACTGTCATGAATCAGTTCTTATATAAGTCTTATTTTCATTCATTCAACAAATGTTTGTTGAGTGTCTCCTTAACACTTGCATTCATCTACTTGAGCTACCATAACAAAGGGCCAAAGACTGGGCAGCTTACATAACAGAAGTTTATTTTCTCACACTTCTGGAGTCTGAAAATCCAAGATCAAGGTGTTGGTGGGGTTGTTTTTTCTAAAAACATCTCTCATTTGCTCTCTCACAGGGGGAAGATGGTTGTCTTCCCCCTGTGTCTTTATGTAGTCTTCCATCTATGAGTGTCCATGTCTAAATTTTCCTTATATGGTCATCAAATATATTAGATCAGGCCTATCCTAATGACCTCCTCTTTGCTTAATTACCTCTTGGAAGACCCCATCTCCAAATATAGTCACATTCTGAGGTCCTGGGAGTTAGTATGTCAACATATAAATTTTGGGAGAATGCAATTCAGCCCATAAGAATGCCAGAATACTAAGTAGTTCCTATTCCCCAGATCTGGATGAGAAGAGACTTCTGAGAACTCCGACATATCTCCAATTATGTCAGGATATATCATTATTATGTGCTTCTCCAACACAGTAGATTGTGTCTCCTGTCAAGCTTCAGCCCAGTAAGAACAGGCATTGCATTGGTCTTAGTCACTATGCTAGGCTCTTTAAATACAGTAATGAGCAATATAAAGTGAGTAACTAGGATATTTCTTGACTGAATAAATGAATGAATCTCCTTTGCTGTCATATCTACATGCCAAAAACACCTCCTTAATAAATAACACGGCCTAGAAGAATGTGAGATAATAATCCCCTTTAAAGAGTCCTTTACAATTTAAAGAGCCTTTATATTTCTTATCTTACTTCCCCTTCTAAGCAATGTGAGTATAATTGTCTCGGCAGAAGGAACAACTGAGGCCCAGAAAAATTAAAGCTATAGGCCAACTTCGCTCTGGAAGCAAGTAGATCTCATGAACCCATTACCTCAGAGGATAAGCACATCTTTCGAAATTACAGTGAACTAAAATTAAATTTTCATAAAATGTCCTGCCTCCCTTGAGAAATTTGAAACTGGTTACTGGAGAAACAAAAGTGTCACTGGAACCAAGAAAATGCATCTTAGAGTTGGGCGTGGTGGCTCATGCCTGTAATCCCAACACTTTGGGAGGCTGAGGTGGGTGGATCATCTAAGGTCAGAAGTTTGAGACCAGCCTGGCCAACATAGTGAAACCCTGTCTCTACTCAAAATACAAAAAATTAGCTGGGCGTGGTGATGGGTGCCTGTAATCCCAGCTACTAGGGAGGCTGAAACAGAAGAATTGCCTGAACCCAAGAGGCGGAGGTTGCAGGGAGCCGAGATTGTGCCATTGCGCTCCAGCCTTGGCAACAAGAGTGAAACTCTATCTAAAAAAAAAAAAAAAGGAAAAGAGAGAAAAAGAAAATGCATCTTGGTTCCTCCTTACAATGAAGTTTCCATCATTCAGTCTTCCAAGGGTGATAGGCACTGTGTGGAACCTTACATGTAAATGCTAGTCTCACCTTTTAAAGTTTGAAAGTTTGAAAAATAGTCTGATCTTCAAACAAGCCATTTAAGAGCCTTGCCCTTTCAAGTTTAACATTTCTTGAAGAAAAAAAATAGTCCAGTGCTTGTTGCTTTTGGAATCTCCTTCTTATTACTCATGTTTTTTCCTCTCCAAATGAAAATCATTTCACATTTTGGTAATGCCTCTTGGCAGCACTTGTTGAGAGCAGTCAACAAGCACCTCCAGGATCCAGCATGACCTGGCTGGAGAAAGAGGAGCAGGGCATGGGAAACTACGTGATTTTTTAACGCAGTCATTTGAGAGCAGGAGAGTCATTGGGCTTCAAACAAAGTACACTGTGATCCATGTGTAAAAGAAGCATAAAGTAATGCTAAAAGAGCATGGGCTTTGGCACATTTAGACCTGCTTTCAGATCCCAGCTCTACCATATTTGCTGTGTGATTTGAAGCACGTAGCTAGCTTATCCTCCATAAACTTCAGTTTCATCATTTGTAAAATGGAAATTATAGTAAGACACTTCAAAAGACCATGAGAATTAAATAAATGAATGCACATAAGATCCTTATCCCAGTGCCTGGCATAGTAAATACAAATATTTATTGAGCTTGTAGTCAGGCCATGCTAGTCTGAGGAGATATTCAAGAAAAGCGGTCCCAGAAATGATTCAATCCCCTGCCTGGAAGTCCCATCCCAGTCCTTCTCTAATCAGGGTATTCCTGATGGTGGCTGTCATGGTCCAAAAGACCACAAGGGTCCTCATCTTCACCTATTATTGACACCTGTCCTCTACCAAAACTCACCCCATGCAACTCCAATGTCCATTAAACTTCATTTCTGATGCTCCAGACCTTTCCTTCTACCCCAGATTGATAGCCCTCCACTCCATTCCACTTTCTCATAACCAGTCAGGGCTCTTTGGCCGCAATGATAATACCTGAACTAGATAAAAAAAAACCAAATGGAACAACTGGAGTGGTAAAGGGGTACCTGAGCACTGCATAGAAACAAAACATAGTAGGACTTCACAGAAAGCAACAGGGACCGACACAGCCATGGGCGTCTACTTCTACGTGAGTCTGTTAGAATCTCCCAACCCTCTCCGCCCTCTAGTTTTCTCTGCTTAGTCATCATTCACTCGTGTTTCACTTTATCCTTTAAGTTTCTCACAAGGACAATCTGGTTTCCCAGCTCTCCTCCTAAGCATAGTCTGCCTTTGAGGCAGGTGCCCATCCATACTTCAGTAGGTGGCCAGAAGGGCAGGGCATAGGATATAAGCACGGCCAGTCATGCCTTCTCCTTCAGCAGAAGCTTCATGAGAGATTTAACACTCAAAGAACAGGATATGGGCTGACATGACATTCTCTGTGTTGACATGAGGCCATTAATCCATCTCTGGTTTTCACTAATAGGGCTGGGGAAGTCTGCTGGGAAGAAAGGAAGAAGTAGGCCCAAGGAAAGGGTGTGCTGAGATTGGGGTGTACTGGCAAACAGGTTTGGTAGAGGTAACTAGAGACCCAGTAGAGTAGACAACCAGAGTTACTGTCAAGGGCCTCGGATCAAAGCCAAGAACATGGGGTGCAGTGTTAAGACAGACGAGTGAGGCAGGCTGGACAAACAACACCCTCATAAAGGTCAGAGGCCAACAGGTTTAGGAGCAACGTGGAACCAGGTATAAATACAGGTCAAGGAACTGGTTCAGAACTAAGTAGAGACTGGCACATATGTGCTGAATCTTACAAGGAATTTGGACCATCTTACCATGGCAAATATGCCATTTTAAGATGACTGTTAGGAGCAGTCACCCCTTTCACTCCAACAGACACCGCATACAAGGCTCTAATGTAGGAAAAGTACCCTCTTCTCCCATGTATTATACTCCAGACACTTATGGTACCCAATAGCATCTCTAGAGGCTCTGCTCTTTACCTTGATTTCATCTTTCAGGTCTCCACAGTCCCCATCTCCCCTGGAACTTCACACAATTCCCTGGGCTCATACCAGAGACCCTGGTATGAAAGAACCTGCCTTGAACTTGGCTCAGTCTGTTGCTCCTCTCTGACCACCAATCTGTTTCCAAGATCAACTTTATGCACCCTCTTGCTCCCCTTGAGGTGAGTTCCTTTTCTATCCAGTATTTATACTTCCCTGCAGGATATAAAGTTGCCATCATCCCATTATTTCTCACTTCCCACAATCCGGCCCAGAGATCAGCCATCAGACCTAATGGCTCTAGTCACTTTCTCTCCTAAGAGACCCCATTAGGTAAATAGCACCCAAGATGAACCCCCCTCAACAGTGTGTCTTCCCATCTGCCCCACACTCCATGGTCAGCCTGGCCTCTCCCCAGCCCCATTCTTGCATCTTACAAAACGTCCAGCCTCCCTTCAACTCCTCTTTGACTTGTTAATTTAACTAGCATATTTACATAGGGCCTACTCTGTGGGAGGCACAATCTAGGTGCTTTCAGAGCATTTTTCTTTGGTTTCTAATAGTTTATGCTCAGTGGGAAGATAAGACCTCTAAATCAACAATGAAACTGTAATGTGATATATGTCCTTAGATAATGGTGCAAGAGAATGTAATGAAAATAAGGAAGAATAGAATTTATCCCAGGCTGGGGGAGTCATGGAAGGCTTCCAGGAGAAGGAGACACAAAAAGGGTTTTGAAGAGTCACACTAAGCTGACTACCTGAAGAGGATGGGGGAGGAAGAAGATGAAGAGACAGAGCATTCCAGGCAGAAAAACACTACGCTTAAAGTAGGAGACTCAAAATGGAGCGTTGTTTGAAGAACTACATAATTTTTCAGTTGTATGGAATTTTTTCCCATGAATTGATACTTAAAGGTAATGTTGGAGAAAAAGGTAAGAGCAGGACCTTGAAGGGTAACTACTCAAGCTGAAGAATTTTGAGGGAGCTGTCTTGATTTTAAGTAGGCAAGAGATATGATCAAATCCATGTTGAGGGGTTCAACAGAAAACAAAGGCATTGTCCTGTCTCCCTCTGAATGCCACATTGAGAGACCACCCTTCTGCCGACCCATATCTGCTGTGGAGCCTCTGGAACTAAATACCCATCCAAGGGCCAAAGGAGGCAGGAGGCTGGAAGGACTTGATTAGAGCAGGGGAAAGAGCAGTTTGACCTCCTGAATGACTTTGCAGCCTCTACTTTGCTGAGTACAGCAAAGAAAAATAAATCATCCTTCAAATGGCAAGGGCCAGGGCTTGCTGCAGGACTGTCTAATTAGGTGTAAGATTACATTGCAGGTCTGGTTACAGGAGGCCCACAGGAATCAAATCCAACAACATCAGACCAGAATAAGCAAGACCTTGCTCAGAATGAAAATAGGGGAAATATGAAGGCCTGCCACCAACCCCTCCTCACCTCCCAGCTACCAATTTGAATAGCCAGATAACAAGGGATTACAAAAATGTAAGAGAAATGATCTCCTAAGATTTTACACTTAGTTTCATTTCTGATGCAGATCTCTGATTACTGACAGATAAGTTATGAAAGAATCAAGAAAGTAGGAGGTGAACATAAACTAATAGCTTGTTATTAAACATTGAAAAGTAATTGGCTGTCATGTGTAAAACATTGCACTGTCTACAGGGTACACAAAAGTTAAGATATGACCCTTTCTCAAGGAGCTCACAGCCTTGTGGGGAAGAAGAATTCAAAAACTCAGAACAAATATTTCTGTGTTAGGGTTTTTTAGTCATTGGTAGAGTGGGTTTCAGTGCATTCTGAGTGGAGAGCACTCAGAATGTTGTCCCAGAAAACATAGGTTTGAACTGAGCCTTAAACATAGGAGTTCATCACATGACGAAAAGAGGAGAGGAAACTGCTTGCTTAAAAGCAGATACATAAGAAAATATAAGACATTTTAATGAATAATGGGAACTGCAATTCCTTGATTCTAAGAGTTCATCCATTGCCAGTCATATTACTAATTACACTTTCTTAAGGGGGAGTATAAAAGAAAAACATTACACTAAATAAATATACCTTAAAATTATCTACTCATAATAGCACTTGTCCCCACCCATACAGACATTTTCTTTTGTGTCACAAAGTGTTCTATGTTCGACCCAAAGATTCTTCTGAATCATTTTTAGACATTAGAAGTTATGCATAGTATAAGAGTGGCTCATGACTTTTTGCAACATATGCTCAACATCTTGACCTCATTTGCACCTTTAGGATTCACAGTGCAATTTTTAGAAGTATTTTAAATAAAAATACCAGAGTTACTTATTGAAATACCTGATTTTCTTTTTTTTTTTTTT